>NW_022712164.1:4172-17029 GCF_011630105.1 Anneissia japonica
TTGACTCAACTTTTTAACATTGTCTCTTTTTGCACAAAAGTGCTTATCTCGCCGAGTTGAGCAATTAGTGCAAATTTTTGACTTTTCACCATATTTCGAGTACTTTTCCGAAAAACTTCAAACTTTCAATGGAATAGTGTTTGCTTCAGGCCATCTCACCGTGCCTAACAAAAAAAAAATTATATTTTTACTCAACTTTTTAACATTGTCACTTTTTGCACTCAACTAACTAGACATTGTAGTGACACTTAGTAACTTTTTATGAGTATTTGCATAAATCGGTGTATTTCTTCATGAATAGAACTAACAATAGCGTTAACAGTCTGGTATCTTGTCAAAGTTAATGCTCTGTTTAATATTGTGTCTGTGTGCTATACATTTTCCCCCTACTTTTTCTAGATAACATTTTTTGATCATTTTTTTTATAGATATAAAATTCTGAAAAAAAAAACAAGATGGAGGAATGAATGAACTTCTGAATTAGTTTACAACTGATTTATTCTAACAAGGAATTGAGCAGTTATTACTACAAGTGAAAACTGCAACAATTATATATTTATTGCATATATTATGTACTACTACTACTACTACATAATAATAACACCATTATTTATATTCAGTTTCTATAAAGGTTGCAGTTGATCACCATGTCTAAATTGTTTACTTAGCATGAACTACAAGTGATTGTCCAAACAAACAGATGCTGCAGATAACCAACAATTGCATTTTCAATGGATGCTTCATATAGCCAACAACTGCAATATTTAAAGGATGCTTTAACTAACCAACAACTGCATTATTTAATGGATGCTGCAGGTAACCAACTGCATTATTCAATGGATGCTCCAGAAAACCACCCACATGTTACATCAAGCAACTGCATTATTCAATGGATTAATGCATGCCCGATATAGGCCTCTTTATGATTCAATGCTAATATCTAGGTCTCAGTTTAAAATGGCTTTTAGACGATGTAAACATGATAAAGAACTCTGTTGTGTTGTGATTCTATGGCTAAATCTTTGGCTAATGACAATTACCTAAAGTTCTTGGAAAAGGTGAAAAATTTAACGGTGGCACTTTTAAACGTTCCAAGGTAGTTGAAAGAAATTTGTAATATGTTGACCTATCATGAAACTGTAAAGAATTACATTAATCACTAGGTAAATACACAAGCTTTGACAATGTCTACACTGAGCACCTTCAAATTTTTAGTGCGAGGATTCACACTTTTTAGTTTATGCTTTTATCTTAATGCTATGGCATTGTCATGTTACTTCCGAAATGACATAAAGGTTCTTTTACTTTTAATTAAGTTAAAGATATCACTTACAATGTAATTATTGTCCTATTACTTTAGCCACTGCTGTATCTCAGATATTTAAACTTGTTTATAGAAGTACAGTATGAGGCAACTTTCCCCTGGTGATCAACAGTTTGCTATAGAATCAGGTAACTCCACAGATACATATGTATTTTTGTCTTTCAACAAATTGTTGATTATTATATGCGAAATTGCAGCCTAGTGTACATGTTTTTCAGATGCTAGCATGGCATTTGATCGCAGAAATCATTTTACGCTAAATGATGAGCTTGATATTAAGCGTCAGTGCAGATCACTTTGTATAAGAGGGAATTCCCTGTCAAGAAAATTTAGTAACTGTTCTTAGTAACTCTGTTTCTTCATTTTATGAGTATTTGCATAAATCTGTGTATTGCTTCATGAATAGAACTAACAATAGTGTTTACAGTCTGGTATCTTTGTCAAAGTTAATGCTCTGTTTAACCCCAAGATGAGTCTTACTTGGAATGAGTTGCTCAGGGGCTAACTTTCTTAAATACAGTTAAATTATTGTAACTTTTTAGAGCTATTATCCACGTGAATTTTGAGTGCTTTTGTTCATTTATTCTATTGCATAACAAGAAACTTCAAGTGTATTAAAGCAATTGAACATCAATTGTGTTTTACGAGTCTTTATGTTATCAATTAAATCATCGTTTATAAAAACACTAACGGTGATAATAAGACGTGGAAAAGTCATTGCCAATAAGATAAACTATTAAAGGAGCACCAGTCACTGGTCTCTTTCCTGCGACATGCCAATCTAAATTTAGACTGTCTTACAGAGACGACAGTAGACCGCTGTCATCGTTAATAGCAACAGTCGTTTACCATCAAAGGAGCGCATAGCTGTGGTTGACAAACTTTACAGGACGCGCATCTGGGAATGAATTGGTTTACGCTTATAAACTTTGTAAACAATGAATAGGGTTTAGATAAGAAATGAGACAAAATATATGCAATTTAAATGAATTATTTGTGCGTATTATTTTAAATGACACCTTTTCATTGGTAGGGAGGGAGCATGGGAGGAGCATAGACCTGATTGTTTAATTAATTGATTGAAACATAATTAAATGAAATGTAATGTACATTTCAACAATGGCTTCTGCCTCGAAAAGACCAAGACAGTGTATTTCTATTAATACGAAACTGAGCGTAATAAAAGCCTATGAGAACAACGAGTCCAATTCGGCGATTGGAAAACGTTTTGGACTTTTGAAGTCTACGGTAGCGACCATATAGAAAAACAGAGAGAAAATACAGACACATTTCAACAAACGAAAACCCTGCTAAAGCAAGAAAATCTTCGTATGTGAAAACACCAATCTTCGATAAAGTAGACGCGGAAATGTACATGTGGATGGAGCAGCTGTGGGCTAAGGGATTGTCTGTTTAGGGACCGTTGTAATTTATTACACCTAAAATAAAATTTTTAATCACAAAATTTCAACCAATTACCTCAAAATATACTTTTTACTTTTAAGGATGCGAAACTCTATTTATTTATGGACATAAAAAAGTAAATTTGTGTTAGTTTAGACATCAGCAGAAAGTGAAAATTAGCATGTTTCTGGTAGTACTTTTATTAAATTCGGGGAAAAGCTACGGAAAGTTAGGGTTAAGTTACGGGTTATTTGGGTAAATTCTCGTTCAATATTTCATCACTATAACTCGTAAATAAATCATTTCCTTTTTATGAAGCCAGCATACATTAATTTCTTACATATAAAGTACATTGAATTTAGCGTAGACATCAACAGAAAACGATAATTAGTATTGTTCCTGTGCAATCTGAATTAGAGCCAACGAAAATACGGACTACCTAATGTTAGGCCTAGGGTTATGTTAGGGTTATTTAATGTTAATATTTCGATGATTAAGAATTACAAAATTGCATTTTCCTTTTTATGAGAGAAGCATATATTCAGGGGCGGATTTAGAGTGGGACTTAACAGGCTTTAGCCCCCCCCCCCTAAAATTTCATAGCCATTTCTTTTTAACTGCTTTTTGAAGGTCCAAATTAAAATATTGTTTAATGTTTTCTTCACACACGTCATATTTATGGGCTAAACATTTTACAGTAGTTGTTTTCAGTGACAAAATAAAAATGAAATACGTTTTTTAACCGATCAGCCGACAAAAAACGTAGCTAAGAAAGCTGCTTTTGCCTACTTTTCAAAGTGGAGGGACATGGTATCAATGCCCCCCCCCCACTTTTCACCAATCTTCTATAATTAAAACCCCACTTTTACAAGCGACTGGAAAGAATAACAATTAAGCATGACTCATGAATTTTGTCTGTTCACTTTTCTAAGTGTGGTATGTATTTTCCGGACCAAAACCAAGTAAAAACGCAATTGTTTAAACATTTCGTAACCATCTCAGAAACCCACTAGATCGATTTTATGGTGCAACGACTATCAGAGGCTAAATTTATTGTGAAAACAATGTACTGAACGTTGTTGAAATTGGAAGCGTGTATCCTTATTAGGCCATTATTGTTACAAACTCAAGAGTGCACAATTTCTAATATAATAATATAAACGATTTATTCTTTTTGTATATTATTATGACCCGTACGTATATACTAGTGTTTAATATTATCTACATACATAATGTTACTGTTTTTTCTAATTCAACGGATATGATGTCTACCTAAATCGATTAAGTGATAAGCCTACCCAAATTTTACAAGCTCCAGTGTTACGTTGACGCAGTCTCGCAATGACGCCATAATAATCAGTGGCAGATTCATGTGGGGCCGAGCCGGCACTAATTTTTTCAAAATTATTTTTTTAAAATGGAAAAAAAAAACAAAGGAAAATTAGAATTAGAATTTAGGTCTGAGAGTGTCATTTCTGGTGCCATAATCATAAATTTTCTTACCTCAGTCCCAACTATGGTGGGGCTGAGGTGGTAGTCCAGCTACACTCTCCATCTGTAAAAGTCCCTCTCTGGGCCCAGCTCTATTTCAAATTACTGGATGCGCTGCTGGATATTTTAAAAATTTCGTATGGAAATAAATGTTAATTGCATTGCTTAAAATCAATTAAAAGGTTATATGCGCCAGAGCTTCCGGGGCTTCGCCCCCTGGTCCCCAACCATCACGGTGCCTAACAAAAAAAAATTACATTCCAACTCAACTTTTAAACATTGTTACTTTTTGCACAAAAGTGCTTATCTCGCCGAGTTGAGCATTTAGTGCAAATGTTTTACTTTACAGCATATTTCGAGTACTTTTCCGAAAAACTTCAAACTTTCAATGGAATAGTGTTTGTTTCACTTTGATGGTGCACCCAAGAACAAAATTAGATAAAAGGCTTCCTACAACATGTACATTATTTCTTACAAACTTTAATATTTGATTATGTGTGGCTCCCTACATAGATTATAGTTTCAGTACGGTATATTGGCATAGTATATAAGGAGTTGTGTTTTTTTGAATCGACGCTAGTATGAAAAATCGGGTTGAGCACCTATATGGAGTTCTCAAATTATTGTTTTTAATAAATAAATAAAAAAAAATTCTCACATCTAAAATCAGTTTACTTTCATTAAATTGTTCATGTATCACATTTAATTATCTTATAAGCATTTCAACGGTTACATTTTACTTGATTCTTTTATTGTTTATTTCCTTTCCTGATTATTTCATTGACAACAAACATTCCCAGGTTTCAATACACAATTGCTGTTTATTCATTGTTATCCATGACAAAAGTGAATGACGCGAATTAATCGTTTTTGTTTATACCTATACATGCAATAAGGTTTAGTTAAGATTGCGATACTATGAGTATGGATTACATACAAATTACAAACAATTTAAAGCTGAGATAAAATATCACAAAATCTTTTAAATAGGAACAAGAAACACAAAAAATATTTTTGACTACACTCTATTATTAGGTGTATTCAGGATGTAGGCCTAAAATGTGTGGGACTACACACTATGAGATAACGACTAAAAATAGATAAATGCACAGCAGTTGTGTTTTTGACTCGACACCAGTATTAAAATTCGGGTTGAGCACCTATAAGAAGTTCTCAAATTATTATTATTATTATTATTATTATTATTATTATTATTATTATTATTATTATTATTATTATTATTATTATTATTTATTATTATTATTATTATTATTATTATTATTGTTATTGTTATTGTTATTATTATTATTATTATTATTATTATTGTTATTATTATTATTATTGAATAAATAAAAATCGCACATCTAAAATTTGTTTACTTTCATTAAATTGGTTTATGTATCAGACATTTAATTATCTTAATAAGGCCTAAAATGTGTGGGTCTCTGTATATACCATGCCGTCTGTAGAGAATAAAAATACCTATAAAATAGGAGTATGCTATATTTTATCTTTGAAATTGTGCTTAATACCGGTACTGCACCAACACTATATATATCGTATGCATTTTGTTACTTTTGCACATTTTGTGTGCAAAAGGCCATGTGAGAGAGTGTCACGACGGTGGTATTAACGATTTAAGACCATCACATTAATATAACTATATATTAATATATAATTAATATTATAATATGCAAATTGTGCAAGGAAGAGCTTGCACAGTTTGCAAATTGTGCAAGGATTTCTTTGCACAATTTGCAAATTATGGAAAAGCTAAACATGCGCACAACACATACCGTACACTATATATCTGTCTCTTATACACATCTAGATGTGTATAAGAGACAGTTAAATACATAAAAAACGAATAATGACCAGTAAACGAATGACCCCTAAGTCCAATTAATGAGTGATATTTTTCCTTACATTAGGAAAGACAAAATTGTTATGAAAAATTTAATTAGACACTAATAACTTAGAAAAACCCTAGTATTGTTATTATTGTTTTGAATAATTTCTATTTATATATTTGAATTTTATTTTAATGTTGACCATTTGTAAATCAGGATAACTTTCAGATTATTTTTATTTGTCTATGCCTTACCAATCAAGTAATACTGTAGTTCAATATCCCATCCCTCCCCTCTGAAAGTACACATTTAAAAAAAAAAATGTTGATTTTGCAAAACCATTATATAATTGGTTAATGAAATATAATATTTTCATATCAAAATTTGAAAAGCTTACACCCTCTCCCCTTAGCGGGTTTGCACACTTGTGAAAATGTTGATACTTGTTAAATGACCCCCAACTTACATTATTGAGTGATATTTTGCTTACCTTTGGTTAATTTAAATTCATTGTTGAAAACCAATCAGTCAATAAATTAATGTATTATTATTTTTGTTTTTGCTGCATTTCTATATACCGTAAAACCTTGAATTGAAGCCCAATGGGTTTAATCTCGAGAAAAAGCCCTTCTCGAATAGAAGCCCCCTCTTTAGTTTGCAAAGTAGCATTGAAAAGAAGCACTGGGTTTCTTTTCAAGATAGCATGGACTTCTTTTCGAGATAGTACAGTATTTATACATTGTACATAAATTACAATTACTACTATAATGACTATACTCTCTGTCAAAAAGCAATTAACATAACGAGTTCGATGTTAAGTGTTACAGATTTGAACAATTTGAAAGAAATTATAAATTTTAGTCTGTACTGTTATAATTTATCACAATGATTTAACAAAAAAAAAATTCCTTGTAGGCCTATTTTAACAGCATTTCGTAGGAGGAAAATGTTTACAGTGACCATGATAATGTTTCATAGTATAATTCCCAAAATGTATACCATTCATTTTGAAAAGAAGCCCCCCTGCTTAGTTTGCAAAAGTAGCCTCGAAAAGAAGCCCATCTCAAAAAGAAGCCCATCTCGAAAAGAAGCATCAATTTCGCAAACAAAAGAAGAAGCCGATAGGCTTTAATTCGAGGTTTTACGGTATTTGAATTTTATAATGTTGAATATTTGTAAATCAGGATAACTTTCAGATTACTGTATATTTTATTTTTCCATGCCTATCTAAATCAACTGAGGAGTACCGTATAGCAGTTCAGTGATTTTAACATTTGAACAATTTTAAAGAAGTGCGAAAATGGAACGTAGGCCTAGCAAATATACGGACGTGTTTTTAGGCATGCGTTTGTCCAATCACATTTGTTGTTTAAAAATTGGTTTGTTGAGTCACAGATTCTATAGGAGCAATGTACAGGCCTTGATCGAATCCAATTTTAATTGATGCGGTTAAATATCTCTTTAGATAATTGAAAGGGAATGGAGGAATAAGCTTAAAATATATTTGATTTCATTTTAAACTGAACGCAACATAGGAAACCTGACTGTGTCGAAACTTGCATTTGTTCTTATTCAAGCGGAGTCCAACCTTCTGACTTCTCTGTAGCACATCCTTTAAATTCTTGTCACGCTCGTCTAGATCTTTTCCAGTGAATAGCAGGTCATCCACAATTATCTCACAAGGATATCCTTCAAAGAGTATTTCCATTGTGCGTTGAAATATTTCTGATCCACTATTGATACAATATGGCATTCTAAGATACCTGTATCGGCCAAGGGGAGTGTTGAACGTAGTCAACTTTGAAGATTCTTCATCTAATGGTACCTGCCAAAAAGAATTTTTAGCATCTAAGACCTTAAATACTGCGGCATTGGCTAAATTTCTAGTTATTTCCTCAACAGCTTTCATTGGGTGATGGGGTCTCTTCAGAGCACCATTTAAATCTCTTGGATATATGCACAATCTAATTTCTTCAGTGTTCTTTTTTTCTTGTTGCAACCATTGATGACACCCATGTTATTGCCTCTTCTACAGGAGTGATGACGCCAAAGGGTCTACAGACATCTTATATTTCATCGGTAACTTGCCCAAATCGTCACCAAAAACATCCGAAAATTCTGTTAGTTCTGGAATATCTTGTGTTACGACATGCACCATGTTATCATTAACGTTTAGCAACTCAAGTTTTAGAGAATCTGCTAATCCAATTATGGGAGTGTAATCACCATCAGCAACATAGAATTTCAGTTGGTGTTGTTTTCCCGCTGAATCTATCATTAATCTTGCCATTCCCAAAGTAGTTATGGTATTACCACTATATGCTACCAGATTTGGCTTTTCTGATTGGTCTATGTCATCAGCAGCTTTAATATTTTGCAGAGTATTTAGTGGTATTACATTACACTTGGCTCCAGTGTCTGTCTTTAATGTGAGAGGATGATTGTTGACCATTACAGTTGTTTTTATTACATTTTTACTGTCAACTGTATCAATGTTTATGCCTTCTACAACAAAAAATTCTTCATTTTGTGCTTCTTCTTCTGTTGCGATGTCATACACTGTCTGCTTATTGGACTTTTTTTGTATCTTTGTTTACCTTGGGGTTTCTTGTAAGTATGCTTGTGTTGTGCACTATTACCCCTAGGTTTCCTACACTGTGTTCCAAAATGTCCTAAAATTCCACATCTGCTGCACTCTTTGTTATATGCAGGACAATTATATCGTGGATGAGATGTCCCACACCTTCCAAAAACTTTACTGTGCTGCGATTTGGTTTTTTCAAACGTTAGTACGTCGATTGTCTGTGACAATTGTTTGTTTGCATTTTCTGTAGTTTCATGAACCAGGCATATCTGAATGGCTTTATCCAAAGTTAATTCACTCTGAGATATTAACGCTTTTCTCACTACTTCTATATCTTCACCACATACGATCCTATCTCTTATTACCTTGTCAGTTATCGGACCAAATTCACAACTTTTAGATAGGGTTTGCAGCTTAGCTAAATATGCTTGGACAAATCCATCTGGTAATTTAGAAAGAGTGTTAAATTTATGCCTTTCTAGTATAATATTCTTTCGTGGTAAGCATAAGTCACAAATTTTTTTCTTTAGGTCTGCCAGTTTTTTAGGGGACTCAGCTGAAGTAACGTTGCCGTCAGCATCAGTAATTGCAGGTTTGTAGGTAAAACTCCTACTTTTTTCAACGTCTCCAGTTTTCAGCTACGTTTCCTTGAAAGGAAATCGGATCCGGTCTACGTATCCCATAGTCGGCCATGTTTCGTTGCTATGGATGGGCCCAAGCAGCAATAATGTATACCATCGTACTTTACTGTACTTCAATATGTGAATCCACTAAAAGTTGATTATTTTCCTCAATTTCTGACACCATGTAAGTTAGGCTATGTTGACACACACGGCGTAAGACTGGCTTAAGCATTGCGTAGCTTACGCCTTTGTGTGTGAACTAGGCAGTGGCATTGTTAAAGCCACTCACTACGCCACATCCTTGCAATATATTAGCTACTTTGGTCTCTTTCCTGTGCTCTCTATAAATGAAATATTAAAGGGGTTCTTTTTCTATTGCACTTTACTTAGTTATAATGTATATGCTTTGTTGATTGTGCTTTGTAAGATATTTTAACCTATTTAGACTGTCTATTAACACCTGCAACACCAACAATGCTAGCTGAAAAATCAAAGTAAAATTGTTCATTTAAAATACAATAATCATATAAGTTCACTTCAAATAATTCACAGATTTAAAAAGTTTAAAATCCAACACAGATTCAGCCAACAAGAACCCGAAGTGGACGAACTGTCAAACCAAATCCCAAATACACACACACACAGTAACTAAAAAAAAAAAAAAAAAATTCAAGCGTTGATTGAACATTGATTGAATTACTGAACGTTGATTATTGAACATTGATTTGATTGCTGAAAGTGGATTATTGAACATTGAATGAACATTGATTATACATTGATTATTGAACATTGATTGGATTGCTGAACATTATTTATACATTGATTATAGGCCATTGTTATTGGATTGGAATTTATAAGTAAAATGGAAAAGATCACAATTGAATGAATAACACAATCACACTTTTGACTTAAAACGTTTTATTGTCCTCATGTTTAAGAACAAAAGGATGAAAAGATTTTAAATTTACTATAAATTGATCATGTTTAAAAACAAAGTAAAAGAAGGAAGATGTAGAACATTGTATTAATTTGAATCACGCCCTCTCGGTGCGTTACCCATCTCATACATGTATGTCGGTCAGTACCACAATAAAAAAATGCTAGTAATCTACGAAGTGCCTCAGGCTGGTCATTAACTTACAGATGCTACCGTTTTCAAAAAATGGTTCCACAGTGACTTTGTTCCAACTGTCCGGTGGTGGTGCCATGAACACGACATTCCATACAAAATTCTACTTCTTTTGGATTACACCCCCCAAAAGAAGAACTCGTTTCTGAGGATGAGAACATCTGGGTTGAATATCTTCCCCCAAACACCACTAGCGTGATTCAGCCTATGGACCAGGGGATCTTGGAAGCCTTGAAACGACGCTACAAAAAGCATCTCCTACGACACATCTTGGCGAACGATGACGACATTACAAATGTCATCAGGCAGCTGACAATCAAGGATTGCGTTGGTTGGATTTCCCAAGCATGGGAAGATGCAACGGAAGAAAACCTAAGTCGTAGCTGGCGACAACTTCTGGGAGTAGAGCCGAACAACGACTCCGATCCTCATCAAAGAAACCATCATGATGACGATGACTCGGCTGAATTTGATGTAATGTTTGAAGAACTCGGATACCAAGCCGATGATAGCGAGTACATGAAGTTAGTCACCTCCCAAAAGTCAACGCATCAACAGCTTTTAACGCTGCTGACAACCTGCTGATGTGGCTGGAATATAAGGAGATGTGGATTATATTCAACTAATGCAAGTGAGGAAATGGCGAGATGAAGCTGCCAAACAGAGTTTTAACAATTTAAGACAGAAGTCGATGACGGATTTTTTTCCCGTGAGATGTGTACTGTACAGAATAGTACTGAAGATGGTGGAAAAAAAAAAAAAAAACGCCACCCCTCCCCCCACCCCCATAAAAAAAAAATTTAAAAAAAATTAAGAAGGGATACTTTTAATTAATACAAATACAACAAAACATTAACTTTCCAGTAGGATGGCTCAGGCCTCGCCTGGAGTCAGGTAGTAGGCCTAGCCTAGACTAGTAGAGGCTTGGCCTATTTTTAAGTTCTTATTTACAGAGGCCTACCTTTTTAACAATATTCTACCCTAAAGGCCTAAATCTGTGTAGCAGCTAGCGGTGAGCAAAGTTCCAAGTAGGCTTATAGCCTACGGTTATCAGTCCATGTCGTTCTCAGTAGGCCAGACCTATTATACTAACTGTTTTAATTCAAGTAGGTAACCAAAAGGGAGCTGGAGCTTGTTCTAGTCGAGACATCCGCATCTTCAATTTTGAAAATTTAGCAAGATTGATTAATATTCATGAAGTTAGCCAATCACGTGATTTACAAAATCAGTCATGCATACGATATCCCACATCAAATTTGATGTGGGAAATTGCACGCATGAATCGTTTGCCCAGGCCCTAATTCGAAAAAAAAGGAAATCGAGTATGGGACGCCAATTAAATTAGGTATGGCGCGCACTAAGTGCAATAAAGAGTGAGTAACCTAAAATTAGGGCCTGGGGGCGGATTTATCAAACTTGCTAAGCAAGAAAATTTGCTTAAATTCGTCTTAAATCCATTTTTTTTCTTAAGTCAGATTTATCAATATTGCTTAGCTTAGAAATTGCTTAAAATTTGCTTAAAATCGTCTTAACTTTAAGATGAAAAAGATGTGTATAAGAGACAGAATTTTCGTCTTATCTCATTCAAAGGCTGCCGCCTCAGATTTTGCAAGTGCGAGCGCACTAGGCCAAATATTTAATCTTTATTACGCGGACGCCGGCGCAGTCTGCCTCTGTTGCGCGATGGACGCTGACAGTGCAATAGTACATAAAGTTAGCCTAGGAGTTACACGAAACAAAAACGCATTTTTCGGGAAATATGGAACCATTAAGCTGTCGAAATATTATTTTTAGGCAACTATAAAGTTTACCAAAAGTTGCTATAATAATTATTTGCCGAGTATTGCGTTCTATTCATTCAGAAAAACACAAAAAGTCGTCAAACTTTTCGTAGCGTCACCGAGTGATAAACAGAAAATTCACAGGCCGATACGAGGCCCGTCATACCGGCGGTGTCCTCGCACGTACTTTAGAAATTTGACTTGACAAAGCAATGAATATAAGCAGCAAAAGTTTCAATTCCATCAGCTTTATGGTTTATAAAAAATATATTTAGCAAAATTCAGCTTTTATTTAGGATTTGGCTTTTTGGCTAATAACAGCTACACTGCCCACACTTGATTGAAAAATTTAACACAATTACAATGTACAACATACTATATCAGTAAAAACAAAAATAATTAAATTTATGCTACCCACCACATGAACCACAGTTGTTTTAAAATATGAAAAAATACAATACATAACAAATAAAGGACTCCAAACACCATTCATTATTACAATCATTAGTGTTTATTACACTTTTCTTCACAATTTTATATCTATTGTACTGATACTTAGTAGCTTATTGCTTTTGGAATGAATATGAGAAGATTTCATGAGACACTTGGCACAACAATAAATATAGATCTACTGTATATGTGCTTTTACACAGCAAAGAGCAATATATATA
>NW_022712164.1:17092-17663 GCF_011630105.1 Anneissia japonica
TATCATAAGCATTTTTTTCGGATGTCGTCAGCGCTTTGAAATCGCAAGGTATAAACAAATAATTATTCGATAGTGAGCTCCTTCGAATACTTAAATATGGTTGAATCCTTGAAGCCGGGGGAAGAGGACATCACTAGCCCCTGGGTCTGAGGTGTTGGTTTTGAATTCTGCAGTAGGTCTGAAAGCTTCTATAATGCTCTATGAATTGGCTGTTTAAAACAAAATACATTGAGATTAATTTAAAGTTATTGTAAGAACACTGTATCGTGCACTTTTTATGTATTCACTGAAATGTCATACATTTTGATTCCATAGTGAGCATCAGTGGTCAATAATATTAATAATTTAATTCCATCTATTCCACTAAAAAACAAATGCTGAAACCTATAAGGCAAGTCTGTATACAGATTCCGGTAAGGCGAGACTTTATATTTTTTGTTTCGTGCCATGAATTTTTTATACAGTAGATCATCGGAGAGGGCAGAATAAAAATAAAATTTTGTTTTCTTATTTAGCAAATAGTTTTGCTAAAAACTTAGCTGGAGTTGAAAATAAAAATAAAGTGTCATTC
>NW_022712164.1:19777-21908 GCF_011630105.1 Anneissia japonica
TTTTGATTAAAATACATTGTAACTGTCATTGTACGAAACTCAAAAAATGATCCAAACCACAGTGATTTTACATTTCAAACTTTATTTGTTGATCTTTCAGTGTTTTACCATATATATTATCAACTGCTTCAGGAAAAAAAATATTTTTACTAATTAACAAAATATTTACTATACTAATTACCAGTCAATTTAACGTCAATGCAAAAGAATACAGGAAGGATCATACTGTATTTAATTGTTCATTATCATAAGCATATTTCAGTACAATTAATATCGAAATGACACTGGGTTTGGTATACAGGAATTTGTGCTTCTCCATCAGATGCTAAGTGTCTCAAGTTTCATAACTTGACGGAAGTCAGTGGGGATCATCCGGCTAGACTATTCACAGAATATCCATTCCTGCAAAACAATTAAATAAATAGATCTAAACAACAGTAAATCAATTTTAATCACAAAATTATCAACAATTCTACAACATCAGTACTGTATATGATAAAAACTGTATGAGATAAACCTGTAAAATAAAGACAATGGCATTTTATAATTATCTGTGTCTGTTCAGGGACCGTTGTAATTTATTACACCTAAAATAAAATTTTTAATCACAAAATTTTAACCAATTACCTCAAAATATACATTTTACTTTTAAAGATGCGAAACTCTATTCATTTATGGACATAAAAAAGTAAATTTGTGTTAGTTTAGACATCAGCAGAAATGAAAATTAGCATGTTTCTGGTAGTACTTTTATTAAATTCGGGGAAAAGCTACGGAACGTTAGGTATAAGTTACGGGTTAGTTGGGTAAATTCTTGTTCAATATTTCATCACTATAACTCGTAAATAAATCATTTCCTTTTTATAAAGCCAGCATACATTAATTTCTTACATTTAAAGTACATTGAATTTAGCGTAGACATCAACAGGAAACGATAATTAGTATTCCGTACTGTAGGCAAGAAAAATGGTTCCGGCGACCCGTAATAATTAATTAATATAATTGTTGGTATTGGATATTTTTGTTGAATAAAAGTAAGGACTTTTGTGCAATCATTAGTTAATGTAGTTCTTGGTTTAGCCTGTTTTTGATTAATACATTATGTAGTTTTTGCATGATTTAATGCAATAGTTTTTTTAGGCTGTTTTAATTAATGCAGTAAGCAGTTTTTTTGCAGTCATTAATTAATGTAATTGTTGGTTTTGTCTGTTTTTTAAGAATTCAGTAAGCAGTTTTATGAAAATCTTCAACTAATGTAATTGTTGGTTTAGGCTGTTGTTGATCCTATCAGTATGCAGTTTTATGCAAACATTAATTAATGCAACTGTTGATTAATGCACTTAGCTGATACATCCATTATATAATGCAGTTGTTGGTTACCTGACGTATACGCTGAATACTGTAGTTGTTAGCTATCTGAAGTATCCATTGCATAATATATTTGATGGTTAGTACAGTACTTTTTTGATGAATCATGTGGGTGGTTTTGATGTTACCAAGTGAAGGTGACGGTAGTAAAGCAGTATACTTACCTAGTGTGTCACTGGTTTGTTTGGACAATCACTTGTAGTTCATGTATAGTACAAAATTTAGGCATGGTGATGAACTGCAACCTGTATAGAAACTAAATATAAATAATGTGTCATAATTGTTTAGAAAATATATAATTGTTACTGAATTCTGTTGAAGTATTAACTGCTCAATTTATTATTTGATGAATGCAGTAAATTAATTCAGAAGTTCAGTAGTTAATAGATTAACTGTTAAATTCAGTTTCTGAATTATTAGCTAAAAATATATAGAGTGAATAATCCAGTTGTTGGTTTGTTGGTTGGCTGAAGTTTTCATTAAATAATGCAGTTGATGTATAGCTAAAACTTCCATTGAACTATGAAGTTCTTGGTTAGTTGTAACATTCATTGAAAGTATATAGTTGGTTGGTTGGTTGGTTGGTTATGCATCCATTAAATAATACATTTTTTTGCTGAAACACCCAATGAATAATACAGTTGATGGTTAGTACACAACTTGTTTGATGTTGCATGTGCTGCAAGGTGGTGTAGTACTTACCTTGTGTCACTGGTTTGTTGGACAATCACTTGCAGTTTATGCATACATAATTTAGACATGG
>NW_022712164.1:21966-23509 GCF_011630105.1 Anneissia japonica
ATAATAAATATATGATTGTTGCAGTATTCTGTTGATGTATTAACTGATCAATTTATTATTTGAATAATACAGTTGTTGGTTATCTGAAGTATCCCTTGAATAATGCAATTTTTGGTTATCTAGAGCATCCATTATTTAGACAGTGCAGTTTTTAGACTGATACACGTTTACTAATTCAATTGAATTATTCCTCCATGATTGAACTGACGTTGACTAAACCGTCTCTCTGTAACTGCGTACGTAAACGATCACAAAAACTGACAGTATTGTCTAGGCTAGTTGTTCGATCGTCGGGACAATTTTTCGATCAATTGCTCACCAAAATTGACAGACTGGTCTTGAATATTAATGAGTTGGTTAGAAAATGCTACCAAGCTACTGAAAAAAGTGATCAGCCTCGTTTTTACCTGATTTTCCTGTCTCATCATATCATGTTTTGTTTCCGTAATTATCGTTACATCTTAACATTTTAAATTTTTAAAGTATTTTTCCCGAACTCAGGAAAGGTTAAATAAACAATATATGGCCACTTACCTCTTCCCCGCACTCCCCCATTAATACACTTGAAGTTATTGTTATGCAATAGAATAAATGAACAAAAACACTCAAAATTCACGTGGATAATAGCTTTAAAAAGTTACCTAAAATCGTTGTACGATCGCATGATGACTGCAGTCGACCTTCTCAATTACGTACCCTTTGGTCTAGAAGGCGTTCGTAATTGAGAAAATTCGTAATTGAGGAGTATGAAAAAATTGCGCCCTCTATCGAGAAAAATAATGAAAACATAGATTGTTTAACCATGTGTGTGCGCTTAACGACCGTCACGTCCTATTGGTATGGTCAGAAACGGATTTGGGGGAGGGGGCGCCTGCGACACGCACCCCCCCCCCCTTATATCACCAAAAACAAAAAAAAAAAAAAAAAAACCCGCTCCGGGCTAGCCTATTTATACTCATGTTGCCCGGTTGTCTAGTGAAAAATTAGCAAGAAAAAACATTTTCTTTAAGTTAAAAAAAAACTGTCCCTGCATAGAAGGTATCACGGCCTAAAAGTACACTGTAGCTAGTTTCAGCTCTCCACACATGCAGTGAGTGTTGAATTATTAGGATGATCCGCTAAACATTCACCAACATTACAGGATGGCATGTAACGTTATCTCTCTCAACAGATGATAGTTTGATCGTTCAATCTGGTTCGTTCAATATACTTTAATCCAATAGAACTTTTATATTCAATAATTAAACACTGGTGATCTTCAATGCTGTAGGTAAGCTAGCCTAGGCCCTAGGCGGGGCGCTAGGGTCTCATCTAGGCTAGGCTAGGCCTACCCTAGCCTTGCTAGCCTAAATAAAATTACGATTTATTGCCATTGGGTTGAGTGACTTGAGACCTATACCTGATTGGCTTTGATTTCTGGGCCCTTTGTTAAATATTAGAATGGGGATTAGATGTAAGGGGCGTACGCCCCTCCCCGTATTTTTTTGAAAAAAAAACTTTCACCCACAGTGTTTAACGGGCCGGCGGAACCGGGGGGGGGGGG
>NW_022712164.1:23524-31871 GCF_011630105.1 Anneissia japonica
TCCCCAATTTTTGGCAAAAAATATATGTCTGGAGATTTTTGTATGATTAGAAAGAAATGCAAGAAATGAAAGAGGGAAGGAGGCGAAGGATGGGAAAGAGAATGTTTATCAAGTCCTCAACCGAGTTAAATTTTCTCGCGATGCACATCGACGGATCTGGAGTAATGGGTCCTGACCCCTCCCTTGGCCAACAAAAAAAAAAAAGAAAAAAAATTCTAGACCTAACTTTTCAGGGCCCGTGAGCTGATTTTTTGTTTATACTTACTGCAAATGTGGTGCTGACAAAAACCAGTAAGAAGTTACGTATGTACAGCAATGATATGGTCCCTGTCTTGGGTACATGTAAATTAAGATTTAAAAAATCCAAGAAATGGTAAAAGGTACTTAGTTCCTTTTTATTTCATAAGTAATCAAAAGGGCTCACTACATAAACTCCCACTCCTTGGTTCAACTACAGCACAACATATGCAACTCATCTCAGTCAATCATGAAAACATTGCAACAGTCAACGAGTTGCAAGATGAAATGTCAAATGTCAAAGCTAAAGAAAATTTATGTCAGGAATATCGGGACGTCTTCAGTGGTCGCGGTTGTATGCCTGGTAATGTCACCCTCTATGTGGATGAAACTGTAAGACCGCATGTAGCGCCCCCACGTCGTGTACCTTTGTCGGTGCAATCAAGGTTGAAAGCAGAATTAGAGAGACTTCAAAAGGAAGGGGTAATTGAAAGGGTAGAAGAGCCAACAGATTGGTGCTCCAGCCTTTGTTGTGTAGAAAAGAGCAATGGTAAATTGCGCTTATGTATTGACCCCCAGCCTCTCAACTGCGCACTTAAACGTAGCTACTATCCTCTCCCTGTCATGATATACTTCCTGAATTGGATGGAGTAAAAGTGTTTTCCAAAGCCGATTTGAATGAAGGCTTTCTCCAGTGTAAGCTAGATAATGAGTCTACGAAACTGACTACATTCCAGTCTCCGTGGGGCCGTTGGAAATATTTGCGAATGCCTCAAGGCATAAGTCCTGCCCCCGAACTTTTTCAGCAAAAACTGAATCAGTCACTGCATTGACTCAAAAGCATACATGTTGTCGCGGATGATGTTCTTATCACTGGATGTGATGAAACACTTGCTGAAGCAATACAGGATCATGACAATAACTTGAAAGCGTTTCTTGAGCGTTGCCGCAAAATGAACATTACGCTAAACAAGGATAAGTTTGAGTACAAGCTAGAATCGCTACGCTTCATCGGACATGTGTTGACAGCGAATGGCCTCAAATCAGATCCTAGCAAAGTTCATGCGGTGCTCAACATGCCAACACCCGACTCCCCAGCTGCAGTAAAGAGACTGAATGGCATGGTTAAATACCTTGCCAAGTTTATTCCCAGCCTGTCACAGTTGAATGAACCATTACGCAAACTCACTCACAAGAACCAACTTTGGAATTGGTCATCAGAGTGTCAACAAGCTTGTCTCTTATACACATCTATAAGGTTCCCATTGCAGTCAATTTAGGAATCTGGCTGACCTCTTTAAGAGATTTTTCTGATAATTTTAGTTCTCCAGGTAAACGTGATATCATTTTTGTATTTAAGGAAAAGATTAATAAAATGATTGTTTTTGGCAGCTTTGATTGTAGAGTTTAATTTGTTACGAAATTTTTTCCATTTTAGGGTAGTAATAGTATGATACAACTTTTACAAAAAAAAGTTCTAATACATGTTATAATTAAGTTACAATTTCCATTTCATCATCTTCCTCCTTTATCTCATCTACTATAATTTATATTAAAAAAATAAGCAAGTATTGCCTGTGAATATATAGATTCTTTACTAACAGTTAAACATGATACCAGATACATCTTGTATTTTATTACTTTAATTTCAACTATCAAAGCTTTATGGCAAATCATCCGAAATTAATTTAAAATCTATGGATGATATTACTTTATTTATAACTTACACTTCCTCCATTTCATCTTCTTCTTCCTCCATCTTATATCTATAAAAATATAATAAACAAGTATTGCTTGTGAACAGATGATTTTTTTTTGACTAAATACACAGTACACTTATTACTGCATTTAGTACTAAAGTAACTAGACACTGTAGTGCCACTTAGTAACTCTGTTCCTTCATTTTATGAGTATTTGCATACATCGGTGTATTGCTTCATAAATTGAACTAACAATAGCGTTAACAGTCTGGTATCTTGTCAAAGTTAATGCTCTGTTTAATATTGTGTCTGTGTGCTACTTTTTCTAGGTAACTTTCTTTGATCATTTTTTTTATAGATATAAAATTCTGGGAAAAAAACAAGATGGAGGAATGAATAAACTTCTGAATTAGCTTACAACTGATTTATTCTAACAAGGAATTGAGTAGTTATCACTTCAAGTGAAAACTGCAACAATTATATATTTATTGCTAATATTATGTTATCTATATAATAATAACACCATTATATATATTCAGTTTCTATACAGGTTGCAGTTCATCACCATGTCTAAATTGTTTACTATGCATGAACTACAAGTGATTGTCCATACAAATAGATGCTGCAGATAACCAACATATGCATTTTCAATGGATGCTTCATCTAGCCAACAACTGCAATATTTAATGGATGGTTTGGCTAACCAACAACTGCATTATTCAATGGATGCTGCAGGTAACCAACTGCATTATTCAGTGGATGCTCCAGATAACCACCCACATGTTACATCAAGCAACTGCTGTATTAACCATCAATTGCATTATTCAATGGATTAATGCATGCCCGATATGGGATTCAATACTAATATCTAGGTCTCAGTTTAAAATGGCTTTTAGACAATGTAAACATGATAAAGAACTCTGTTGTGTTGTGACTCTATGGCTAAATCTTCGGCTAATGACAATTACCTAAAGTTCTGGGAAAAGACTCCCTCACTATAATGGCCGGACCAGTTGCAAAATGCTTCCGACGGCTATGAACCATGCAATATGTACCATCATGATTAAAGATTATGCTCCCATAATATGAGTTTATCTATACTCCACCATGGAGGTAAACTTTATTCAATCTTGTACAATTATTTCTATAAATAATTTCATATCAAGTTGAGGTTGAGTTAAAGAAATTTAAACTTGGTTGAAAAAAATAACATTCTAAACGTTGATTATACGTTAAAATACAAACGACATTTTAATTTGACATTGAAAAGCTGTTGAACTTTATGTTGTTACTGTGATTTTAATATCTCAACCAGTTTTTAACGTTTTTATTGTTCAAATAATGTTGAAAAAATAATAGGTAGGCCTAATTTGAAACACATAACACATTTTCAATGTTGATTTTACATGGAAATAAAAACTATATTTGAATTTAACGTTGGAAAAATATTGAATAAATATATTGTAATTGTTATGTTAAAATCGCAATCCGATTTCAAAGTGAATTCATTGTTGAAATAAAGTTTGGTAAAATCTTAAACTCTGAGTTGAAAACACAACTTATTTTAAATGTTGCTTATACGTTAAAATAAAAACTATATTTTAACTTGACATTGAAAAGATGTTGAATTAATGTTGTTACTAAAATTTTAATATCTCAACCAGTTTTCAACATTTATCAATTGTTGAAACAACGGTGAGTAAATAATGGGTGCTTTGTAGACACAATACATTTTCAACAATTTTAACATTATATTAAAAAGATGTTGAACTAATGTTGTTAATGTAATTTCAATATCTAAACCATTTTTCAACGTTTATTTATTGTTGAAATAACATTAAGTAAGTAATGGATACATTGTAAAAATACACAACACATTTTCAATGTTGATTCTACATAGAAATAAAAATTATGTTTAGAGTTAACATTGGAAAAATGTTGAATAAACATTGTAATTGCTATGTTAAAATCTCAACCAGATTTCAAAGTGAATTCAATGTTGAAATGAAGTTGTATAAAAAACTACATTTTTACTTCACATTGAAAAAACATTGAACTTATGTTGATACACTAACTTTAAAACCTCAAAATATTTTGAACGTTTATTTAACGTAGAAAAATGTTGAATAAACAATACGATTCTGGTTGAAAAACATAACACATTTTCAACGTTGATTCTACATTGAAATGCAAACTATATTTTAACTTGACGTTTAAAAGATGTTGAAAACATGTTGGTACTGTAATTGTTAAATTATCAACCAAATGTCAACATTAATTCAACGCTGAATTAACATTAAATCATCAACCGGGACTTGAGTTAAATACACAACATATTTTCAACATTGATTCAATGTTGTCAACATGATTGTAACGTTTTAACTACATTTCAACGTTGATTCAACGTTGAATTAACGTTGTGTGCCCGCTGGGATATTTCGAGTACTGTTCCGAAAAAAAATTCAAATTTTTAATGGAATATGGTGTGTATGAGGTTATCTCACCTTGAAAAACAAAAAAAGATTACATCTTAACTCAACTTTTTAACATTGTCACTTTTTGCACAAAAGTGCTTATCTCGCCGAATTGAGCACTTAGTGCAAATTTTTGACTTTCCACCATTTTTCGAGTATTCCAAATACTCGAAATATGGCAAAAAGTCAAAAATTTGCACTAAGTGCTTAACTCGGCAAGATAAGCACGTTTGTGCAAAAAGTGTCAGTGTTAAAAAGTACTCGAAAAATATAATATTTTTTGTTAGGGACGGTGCGATAGCCTGAGACAAACACTATTCCATTGTAAGTTTGAAGTTTTTCGGAACAGTACTCGAATATGGCGAAAAGTCAAAAATTTGCACTAAGTGCTCAACTCGCCGAGATAAGCACTTTTGTGCAAAAAGTGACATTGTTAAAAAGTTGAGTCAAAATGTACTTTATTTTTGTTAGGTTACGGTTAGATAGCCTCAAACACACACTATTCCATTGAAAATTTGAAGTTTTTCGGAAAAAAGTACTCGAAATATGGCAGAAAGTCAAAAATTTGCACCAAGTGCTCAACTCGGCGAGATAAGCACTTTTGTGCAAAAAGTGACAATGTTAAAAAGTTGAGACAAAATGTAATTTTTTTTAAGGGAATGTGAGATAGCCTAAAGCAAACACTATTCCATTGAAAGTTTGAAGTTTTTCGGAAAAGTACTCGAAATATGGCGGAAAGTCAAAAGTTTGCAATAAGTGCTCAACTCGGCGAGATAAGCACTTTTGTTCAACAAGTGACATTGTTAAAAAGTTGAGTCAAAATGTAATTTATTTTGTTAGGGACGGTGAGATAGCCAGAAACACACACTATTCCATTGAAAATTTGAAGTTTTTCGGAAAAAAGTACTCGAAATATGGCAGAAAGTCAAAAATTTGCACTAAGTGCTCAACTCGGCGAGATAAGCACTTTTGTGCAAAAAGTGACAGTGTTAAAAAGTTGAGTTAGGATGTAATTTTTTTTGTTAGGCAAGATGAGATAGCCTCAAACACACACTATTCCATTTAAAGTTTGAAGTTTTTCGGAAAAAAGTACTCGAAATATTGCGGAAAATAAAAAGTTTGCACTAAATGCTCAACTCGGCGAGATAAGCACTTTTGTGCAATAAGTGATAATGTTAAAAAGTTGAGTCAAAATGTAATTTTTTTTTATTAGGGACGGTGAGAAAGCCTGAAACAAACACTATTTCATTGAAAAATTCAAGTTTTTCGGAAAAGTACTCGAAATATGGTGGAAAGTCAAAAGTGCTCAACTTGGCGAAATTAGCACTTTTGTGCAAAAAGTGACTATGTTAAAAAGTTGAGTCAAAATGTAATTTTTTTTTGTTAGGGACGGTGAGATAGCCTGAAGCACACATTATTCCATTGAAAATTTCGAGTTTTCAGAAAAGTACTCGAAATATGGCGAAAAGTAAAAAATTTGCACTAAGTGCTCAAGTCGGCGAGATAAGCACTTCTGTGCAAAAAGGGACAATGTTAAAAAGTTGAGTAAAAAAGTAATTTTCTTTGTTAGGCAATGTGAGATAGCCTCAAACAAACACTATTGCTTTGAAAATTTGAATTTTTTTCGGAGCAGTACTCGAAATATGGCGAAAAGTCAAAAATTTGCACTAAGTGCTCAACTCCGCGAGATAAGCACTTTTATGCAAAGAGTGACAATGTTAAAAAGTTGAGTCAAAATGTAATTAATTTTTGTTAGGGTACGGTGAGATAGCCGGAAACAAACACACTGTTCAATTGAAAGTTTGAAGTTTTTCGGAAAAGTACTCGAAATATGGCGCAAAGTCAAAAGTTTGCTATAAGTGCTCAACTCGGCGAGATAAGCACTTTTGTGCAAAAAGTGACAATCTTAAAAAGTTGAGTCAAAATGTAATATATTTTGTTAGGGACGGTGAGATAGCCTGAAACACACACTATTCCATTGAAAATTTGAAGTTTTTCTGAAAAAAGTACTCGAAATATGGCAGAAAGTCAAAAATTTGCACTAAGTGCTCAAATCGGCGAGATAAGCACTTTTGTGCAAAAAATGACAGTGTTAAAAAATTGAGTTAGGATGTAATTTTTTTTTGTTAGGCAAGATGAGATAGCCTCAAACACACACTATTCCATTGAAAGTTTGAAGTTTTTCGGAAAAGTACTTGAAATATGGCAGAAAGTCAAAAATTTACACTAAGTGCTCAAGTCGGCAAGATAAGCACTTTTGTGCAAAAAGTGACAGTTTTAAAAAGTTGAGTTAGGATGTAATTTTTTTTTCTTAGGCAACGTGAGACTACCTCATACACACACTATTCCATTGAAAATTTGAATTTTTTCGGAAAGTACTCGAAATATGGCGAAAAGTCAAAAATTTGTGCTCAACACGGCCAGATAAGCCCTTTTGTGCAAAAAGTGATAATGTTAAAAAGTTGAGTCAAAATGTCATTTTTTTTATTAGGGACGGTGTGATAGCCTGAAAAAAATATTATTCCATTAAAAGTTTGAAGTTTTTCGGAAAAGTTCTCGAAATATGGCGGAAAGTCAAAAGTTTGCACTAAGTGCTCAACTCGGCGAAATAAGCACTTTTGTGCAAAAAGTGACAATGTTAATAATTTGAGTCAAAATGTAATTTTTTTTTTGTTAGGGACGGTGAGATAGCCTGAAACACACACTATTCTATTGAAAATTTAAAGCTTTTAGGAAAAGTACTCGAAATATGGCAGAAAGTCAAAAGTTTGCTCTAAGTGCTCAACTCGGCGAGATAAGCACTTTTGTGCAAAAAGTGATAATGTTAAAAAGTTGAGTCAAAATGTAATTTTTTGTTAGGGACGGTGAGATAGCCTCAAAAACAAACTATTCCATTGAAAGTTTGAAGTTTTTCTTAAAAGTACTCGAAATATGGCGAAAAGTCAACAATTTGCATTAAGTGCTCAACTCGGCAAGATAAGCACTTTTGTGCAAAAAGTGACAATCTTAAAAATTAGAGTCAAAATGTAATTTTTTGTTAGGGACGGTGAGATAGCCTCAAAAACAAACTATTCCATTGAAAGTTTGAAGTTTTTCGGAAAAGTACTCGAAATATGTCGGAAAGTCAAAAGTTTACACTAAGTGAGAGATAACTCGAAATATGGCGAAACTCGGCGTCCTCTCCGAGGAGGAGGCCGAGTCGCTGACGGAACCCGCCAGGTGGCATCCCGCCGTGCGCCAGGCGGCTGTCAGGAAGCTCGAAGAATACGACAGGAAGTTTACAGTCGTTCGGGTTCCCCGGCGAAGTGGCAAGAACAGAGCCTGTCTCTTATACACATCTAGATGTGTATAAGAGACAGGTGTATGAGGTTATCTCACCTTGAAAGATGTGTATGCGCCCGCACCAATCGGGAGGACATCATCAAGCTGCTGGAGATGGGCCGGCGGAGGTACGGAATCTCGTTCCAGGGCGTCCCGGACGGCGTGAAGGTGACGCAGAGATCTGGCGCAACCGCAAACTTTCGGAGCAAACCAAACACTGCGAACGTGAGTGATTTCATATTTGTTTTCTGAGCGTGCGTACATATCTTTTGGCAAAACCTCGGCATCGCTCATTCCCGACCATGTCGCGCGAAACGGCGTTCCCGGCTTTCGTCGCAGGTCTCGCGTACATGTTCAAGGCGCACAGCGAAGGCGACGATCGTTCGAGACTCGTTGAACTCGTCAGCTCGTGTTTGGGCACGACTTCCAAGAGTTCGCACAGGACCAAGTGGGCGAGGTGCAGCGAGGAAGAGAAAAGGCAGTTCGAAGCGGCCGTCGCGCTCGGAGGGTTTCTTGCCGACGAAGTCGAAGATGACGACGACGAGGAACAGGAGGAGGAAACCGACGATCGACGCAAGAAGGCGTTCGTCCGGTACTTCTACGACACCCTCCTTC
>NW_022712165.1:0-1043 GCF_011630105.1 Anneissia japonica
GTGACTACTTTGAAGCATATATTTTATTTTAAAAAACCAAATTTTCGGGAGTGCCTACTCCCCTCTTCAGGGTTACAATTGAAATGACTCAAAACAGCACTTAAAGACTAATTAAACAGCATAGGCTTAAATGTATATGGCAAATAACAACCAATATAAACTATTACAGATCAGTGACAAATATTGTAGAGAGATAGCAGTGGTGGGAGAATATGGGCCAGAATAAACAGTTTAGAGGTGAAAGGTGAAGTCAGCTAGAAAGTCAAGATCTTTGTTAAGGCCATGAGTATGAGTTTTAAGCTTGATAATACAGGAAAGTTCAGAAAGGCGGCGATGATGAGTGGAGTTGAAGTTGGAGTCGATAATGGTAACACGCAAATTGTTATAGAGTGATGGGGAAAATTAAAATGTTGGGCTATGGTTTTGTCAGGGGCGTTATTCCTAATGTCGTGTTTGTGTTGGTTAATGCGGAATCTAAGAGGGTTCATGGTTTCGCCAACGTAATTGCCTTTGTTACAAATATTACATGTTATTAAATAAATTATGTTGTGAGAATCGCATGTGAGGTTGGGAGGTTTTATGGAGTAGTTAGTGATACAAATGGTCTGATCGGTGATGAGGATTTTACAAATTTTGCATCGGGGCTTGTTGCATAGGTGGTTGCCTGTAGATCTGGGCATGGGGCTAGTTAAAAGTGAGGGGGAAAGGATGGAACGGAGGTTGGGGGGCTGGCCTGGCGTTGGGCTAGGAGATATATATATATATATATATATAATATATATATATATATATATATATAAATAATTGTAAATCCATGTGTTCTTGAAATTGTATATCAGGCATTGAAACAAAATACTGTAAAGTATTTGTATTTCAAAAAAAAATTTTCAACCTGTCCCGCATTGGACAATATGACTCAAAAACATAGGTATAAAATTGCTGTCAATGTATTTGACACAAACACAACACTTTCGGCCTCACCCTTATGATTTTTAATAATTTTAAAACTTTTAATAATTTATCAACCAATCTCCACATTCATC
>NW_022712166.1:0-420 GCF_011630105.1 Anneissia japonica
GGGATGTTCGAGTTCTTCCCGGGAAAATGTTGATTTATAAATGGGGGACAATGAGATTTCCCGACCCGAGTATTTTTTAATTACTTTAATTTAAAAGACACCTCAGAAGTCGGGAAAGCTCATTTCCCGCCTTCTAGGAATCAAAATTTTCCTGGGGAAGAACCCCCGGACCCCCCTTTCTTTTTGGGATTCATCGATTCATGGAAAATTCGTATGCAACTACTCATTTTTTTTTTAAATTGTTATGTGTGTATACACACATAAGCCCTATTTACTGTAATAACAATGGGAAAAAATTACAAGTCCGTTTTTAAGATGGGAAAACCTTGAATTTTGAAGAACAAAGAAGTAATTAAAAGACACCTCATAAGTCGGGAAAGCTCATTTCCTGCCATCTAGAAATCGAAATTTTCCCTGGGG
>NW_022712166.1:438-935 GCF_011630105.1 Anneissia japonica
GGGGAGGAATGTTGACCCCACCACCTAGATTTGATTCCAGATCTGCATGATTCATATTCCCATTCATCTTATAAACAGTGGCGTAACAGGCGGGGCAGGGGCAGACTGTTTCCCCCACCACTGACGGTTTTTACCGGGCTGACCAAGCCGTCGTACCGGGCTGGCTGGGTAAGAAGAGAAAAGAAAGAGGGGAGAGGGAGGGAAAGAGAAAGAAGGGGAAAGAAAGAGAAAGGAAAAGAGACAGGAAAAAGAGAAGAGAAAAATAAAGACAAGAATAAAAAGGAAGATATAATGAACAGATATCACAATACCCCTGCCTGCAACCCATTCTCCACTTCAAAAAGTGTCCATAGCGCATTTGATCTAAGCCGCCAGGTATTCTCCGCAGTGGCGTAATAGCCGGGAGACAAGGGGAAAATATCCAGCTGTGGTAAGTCTTTCCCCATTGAATGCCCTTTTCACCCGGGAAAGTGCCCGAAAATCTCAAATTTTAAATC
>NW_022712167.1:0-1797 GCF_011630105.1 Anneissia japonica
TGTTTGTAATTTTTCACAATATCTATTCTAAAACCATTTGTATGTTGATTACTGTCAGAAAAAATCTATAAAGTCTAAGTTAACACTATTTTGTGGGAATTGGGTAGCCAATCAGAAGTTTACCATGGCAACTCTTCTAACGAGTTTTATATATGTAAGTGACACAATGCATTTGAAAATGTAATCATTTTATATTAACAAAATGCCCAGACACCTTATTGTTGAAGTTGAACATTCAAATCCAATAAATTATTTACAATAACTAAGTCATATAATCATCATATAAAAAAGCTAACATCAAAATAAAAACCTGGGTAAAAATCTAGTAAAATCCTGGGAAATATAAATAAATTTTAAGGCAATTGAAACAAATATGCATTGGAAAACAGAAAAGAAATTAATGGAGTACCAAATGGATACACAGCGCTACAAAAAAGAAAAATGAAAATAGATAGTCACCAAAAAGTGAAACAAAAATATACATATATGCTGGTATTATACAGACAATTAAAAAGAAACATTTTCCCTATTTTCAATGTTAAAACAACACTTTTTAAGGATTTGGTGATAGTTTCTGCATGAGAAATGCCTGAAATCATAAACTTTGAAGGCTGATTTCTTATATATTGTTCTTTAAACAGCTATATGTTCAAACGCTTGTAACTTCATAAGGAAATGTCCGATTTGAATGATTTTTTACCATTTTATAGCTATTATTTTACTCTCTAACACTGTATTAATAACTCAGAATCGATTTTTGCGACGAGTGACTGGTTTGGCTTGTCTTTGCCACATATTTGTAAAAGACTGGCAATGACTAATGAGGGAAGGAATGACAGATATCCCTTAAATTTTTTTATTGTGTAAATTTATTTGTCGGATAATTGAAATTTTACATACAACAGGTCCTTATCTGTCCTCCAGGCAAGTGGAACAAATTTATATGCTATATTCAATTAACAATCTTGATTACAATAGCGATAGTAGACATAAATTTATTAAAAATTTTTTACATCGTTTAAGAAATATTTTTTCAGGAATATTCATTCATTTCTCACTACTGCACCCCTTTTTCACGTTTCCAAAATTGCAAGCTTATAAATAATATGAACAAGGATGCAGATCTGCTTTGAAAGGTACGGGGGAGGGGGTCAAACTTATAAATAATATGAACAAGGGCGCAGATCTGGTTTGAAAGGTGGGAGGAACAGTGGAAAATTTGAGGAAATGGTACCTCTAGTTGGCCGGAAATGATACTCTTATCTAGTATTCATCGCAATGTACCCTGGCTATACAGAATTCTTTTGTTAAAACCTAGGTCATATGCAGATCATTTCAACAATTTTCAGGCATCTTCTTGACTTACGAAAAGTGGATTGAATCAATCCTCCTTAAAAATATGTTGGGTGATGTTCTCCCCGTCCCACATTATCTGTGACCATGAAAATGAAATTAGCTAATGTGCTTCAGATACAGTTTTAACTTCATTCTCTAGAAGGTGGAAATTGTGTTGCTCACTTGCTTTGAGGTCTCCCTTCTCCCCCAAAGGATTGAGCCTACATGATTATTGTTGATCTTCATTTTATCATTTTCATAAAAGATTACATACACTGTTGGCCTCTTCCCCTAGTAAATGTTTCAACATATTTGTTTTAATGGTTATTCCCTTAAGCTTGTTTTTCATACATTCGCTACACAGTCGCTACAGTGTGTTCAGTGCAATCGTTGTACAGTAAAGCAGTCCCCAACGTAATCTGGAAGGCTTCCCCGATTCGACCGACTAATTGCCATCACCGA
>NW_022712168.1:0-1495 GCF_011630105.1 Anneissia japonica
TTCCACTTAAAACTTAAGACTGTTCAGCCTTTTTCCATAGTTTCATCCCATATAGCAAGACAAAGCGAAAACCATCCCATTAACTGTAATGAAACATGAACAAACATATGAGGTATGTTGTAGTATTGAATAAATGAGCTATAAAATATGGGAGCTCAAAAAATTGCTAAAAAATCAAAATTTGTTTTTTACTATAGGTCAACAGTTTAATGTCTTATTAATCATGTCTTATTAATCATGGGTATTAGTTCTGGAAGTGGTTAACAAATTGTTAATTTAACGTTATTTTTCATAGTTCATTATATTAAACGATGTATGCACAAATACCTTTGAAAGGCAATTACTCAAAATCCTGTTTATCTTGACTCTAAGAGTACTGTACTTTCACTTTCCAATAAATTTGGTTTGAAATGTCCAATTTCAATGAATGACCCCTCATTTTAAAGATCACATACTCAGGTATTTGAAAATTCCATTAACTTGAATTTCAATTTTTGCTATAACTTAGCCATTTTGCCACAACATGACTCATATGCGGCAAAGACCAAACCAGTCACTCATTGCAAAATTGATTTTTGAGTTATTAATGTAGGGTTAAAAAGTAAAATAAGAACTATAAAATGGTAAAAAAAAAAAATAATTCAAATCCAACATTCCCTTATGAAGTTACAAGCGTTTAAACATACAGCTGTTTAAAGAACGATATATGAGAAATCAGCCTTTAAGTTTATGATTTCAGGCATTTCTCATGCAGATCATCAAATCCTTAAAAAGTGTTGTTTTAACAATGAAAATGGGGGAAATAACAGCAAAGAATGATGTATAGATAAATAAAGATTAGTGTAGCGCAATAAAACAGATTAAAAAAAATATGACATTCCAGCATGTTTTGGCCATTTCCTCTGAAACACGATTTGCAATGAGTGACTGGTTTGGCTTGTCTTTGCCACATATGGTGTTAATTTTCAGATAATTATTTCCGCGTTCTTCCTTGAATCTCCAGGGTGAGAGTTCACATTCTGGTGACCCCTGAATTTGAGTTTACATGCAATACAATAGTGGTATGTTTACACGGGTGTGAATGTGAACCCCTTGTGCCCTGAGCGAACTATATCCGACGTGAACTAGCGTCCCTGCCAGCAAACGTGTTAATGTTACGTTTGGTACTACAATGATGTGGAGATTTTCGTCACCTTTTCAAATAGTTGATCACAGAGGGACTGTCCGAATTCACCATCTTGTAAAAACAGGAAGCTACGAAGGGTCTTGAAGTAATCATCAATGTTTAGGTCCACTACATAATAGTCTAAAATGCACTTATTAACCAAATCAATCCTGTAAAAAAAAAAAAATCATAATTTTCTGGTCTTGCTTTTAATATATTTACCTTTTTCAGAATTTAATAAATCAATAATCAAGAATTTTCATGTCGTAGATCAAACAAGTAAACGATGAATATTAATTCAGATTATAAAAATATCTTTAAGCTAAATTG
>NW_022712169.1:0-1933 GCF_011630105.1 Anneissia japonica
GATTAGTGTCAAGCATACATGGATTACATGTTATTAGTTCACTAAATGACCTTAAATAGTGCCCTCTATAATTTCTACCTGAACTGTTATGGGGAAAAAAATAATGTGGCCAGGGCTCCCTTCAAGAAGAAGAAACACAATTTGCCAGAAAGAAAAAAAATTTATAGTAGTTTGCACATATTAGTAGACTCTAAAATTGAAACCCCTAAATTGTCAAATTTTTTGGGGGCTTCACCCCCTGGACCTCTTTCGGAACATTTTAAGAAACACTCAACCACTCGTTTGCTCTTGACAGCAAAATCTTCCATCTTGTTGGGGAAAAGAATCTAAGGGCCATGTCCACCTCATGCTTTGGGGACCTCGAACATCCCATCAGGCAAATCTTGGAGCCACCCCTGTGATTACGCCCTAAAAAAAATCCTACATATATCATAAATCATACATAATCATCATACATAATCATATATATATATATATATATATATACACACATATACACATATATAAATATAAGAAACAGAAAAGAAAAACAAAAGGGGTAATTAAATGAGATTTTTTAAAGGATTGTAAGGAAAGTGAATGAATATTGCTACGAAGGTCTGATGACAGATAATTCCATAATTTAACAGAACGATATTTAAATGTTCCTTTTCCAAAATCATTTCGCCATTGTGGTAAGACTAAAGTGTTTTTCAATTTACTTCTTGTATTTATGCTATGGTAAATAATTAATTTGTAGAAATTAGTTAAATATTCTTGCTGATGAAGTAGTCAAAATTCCTACAAGCAGGCAGGAAATAGATGAAAAATATAATAGTAGTCAAGTTAATTATGAAAGGTTGTCTAATGTCTTTCTTCCACAGTTTTGAGTAGGTAGCTCTCTATTCTCCTATTCTGTGCCCAAGATTATCTTGGCCTAGGCCTATGTGACAAAACCTGGTTTGTGCTGCTTGATTGCCATCTTAACCATCAGTCATCTTACTAAAGACAAGTTATGACCCTCTCCCACTTGGGGTTTTTTCAGCATACGAGTTACAAGAGAATGCCGAGTTGCTATCTCGGCAAACTCGGCAAAAACTCGTAGGACAATTCGGAAAGCTCGGAGAGGACTCTTACCTACTCGTAGCAGCTCTGAACTCGTGGCGCAAATTTTGAACATGTTCAAAATTATCGCAATGAGTAGATAACTTGTAGTAAACTCGAAGAACTCGTAGGTAGCTCGTAGAGTACTCGGGGTACTCCTACCTAGCTCGTACACTACTTAGGATACTCGTCGGCGGTTTTGTCATCTACGAGTTTGATGCGAGCTCCCCGAAACGAGTACGAGTAAGTACGAGCGCACCGAGTTGGCTCGTACCTAAATCGTATCCAATTCGGTAAAAACTTGTTACGCTCTTAATAATCTCGTAGTTAACTCGGTGCTCTGCTGGGCATAGTTCGTACATAACTCGTAACCAACTCCATAGAGTCGTACCTCACTCGTAGCTAACACGTAATAAGCTCGTATAGGTCCTTTCAAAAGATCACGAGTTTTAACTCGTAGAAATCGTACGACTCTTAGGTGAAATAAACCTAGGTGGGAGAGCAGCTTTCAGTAGGCCTAGGATTTGTGAGATCAATTCACAAAAATATGAAATTTTGGCTTTCAATCCAAAACAACTGGGTAGAGTGCTTAGAGATTTTAAAAAGCGCAAAACTGTCCTGGAAAATTATATATGATTATTATAGTACATGCAGCAAATATTATTATATAAGATAAGGATGCAAAAAAAGACAATCAGATACCAGAAAAGGTCCTCACCTGCAAAGAAATTGTACATTTATTACTGCTGATAAGAAGTGTGAAAAACATGTTAAATATAGCAATAGGCATATAATCTTTTCTATAAATTGGCTGCACATACTGGGGGGGGGGCACACTTGTATAGCAACT
>NW_022712170.1:0-529 GCF_011630105.1 Anneissia japonica
TGTTCAGAGTTTTCCACTTTGACGATCAACGTCGACATGGCGATTCTGTCCGCATCCCGATCGATTGAAACGATGTTGTCTCCTTCGGTACTCAGCATGACGAGGTTTTCCATCAATTCAACGTAGGCATCCGACACGCCGTAACATTCGAGTAGCAAGTGAGTATCGTCGATAGTTCCTTGTCTGCCGACCAATCTTATTCCGTCAACATTCGTCCACGCGAAACAAGGATAATGTTTATCATCTCCGGAACCCATGGCTGGAAGGGCTATCTCCATGAAAACCTTCTTTGAATCGCAGATCGAAGCCTCCAGTACACGGCCCTTATTTGCATCCATCAGCACATCCAGCAGTGGATTTTCTTTAGTGAAAACTTTCACCATTCTAGCGATAATTTTTCTCTCTGTCATGGTGTTTTATAGTTGGTTTTCGCTGAACACTGGAAGCCGTTTCTCTGTGTAGGTGTGTATATATAGAGAATATCATCGATGATGTCATCGAATTTGTTGTTTTTTTTTTTAATGACGAC
>NW_022712171.1:0-1233 GCF_011630105.1 Anneissia japonica
TATATGTATGTATATGTATATATGTATGTATATGTATTATGTATATACATGTCTGACATTTTGCTACCTTCCACACCCCCACCCCCACTTCGCTTCCTCGATTGTTTAAACTTTCTCACTCCCGGCTAATTTACAAACTTGGCATATCTGAGAGGTCATCATTAAAAACAATCCGTTGCGGGTCGGCCAACAGCCATCGGGGGCAGCATGTGGGGACCATGCATACTCTACTCTAAAAGTTGTATTCACTATATTAGGCAGATGCTTATGAATATTCATTCATATAAGTATTTATCTATATTAATTCTATAACAACACTAAATATAATTTTAAGCAATTTTTTTTCTAGTTTTTGTCTTTATGAATTGCAAACACACCATATTCCATAGCTCATAGGAATTCATCATAATGCAAATTATAATTTAACAAACTAACTTACCACGAGAGCCAGACGGTGGAAGAGTGCCATCTTCATTTCGCCGTGGTTTAGGTGCGGTCACTGGTGCATATTTTTTGGGTTGCGTATTGTAGATGCTTGAAGACGACACTGTGTTAGATGTGTAACTCTGTTGCGGTGGTCCTCGGATGTTTCCCAAACGGTCTTTCTCCACTGCAAGCTTCTCCAGCTCCTGTTCCAGTCGTGTCATAGTCGTCATTTTGATGGTAGTTTATGATTCTCTAGAAAAGAAAAAAACAATCATCATTAAATACAGTGGCCAATTATTTATAGAAAATTAAAAATTAAAAAGTACACAACTCAACATCATTATTAAATTTGTTTGTACTCAGCCCATGAAATTTGGAAAAAATTAGTGCCGACCTTAAATTCTCCAATTTTTACTACTTAGGCCTATATAGTATAAACTATGATTTTTCCAAACGCTCGACCTTACATCGTCAATATATTGCTGGTGAAAGAATGGTCGTACTTGTATTAATTTAATAGTGTAGTATAATACATATGTTTTACATAAGAAAATCGCCGAATAAATTTCGTTTTAGCGTTCGTTTTATCATTACCTTTGGCATGGGAAATCTCACTTTCGTAAAACCCATGATCGTAGGTACAATCTGCCCATGCATGTCCATGCGCATGCCCAGAATGATCTATCAGGGATTTTCCACACATGTACAGTACTTGTCAGTAGTGAAGTCACGATGCGATCACGATTGCGTTTAAAGGGACGGCAGGATTAGGCCTACAATATGTTGAATTTTGTTGTTTTTAGATAA
>NW_022712172.1:0-937 GCF_011630105.1 Anneissia japonica
CTAAAATCTATAATAGTGACCAACAGAGGGCTCACTACTTATTGTCTATATTGAAACCGCCGTGTTGACAAGGTTTAAATTCATGTGGCATTACCGTCGTCAGGCACGTCGTATAAGGTATTCGTACTTGTGCGTTAAAATTTTAAAATTGTTAATATCACTTTTCAGATATTTTAAAGCACGTTTCAAGTCATTTTGAATATTCCAAAACTTTCCAAAATTGACGAGCCGTACGCTCATTTCCACGCCAACAGCACGTACTGAAGCTGGAAATTACGTTTCGGTTACATGTGTTGGGTTTCTGAGACTGTATTAATACTACCGTGCACACGGATGTTAAGACGTATATTTATACATTCGTAAGTCCTTAAAATGCTCAAAATTACTCTTTTCCTTTAAAATTTCTTTTAAAATGCTCAAAATTACTCTTTAAATAGAGCATGTTTTAGCATATAATACTTTTCAATCAGAAACGTGCGTGCTTCGTGAGGGTAAAAGTGCGGCGGATCACCTAACTCGTCCTCAGTGACGAGTTCAAATCTAGTTTTATTCTTCTTTCTTTCTCCCCTTTTCTGTTCGCACGATATCTCAAAATTGCCACGAGTTACGCACACGGTCGCTACATCGATCATTTTGTCTTCGCGTGGAATAGTCATGGTAAGGTTTTCAACGCGCTCAGACATGCGTGACGTAATCTACGTGCAATTTTGCGTTTTTACATTATCGATCATATCAGCCTAACCAATTGCCATTTTGAAATCGTATTAAGTGAGCATTAACTTTGGGTTAATGTTGAATGTACAGTACCCTAATTTGACGCGTGCGCTTATTAACGCGCGTGCACGCGTGCGTCAACATTTCAAAATGCTTATAATCACTTTTTGACTAAATTAGAGCACGTATTAGGACATTTTGAGCATTTCAAATTTTTTTGAAA
>NW_022712173.1:0-1013 GCF_011630105.1 Anneissia japonica
ACCCATATACATTTATAAGGCTTGAATCCGCTCTATATCCAAATTTCAGGAAACTATACTTTTTATGCATGCACTGACGTGGAAATTTTGTTTTAGGCCTATGTTGTTTGTTGAATGGTCTTCTTTAAAAATATTACAGTCTAATATGGCCACAACATAAGGAAACTCATTCTTTAAATGTTTAATAGATAGTACAGAGAATGATGATTTTTTATCAAAATAGTTATATACATGTTGAATCCAATTTAAAAAAATAAATAAATAAAAAATACGTTTTCAGTGCACGCGCCGACGTGGAACGATTAACCTAATAATCTTGTTAATAATGCGGTTCTAAAATTAATCCTATGACCACAACTTTTAAATTTTTTTGTAACTTCAGGAAAAAAATAATGCATTTTTATTGTACCACCACTAGCTGGGAAAGTAATTAAAAATGCATAAATGTCTTCTGTGATTGGTTGATTGCCAACATTTCAATGCATGCTTAGTGCGACTTAGTGGTTGGACGGTCGGATATAATGCGTAACTCTCATAATAATTTCATATTTCGAAAAATTGTTTGGAGTAATCACGTTCCATAATAGATTACATCCACAGGGTGCTCCTAAACCAAAATTTCAAAATTTAATAAATTGCGTTTTTCCAAATCACGACAGACTGAGTAGATTAGGCCTAATGGTTAAAATGTAAAAATTTAAGATTTCATTTAAAAATCGTAGAAAATCACAAACTTAGGCCTATATTCAGTACATTCTCGACTGTCTTGGAAATGTGGACCTTATCAAATTTGGTTGGGTGCGTTATACACTCTTCGTAACATCCCAGCTACTGGATATACGGGCCTGGAAACTTTACATTTTACCTGCCAATTATTACAGTACCGTACTCGCGCGAATAAGCGCCCGGGCGCCTAAGCACTTTCTGCTGAGGAACGCTTATTCAAACGGGGCGCTTATTTAAACGGGGCGCTTATGAAAACACAGTGGAAATTGAGGGGGCGCTTATGGAAA
>NW_022712174.1:0-2302 GCF_011630105.1 Anneissia japonica
CGGTAAGTCCCACTGCATGTGCTACTTCGTATAAACCAATCTTGTCAATTTTGACCCTTAACCATAGGGATTTATTTTTTTTGTTTTGTTTTGTTTTGCACTTGAATCTAATTCATTCATTAACAATGCATCATGAAACAATATTGGGAACATATATAACTATTGTTGTTTAATTAAATTTCTGCTGATTTCTTATTATAAATGAATCGTACTTGCATTGCAAATTATTGCTATAAATAGGCCTAAGTTCTAATCCTACTGTAACTAATTATGTGAGTATAAAAAAAAATATGAAGAATTGTATGTTATCGTTGTATGAAAACCTGCCAAAAAAACCAGGTATTAAAGGGACAATTTCACGCTGTTGGTTAGTGTTCCTTGAATAGGGGTACACGTATTCAGAGGAAACCCCTATTAAGGGACACTTTTCTTGGTCTCGATGGTGTCCCCAAAATAGGGGTTCTAATGTATTAGAAAGACATGAAATGGTTTTTTGTGTATAACAATTTTTCCAATTTTTATATTTATTTCATCCAGCAGTTTTAAAAATCAAATTAAAGGATTTGAATATAATTTAATCATAATTTCAAATGTAAAACGATTATATAAAAGCAATATTAAGTAAGATTAACAATGAATATCAATGAAACAACAAAACATAAAAATATAGACAAAAATGCAATAATAAGTAAGTTCAATAATAGCATACTTAAATTGGTTGAAACTACAGTAAAAGTATCAGGACAATCGTTTTTAGAAAGATAACTGTAATCCAAAGAAATACGACAAGACAAATCATTTCTACAGTCATTTTACACTGGAGTATTTAACATTAAGAAGTGGTTTGCAACATTAAAATTAAACATAGAATAAAGATTACATTTTAAAGTGTAAATTAAGGCATTTACAAGTGTAAGAAGTGTTTAGTCCTTTTTTACTCTCCTTGATTTTGGAGAGAGGTAGTAGGTAAGGAACCAGGGCGGCTGTGAGGAGCGGCTGGAATCAGCGTCGATGTTTAAGGCTATAGTTAGCGACGCCCTGCCTTACCGCTCTGCCACTCGACTCGCAAGTGAATACTTTTAACCATGTAGGTACGTATTGAATATACATCGTGATCGATCACATGACAATTATGAATTACACTGCAGATTATAGAAATGAAATTGGTTACTGATTTTATGCTAAGAATGTATTACAAATATTTAATTTCACTTCTTCGTATACACACATGTTTTGTAGGTGTTAGTGTAAATCCATTTTACAATACAAATAAGCATATGTAGGCCTACAAGCTCTACATAATTTAAGTCTGTTATAAGGCATAATGAGTAAAACTACAGTAAACATATTAGGACAATCTTTTTTAGAAAGATAGCAAAACAAACCATTTTTACAGTCATTTTAAAATTAAAATATAGAACGAATATTACATGATAATGTGTGAAATAAGACATTAACAAGTGTAAGAAGTATTTAGTTCTTTTTTTGGAAACCAGATGTAAGAAACCCGGCCAATCTGTAGAATAAGATATTCATTGTGGGCATATAATAAAATAATATTGTTCTAATAAGGATTCACCAAAAACACTGTTTCGGGTGAGATCTGTTAAAGACCTTACATCAACAGTATAAATTAGCACATGAATGGACAATTTCTACAAACCTGCTCGCGACCCAATTCAAAAGTTTGGCGACCCCCTTTCGCGTCGCGACCTATAGTTTGGAAAGCGTAGGATTCTTAAAAAAAAAAAAATCATGTGTCATTCATTCAATCGTGTACGGCTAATAATAAGCAGACCCCACAGGGCGGTAGGCTGGATCTTTCCTCGTTTTGAAGCAAACCGTTTTTTTTCTCGTTTTATCATTGGTTTAGACCAGCAGCAATAGTAATTGGAATGTGTTTCTGAGCACATGCCATATGAATGAACATTTTAGAAAGCCCGGAGAAAAATGTTATATTATTTATAAATTACTTGTACGGAATGAATCGTTTAAGGCATTTCATTTTAAAATGTTCGGTTAATTTCAATTTTCTGATCAGGTAGTTGTTATTGTTTTCCTTTATGTTTTGAAGGGTGCTATTTTTAACGAGTTTGAATGCCAACAAAACAAGGTATAAAAATAGTTTTTCATCTGCCATCGGCCCCAAATAATACCCTTTAAATTGTAAAGTGGGGTATGCAGGCTGTGGCCATAAGTATGAACGACCCGGGCCTACCTTGGGATACATTGTTTTTGGATTTTGGTTGTACTTTTCAAATGCACAATGCTAACTTGCATCGATTCAAAGTCAGTTTAAACG
>NW_022712174.1:3358-6963 GCF_011630105.1 Anneissia japonica
TTTGTAATAACTGTCGCACTTTGTAATAAAGTCTGTCGCCCTTTGTTATAACTGAGTTGTCGCACTTTGTAATAACTGTCTGTCGCACTTTGTAATAAAATGACCTGTCGCACTTTGTAATAAACTCTGTCGCACTTTGTAATAAAACACTATCCATTTTTCCACCTATAGATTTTTTTTTATAAATTCTCAGTTTTCTCGTAGATTGACATTTATTTTTTTCACTTTTTTGTATTGTAGGCCTATCTTGGCGGCGATGGAATGGCTCCAAGATTCCGCCCTGAATCTAGTGGGATTGGAGGGTGTCGGGTCAAAATCCAGAAGGGGTAAAATTTATATTTCTCGTATCTCGGATTATATGGTGTCAGGGTGATCGGGTTCAAATCCCGAAAAGGTTCAATATAATTTTCTTTTATTTTATTATATCATCGTTATGCCGATATATGGGATATGGCTCCAGTCCCACTTGACCCCATCCATTGGAGATTCCGAAACGTATGACGAAGGTCACAGGTTCAAATCCCAAAAAAAAAATCAAAATCAATTTTCCTCATATTTCGTATTATATAGCCTAATTGTTACGTTGATGGGGTATGGCTCCAATTGTACTCAATCGGTGAGAGCGTCCACATAGTATTTCGGAGGAATTGGTTAGAATTTTCGAAAAGTGTGAAGGAGGTTCCGGGTTCTAATCCAAAAAAGGGCCACTTTCATTTTCTTATTTCCTATTAAATGATCGTTACTTTGATGGGGTGTGGCTGCAATTCCATTTGACCCCCTTAACCAGTCGGGCAGAATACCTACAACGCTTGACGGAAGTCCCGGGTTCAAATCCCAAATAGCTCCAATTTGCTTTTCCTTTTATTTCGTATTATATTATCGTTTGAAGGTTTGCATGGCGAGGTTATAATATAATATATTGATGCTTGCGGTACAACACGTAGATAGTTCTGAAAAGAAGTGTTGTTGTAGGTTGAGAATGTCTCGACGTTTCGAGTGAGCTACTTCAATCGTCTTCAGGAAAATATTATATTATATTATCGTTACGTTGATTTGGTATGGCTCCAAATCTACTGGACCCCATAACTCAGTCTGTTAGTGTTAGTGCATGCATATGGTATGTCGGAGGTCTCGGGTTCAAATCCTCTCAAATAAATAATGAGAATATAATCGATTAAATCTGTAATCTTCATCTACGATACGATAATGATGAAATGAGTGTAGCCTTATTAAAACGACTAACTTAAATACATAAAAGAATAACTAAGCTGCATAATTATGATACATGTAACATTGACTAATGCATGGTTTAAACATGTCATAAAGGATATGCCACCTACTGTACCTAGCAGTAACAATATCATTTGAATCATAAATGAATAACTGGAAGAGTACTGTGCTACAACAATATTTAAGCACTAACTTACAACATAAAAAAGATATGTAGAATAGCTAAAATAATATTTACATAGCGGTCACTTGCATAGAATCGCTAACAGAAACACCTCCCATCCCAACAGTGTATTAAACACAAAGAAACTGCTAATTATAGTTAATAAATGCGTTATTGTGGTGGTATAATGAATGGCTTTATCCTGTTTTACTTTTTCCTCCAAAATATATCAAGGATTGTAAACCACAGATTTTTGCGGCTTTTCCTAGAAATATTCACATGTTGCTGGAGAGCGATAGAAAATTAATTATTAAGATGCAGTTTAAATTATGGGCTTTCACCCAATCAATGATCCTCTTTGCATGCTACGCTTAACGAAAACGCGTCAAAATTGCACTAGTAAGAACAAAGACTAATGCTATGTCCAGACTAACAAATGTTTTTTTGACAAAAACTGTTGTATGTCCATATGTATTCATGATGTGCCTTTGGTCTTGATTTGGTGTCATTGTGACCATATTTAGGCAAGTCACATGTTTTTGTCACATAATATTTGATAGTCTGGACAGGGCTTAACACAAGACAATCAAAGCAACGTTGCGCGCGCTGTACTTCGATTTGCTATTTCAATTAATTAGGTCAATTATTATTAATATCCAGGATATATTGTATAAAATTGAATAAACGACTGGAGATTCAAGAAAAAATATTGAATGTAATATAGGCTAATTCAAATCGTATTTGGTATATTGGCTAAAAAAAATGTGTTTGGATCTATGATAAAGGAATTAAAAAAAAAAAAACCCTTTTATTTGGTATTTTTTATTTCTAACACAGAACTGTAAGCCTACACTAACTACATTAGCTAAGTCTTCATATTAAAATAATTAAATCACATTAACAAGTTTAGTTTTATTTTTTAAATCAATCATTGTTTTAGTTTATTTTTTATTTGTGATTAAGTCGTTTACAAGATGATTCGTGTCGGCAGCTGGTTAAAAAAATCACTTGTCTACCATATAACGTGTTCAATGAAAAATGAAAATTAAAAACAATTGAACCATAAAATTAAATTTAATAATAAATACCGGCAACTATTTAATTAATATTTAAATAAAAGAACACCCATCCCCATGTCAATCGAAAAGTAACCATAAAAACATATATGCATATTTTCCATGTAAAAATACAAACCTATATTTTTGAGAGCGGATGATGGGAAGGATGTGGACGGAGGCATGCGCTCTTGTTTAAATTGAATAAAATATAGAATAAAATAAAATATTTAATTAAAAGTAATTTTTAATGAACTTAGCTGATGTTGTGACTGGATGTGCTTTGCAATTACGGGTGTTGGTCTCGGCTTATTAGTAAATTTTGCATTATGGATGCTAAATTTGAGGTTACGTTTAGTCACATGGTGGATACTTCGTTCTGACAACCCCATGTATCCAGCCGCAGCACGGTTTCTTAGCTTTTTGCATCCGCCAGATTTTGCTTGATCAAACGTTCTCTCAACCAATCCTGATATAGTAGGCTTCTTCACGACTATTTTTTCCATTAAAGTACAATGTTGGCGTCGTTTGTGGCCCGAGATGGTATTGATCTTTATTGCGCCAATATCGCACAACAGCATTTTTTTTTATTACGCGTTCGCTCAGCAACAGGAACTTAGAAAATACCTTGGACAAGTAAAAGAATGGTCTCGTATACCTCGTCGTCCATTGGATGAATGTATCCCGCCGATTCCTTTTTGCCATGCGAAATAGGAACGAATAAAAGCAAACATAAAAGTACAAAAGTACATTTGCTTGCAATCTTCACTTGTCATAAAGTGAACTAATCAAGAGATAATAATTATTTGAGACTAAACCATATAAACTACTCCGATCAACAACACCGAATTGCGATGGGATTGTGGAATTGGTGAATGGGCATTTAATTAAAACTTTATGCACTCAATGACTATTAATATTGGTACCACCTGCACTGAATGCTTTTATTCTATCAAGAATGGTTAATGGTTAATGGTTATTAATTTATAGAGCGCAAAATACAAAAAGTCTCTAAGCGCTATCAGGCAAGTGTAAAGATGGAACGGAAACCAAAACCACAAAATAAAAAGAAGTGAAATTTGAATTCCATGCCAGCACCCAAACCGAAGTATGGGATACGCCCTCATCGCTGGCTAGGGTTCAATCTAATTGAACAC
>NW_022712174.1:7039-9205 GCF_011630105.1 Anneissia japonica
GGGACGAGAATAAGTGGGTCTTAAGTCGTTCTTTGAAAATGGTGACAGAAGGTGACTCACGAATAAATAAAGGTAACAAGTTCCACAACTTGGGCCCAGCAACCATAAACGATCGCTCCCCACAAGACTTTAAGCGAAAGGATGGACAATAAAGATTGGTTGAATCAGTTGTTGACCGGAGGGAACGAGTGCAAGTTGCAGAACGAACCTTAATTAATTCGGAAATGTATTGTGGTGATAACTTGTGAATTGATTTGTAAACATATAAAAGTACTTTGAATTCAATACGCTGTTTCACTGGCAACCAATGAAGAAGTTAACAAACTACACAAACAAATATTTTAAGCAAGACAATTATTGGCAGTAATGATCATTACGTTTGGCACCATTAGGCCTTAACTGATCAAAATGTGATTGATTGATTAATTACCTTGTTTGACTAATGAAAAGTGTCTTACGTAACTTTTTGTTTTTTGTAAAAGTAATTGAAGTGATTTCAACTCTTCCCTTCCTTTGCAATTGCCATCTGCCTCAACCAAAGACAAAAATACAGGTAAATAAATGCAATATAGTATGTTTTTGCATTGTCTAAATAATAATTGAACAGGGACCGGTAAAGATATATTGTTCCATGAAAAATACCAAAATAAAAGCATAAAAAACTTGCTCATTTTGATGTAAAATAAAAATTGTCAATTTGAGAAATTAATGTATTTAAAATATTTGTATCCATTATTTTACAGCGAAAAAAATTATAGAAACACATTTAGACAATGGAAGTATTTTATTATTTTTATTATACTGTAATTAATAAATTTTAAGAGGGTACACATATTTTAAATTGAGTAACTTGTATATTTGTATTTCAAAATATTTTTTTTTTATGATATCCTATTTTAAAAGGATAATACATTTTTAAAGCGCCGGCGCGATGTACTCTGATAACGTACAATTGATGTCATAATCAAAAATTAATCACAGAGAGGATATTAGGGCCTATAATGTGTGCGTTCATTTTTATAACATTAGAAAGGCACATATAATGTTTATTATATTATGTTATTTTAAAATCATACTAAAGTGAAAAACTATTATTTTAACTATCTATTAATTTTAAATTAATTATTATTTTAACGACTACTATAGAAACACAACCTAACTGTAGACTAGCGCAACTTGCAAACACACTCAAAAGAACCTGGAATTTGTCTTAAAGCGACAGAAACAACAAAAAAAATTACCTTCTCTTCTAAAGACTCCGCCCACTATGGGACCACCATGTGCGATGGTCATGGCAGTCTTGATCGGCGTCTGGAGCCTCAGGCGATTATTAATCAAGTTTACAATTGTTGTAGCATGAATTCTTTAAATTAATCATTTATGTCATTCAACTGATAATGATCTGCTAGGTACAGTATGTGGCATACCCTAATAATGACATGTTTAAGCCATGCATTAGTCAATGTTACATGTATCATAATTATGCAACTCAGTTATTCTTTTATGTATTTTAGTTTTAATAAGGCGGCATTCATTTCAGAAGCGATGTAGAAACAAATATGACGAAGATGATGATTATCGATTATATTTTCATTATTTATTTGTCGATGGTTGACAAGCAGTAAAAGCTCGCAAGAATTAAATCGACTGTCGATCTATCGAACAAATTCAGTTAAATCAAACTCGACTCCAGGATTTGAACCCGAGATTCCCGACATGCCATGTGAATGCACTAACCGACTGAGTTATGGGGTCCAGTAGAATTGGAGCCATACCAAATCAACGTAACGATAATTTAATATGAATTAAGAAGAAAATAAAATTGAATATATTTGGGATTTGAACCCAGGACCTCCGTCAAGCGTTGTAGGTATTCTGCCCGCCTGAGTTATGGCGGTCAAATAGAATTGCAACCATACCCCATCAATGTAACGATGATTTAATAGGAAATAGAAAATGAAAGTGGACCTCTTTAGGATTTGAACCCGGAGCCTCCTTTATACTGTTTGAAAGCTCTAACCGATGATTTATAGGTCTACGAAATAAGAGGAAAATCAAATTTGATCTCTTTGGGATTTGAACCTGTGACCTTCGTCATACGTTTCGGAATCTCCAATGGATGGGGTCAAGTGGGACTGGAGCCATATCCCATATATCGGCATAACG
>NW_022712174.1:10571-16969 GCF_011630105.1 Anneissia japonica
TTTTCTATCAATACAATATTATACACATAATGCCCTATATCTGTCTCTTATACACATCTAGATGTGTATAAGAGACAGTCTATTGGCTAAACAAAAATTGTTGACTTTAGCCAATTGGCTAAACAAAAAATATGTTAGAGTGACCCCAGGGTAGGTAGCTGACATAAATCCCTTGTTTTGGAGGAAAGGGGATTTTCCTAGTTTTAACAAAAGGGTTTAGACCACCAGTTGCAATACGTTATTGCAATATGTCTGTGATCACATGCCATTGTGTTCAATATTTTAGAAATCCCGGAGACCTTTTAGAAGTAATTTGTGCAGAAATACGGCATTTTATTTTATATTTTTAAGGCATACATCTATTTCAAATTTCCTATCTGCATGTGCCAGTACTAATTTTAGGTACCTAACTGCTTGTAAACCCTCAAAGTCACAGTTATATTTTTTTCTCATTTTCCAGTCTAGTCTTAATAATAATGATGATGTTACTGAATATGACGATGATTCAATTCAATATACAGTAACGATAACGATAACAACAATGAAATAACGTGCACTGGTCTAACGACGAGTCATGCATGGGGTCTGAGGACTAGAAAATGTTGGGAGTCTTCTTATCAGTGAAATTATGATGGCGAGAGATTATGTCAGTGGTGGTGGTTGTGTGGTGCTGATGATGACGATAATGATGGTGATGATGATGATGATGATGATGATGATGATGATGATGATGATGATGACAATGATAAATGATGGTCAATGACTGTGTTGATTGCGGACAATAATCGTGGTGGTGGTGGATGATGGTGATGATGGAGGTTAACGATGATGTTGGATAATGCCGATAATGATGACAATTAATACGATGTTGATAAAAGATGTCAATATTGGATTGATTGATTATGGTAATGGATGATCGTGACAAATGATGATGATGACGACGATGATGATGATGATGATGATGATGATGGTGATGATGATTATGATGATGAAGATGACGATGAAGATGACGATGATGATGATGATGATGATGATGATGATGATGATAATGATGATGATCAAAAGTGATAATTATGATGGGATGATAATGATGATGTGGAATGAAAATAGTATAATAATTATAATTAATAACACTGATGATTTTTGCAGTGTAATGGTTAGCTTTGTTATTAGATTATTCATAACATAATAATAATAATAATAATAAATATTATTATTATTATTATTATTATTATTATTATTATTATTATTATTATTAATATTATACCTAGTCGTTCGCATGTACGCAGCGCACGAAACTAGTACGAACCCATGTCCATGTAGTAGACCTGTGTAGGAGTGTTGAGTCTTAAAACCCAATGCATCGCATGACGTTTTCATGACATCTTTGGTGGATTTATATCCATGGCCTATGATGATAAATAGCATGTTATTAATAGTGTGTGGTCTGGCAAGTTGAAATGTTGACTGACGGTAGAAGTCCTATTCTTGAATAAGGACATGAAATTTATCATCAACTTTGTTATTTATTATTACGCTTGCTGGAAAATGACTTAATGTCAAATGCATATACTCTTAAATAATTTTGCAGTATCTGACTTGTTGATGATGGTTTAAAAGTTTACATGATTATCATAAGCAGGAACTGATGTTAATAGTATACATCGTGTTTATTCTAATTTAGGTACATAGGTCAACGACCGGTAATAGAAAATTTAGTAAATTGTGCCATATAAGTATATTAAATCTTTTCTATCAATACAATATTATACACATAATGCCCTATATAGACTAAGTATGTTATGAGGATTAATGAGTATAGTCTATATTTGTTTAAAGTTGATAACAATTACACAATTCAACAGTATTTTATGTGAACAATCATTAGAACAAAATGTTATTACATGCCCACAAAATATATTAGATCTACCACAACATAATTGTACATGTTTAACAACAAGCATATACATAAACTTAAAACAGAAACGCTGTCATGTGAATAACAAAAAAGCATTTTCCCCAATAAATTTCAAATGGGTCTAGGCCCGTTGCCACATGGCCTGTTGCCACATGGCCTGTTGCCACCCGGCCTTTTGCCACCCGGCCCGTTGCCACATGGCCTGTTGCCACCCGGCCTTTTGCCACCCGGCCCGTTGCCACCCGGCCTTTTGCCACCCGGCCCGTTGCCACCCGGCCTTTTGCCACCCGGCCTTTTGCACACCCGAATTTTTTCCAAACTATGTGTACTGAATGAATGTAGGTAAAAATGGCCAAGGAAAAATTGGCCCCGGTAAAAATGGCCTCAAATGACAATAGGTAAAAATGGCCCAAAGAACAAATTCAGTAATAGAAATGATATTTTTTTTTAAATCTTCAAGTATTTACTGTAATAAGCAAGAATTGAATCAATAACAAATACAGTTACACAACAGATGCAAATAATGTACTGAGAGATTATTGGAAAATGGCCATTGAATAAGTTTTAAAAACGTCATTATATTCCACTAACAAAGTAGAAGAATGACATACATATAGTACTTCAACCAAAATATGCAACTCATAGATAACCACAAAATTCACTTTTGTTAAGTATTAAATAAAATAACTTTACATATTATAAACAGTGAAAATAAACAGTACTTAAAGCATTTGGGTCAATTGTGTGTTTGAATCACAAGTTCATGTACGGGAAAAAGGAGAGGCTTATTTCTCACAAACTTAGCAATAAATGCTCTGCTTAGAATTACTTCAAAGAAGTATTTGTTAATCAAATATTGTTTTTAAAGTAAACTGAATAATTAGGAATACATTTATTTACATACTTGGTTTTTACTCCCCGCCAACTAAATTAAGTGTGCCTAAAACTATACTAAATAATGTAAACTGAGATACTATACATAGTTAATGTAAATATGGCAATCATACTAAGAATTAAAATGGCATTTAATTGTGAGTAGGCCTAATTATGGTAGGATTAAATGGTATTGCTAAATCCTACAAACCTCCCAAAACAGACTGTAGAAAACCAAACAATTCAATTGTGATTTGACTCACTTGGTATATCAATAAGAAAATTAAATATTCATAAGAACCTATTTTTTGGTTAAAATGCTGATTTTTTTTTGTGAAAAAAATACTTGCAAATACACCACGAACCCCATCCAAACCCTTTAATTATGATGGTAGAACTCTCTTTTTCTATAAAAAAAAAAAAATAAAAATAAAAAAAAAGAAACAATAATAATTTGATGTTCATATGTTTACCAACCCGGATTGAATTTCTGGAAAATTGTGATTCCGCGTTCGTGAAATTGGCCACAAATAAATTATTTTAGTATTAATAAATGCATGATTTATGTTGATTTATTGATTATATTAACATTTATATGAAAAAAAGTGTTCATGGCTTTTTTTTATCTTTGAATATTTTATTATTGAATGTAATTCCTGCAAAAAGTAAAATGTAAATGGCAATTTATTTGATGTTAGATTCTTTTTAAAAACTAAATTATTTCAGTTAAAAAAATGCATATAATGATTTTTAAAAATCAGTTTTAATACAGAATGATATTATTGGGGCCATTTTTACCTACCTGCCATTTCGGGCCATTTTTACCGGGGTCATTTTTACCGGGGCCATTTATTCCGGGGTCATTTTTTCCGGGGCCATTCTTACCGTACACCAGAATGAATGGATTGATTGTTTGGCAGATTGTAAACAACGACAATTTATGCAAGGCACACGTGTGAAGTAGCTTCCTGATTAGCGTTCTATATTTATTTGTATGTATACATGTATTTGTATATATACATGTATACATATATATTACGTTTTCTGACTATGTACTTTTTTTAGTTAGTGTGTAGGCCTATGTGTGTATGTTGTTTTTTTTTTTACATTTTTTGTGAAGGCAGAACATCATGAATTAAAATTCTTGTAGTGTTATAAATTGAACAGATTTTTTTGTATTTGATTTAATTGACTTGCTTTGAGCGTGGAAATAATAATGAACATAAACATAGTGACAATGATGAAAATATAATAATAAGCTATTATTATTATTATTATAACATGTCGAATATGTTTATATATTAATGCTGCTACCGCTATAAGAAATTGGCCTATGCCCATACATATATATACGGTACCTCTCACAATTTGTTTTTAAGATATTCAAGTCAAATGTATAATCATATTGGTATACAAATAGAAAAAAAACATGGGTGGGGGAAATGTCCAACTGACCAATTGAAGGCCACGCAAATTAGGCTTGGCGACCCTATAATCTGAACAATAGCCGTAATCACGGTACAGTATAAACAATCAGGTGGAATAGTTTGCTCAGATCGTTAATGTTACTGAACGCAATATCGTTTTGTAGTTTACCGCTAACGAGAATTGCTTTATTCAAAGTTTATCCTTGACGGTTATTTCTCATGAGAAAATATATATGCTTGTAATAAATTGTAAAGAGAGAATTACAAAATATATTCCATAAAGTTAATTATACACACATAATATAGGCTTGTGGTTATACTATATAAATAACTATTATTATCATAAATGTGTTGTTTTTTAATTGTAAAAGCATGGACCTTATAGGTCCATGGTAAAAGCACAGGCTATTTCTTTCTATTTTAGAAAAAGAATATACTTAAAAATAAAATATAAAAATAAACTAGACACTGCAGTATTTCTCTCTTAATGCGGATTTATAACAATGTATATTTCTGCAATTTTTTTCCTGGTGGTAAGGCGTATGGACGATTGTTTGAAATAAAATACAGTAAACTAATAATTATAAATTAAAAATCAAGAACAAATTCTGGTACTGTAGGCCTACTAGTACAAATCTGTGTAAAAAACACACCAAAATAATATAAATATTCGATATTCCTAAAAATGGCAAAGGCCGGGTGGCAACGGGCCTGGGTGGCAACGGGCCGGGTGGCAACGGGCCGGGTCGCAAAAAGGCCGGGTGGTAACTGGCCCGGGAGGCAACGGGCCGGAACTCTACAAATATAGGTTTATGTACATGCTCTAGACGTATATTTAATTTTCTGTTTAATGACAATTTATTCCACATGGTTACAAACCTGAACGATTTGAAATGCGTGATTTGAAACGCGGGCCAGAGGCCACCACAGCCCCCACCGGTGTCCGGAGGGTCGGAGCCCCAGTGGGGGTTCTGGAGGCGAATCCATTGGCGCTTAGACGATCTGAGCATTTTTAATCTGTTTTTAGGAAGCTTTGTTGACAAAACCGGGTACATAAACAAAAATATTTTTAATAAAGCTACGTACAATTCGAATTTCAATGTATGTTTAATTTAAGCACCCGAACTATGTACACAAACATTTCATTGCGTAAACAAACAAAAAAACAAAAAAAAACACAAAAAAAAATCAATAGGCTGCGGTGGCGAAACTTTCCTATCGTTAGACACTATTCTACCCATTCTGTTTACCCTAGTAACCAGACCAAGTTTTGTATGCACTTTGTGGTCCAGAGAATTTGACTTCAGAAATTGGTTTAGGGTGGTCCAAGAATCATTTTTGGCTTGGTAACACATTTTCAAAATGTGGCGAAAGGTCAAAAGGTAAGGTCAAAGGTCATATATATAGTGTCGTCATATCTCAGCAACCACTGGTGGTAGAGAGTTAATTTTGGTACCTATTTGTTCAGAACATTCATGTTTTTATTTGTTCTAATAGAACATTTTGCTAAAATATGAACAGAAATGCTGTTTCTAACCCTTGACATGTTTCAAGGTCATAGCAATAGGGTCATTATATCTCTGCAACCACTGGTGGTAAAGAGTTAATTGTGTTTTCAATATGTTCGGAACATTAATATTTCGGTATATATACCGTTTTATATTTTTTAATAAAACTAAATTCAAATAATTTTAAATATATTTTCGTGATTATTTGTCATCACGCCTAGACTTGCACGACAAATTTATGATCACACATGTGTTTCTGCAAAATGCATGTTCCACCCAAAAATCACTTTGAAATGCGGGACCGGTTGGAAACTATGATTCCATACCAAGAATATATTACTTTACAAATAATTAATTTCACATTTTTCATCGTTTTCACACATTAACTATTTTACGTAAAACATTGATCGCAATGAATTTATATGCATTACCGGTAGCCTATGTAAAAGGAGTATCATCATGTCGGTTACATACTGGTTACAGCTCAATTATCGGTTAAAAAAATATTATTATTTCCAAAATAAGTTTTACTTTTCACTATAACTAATATGGTACTAACGCTCTACATAAAATAAGTTTTGTTGTCAGGCATAATAAGCGTACTTATTATGAGCAAATTCAGGAGAAAAAGGGTTAAAACGCAGGGCCAATTGAAAGCAACATCTTTACTAC
>NW_022712174.1:17353-18943 GCF_011630105.1 Anneissia japonica
TTCACATTTTTCATCGTTTTCACACATTACCTATTTCACGTAAAACATTGATCGCAATGAATTTATATGCATAGGCCTATGTAAAAGGAGTATCATCATGTCGGTTACATATACTGGTTACAGCTCAATTGTCGGTTAAAACAATATTATTATTTCAAAAATAAGTTTTACTTTTTCACTATAAATAATATGGTACTAACGCTCTACATAAAATAAGTTTTGTTGCCAGGCATAATAAGCGTACTTATTATGAGCAAATTCAGGAGAAAAAGGGTTAAAACGCAGGGCCAATTGAAAGCAACATCTTTACTACAGGTAACTCTTTACTATTTTATAGTTTACTTTTGCTTAAGAATTATATTGTTTATTAAGTTTGTTTTTTGTTTTAAAGGTGGTTGTTTAATAACGAAATAACTGATTTAAGACAAGGTATATTCAGTGATTTGACTAGTCTTCAAAAATTGTAAGTGATAATCCACAAGTTATGAATAATTGTATTATCATATTATTAATTACTTTTTAGTTAATATGCCTACGTGATTTTTGATAGTTGTGATGATATTAATAATAATATTAAATACTAATTAGTGATATTATTTCCTCCAAATTTAGATTATACAACAAAGGGTGATGTTTTATAAACATCCCGGTGTAGTGGTCCATTCAGTAGGCCTACCCTGTTGGTTAATGGATATGCCACGTAAGATAGTGATTACGTTCCCTGATTGGCATATCCTTGGTGATCGTGCCACAAAAAAAATGAAATGAAATAAACGAAATCACCCATCAAAGGGAAAATGAAAATATACAATTCTTGAATAATTAGTTGTTTATATAGAGCATCTAATACTTGTTTGTAACGTGAAGAAATTCGTATATGGATTCATCTCAACTTATTTCTACCGGCTTTACAGTACATCCTCTTGGTTTAGTTCTAGAAATATTAAGTTCGTTAACAATTGAGAAAAATTCCTTATTTGGTTTCTTCTTAAGCAGCATACGCTGAGACCAACACATATTGAAATAGTGGTGCAAACGGTAAGGAAACAGCGCACCAGGGAATTATTATGCAAATGTCCGTTGAGCCAAGAAATATATGGGATGCAAAATAGTTGAAAGCAAAACCAGTCACCTAGCGAAAGCCTCTCACCGCGGAAAGCGAAAACATTGCAGATCCTACAAAATTGCTCAAAAATACTCGTAAAATCGTAATAAAATGGGGCAATAATATATTTGCAGCAAAAGTCGAAATCACAAAAAACATGGTTGCACAAAATAATACCAAACAGAAATCAGAGAGTTGAGTATAAAACAAGGAAAACAATCCTTTCCTTTGCTGCCACGTCTTAACGTCAGCGCGTCTTCTCGTATATCTGGCCTACATAGGATCGGGCCTATATTATAGGATCAAGCCTATGTATGTTACGCCGTGTATTGTTAATGTTATTGTTGTAAATACCGGCCTATGTCCAAGCAACCTCCTTGGTCCAAGGCCATAGATCGCCATATAGGCATAGGAATACCTTTTCTCTATATTTACTATATATGCCTACACTACATAAACAAATATTCTCGATCATCCGTTTTCAA
>NW_022712175.1:0-567 GCF_011630105.1 Anneissia japonica
ATAATGCAGTAGAACCCCTATTAAGGGGACACCTTCGCGACCCAAAAAAGTGTCCCCTTAATAGGGTGTACCCTGAATATGGGTTGGTCGTAGTGTTAAAAGATATACTTTACCTCGGTTTGGCCAAAAAAGTGTCTCCTTAATACTAATAGGGGTGTCGGGGGGGGGGAATTCTACTGTAAGAACCATCCATTTACTACTTTGATCTTATTCAAATGCGAGCATGAACACGGTATCTCTGAATTCGGACCACAATGGACTCTTTTTTTCCACGTGAAAAGTATCGTCCAAAGAAGGAAGAAACACATGATTTGCATACAGACATGGTTCGTAACCTAAAGGCAGATGTTATAAGCATCAGGAAACGAGCAAGATGTACCATTCCCAGCGACGATGTGAACCATATGTAAAATCCCAGAGCGGATGAAGCCATGTTATTTTATTGTTCCGATATAAAACTTGAATTATAATATTGATATAGAACTATAAATGACCTTGGCCTTAATCTTGGCTTCAAGTGGTCCATGTATGTTTGTGTTAAACGATTTTCAGCGATTACGCCTACAA
>NW_022712176.1:0-701 GCF_011630105.1 Anneissia japonica
TACCACGTACACTATGACCAGCACCATGCATGGCCTGTACTGTGGAAAACTAGCATGGACTGCACAATGTATGACCAGAACCATGCATGGCCTATACTGTGTAAATCTAGCATGGACTGCACCATGTATAACCAGCACCATGCAAAATCTGCACTATGCACTAGCATGAATTGCATCATACATAAGCATAGTTACCAACCGTCTCACATCGTGCAGGACCGTCCCGAATTTCAAAGTGATTTTGGATGAAATGCGCATTTTGCAGAAAACACATGCGTGATCAGAAATTTGTCACGAGTTTAGCATAAGTCTATGCGTGATAACAAATTATCACGAATTCATAGGAAAATGTATTTAAAATTAAAAGAAATTGGTGTTATTAAAATATAAAAACAGTCATGCAGTAGCTTGTGTCATTAGAGCTTACGTTATCTCGTTCAAGAATCAATTTACCGAGAAAATTTCTCTTTCCCCACCAAAACAACCCAGTCAACAATGCACTTAGTACCAACCGTCTCACATCGTGCAGGACGGTCCCGAATTTCAAAGTGATTTTGGATGAAATGCGCATTTTGCAGAAACACATGCGTGATCAGAAATTTGTCACGAGTTTAGCATAAGTCTATGCGTGATAACAAATTATCACGAATTCATAGGAAAATGTATTTAAAATTAAAAGAAATTGGTGTTATTAAAATATA
>NW_022712177.1:0-832 GCF_011630105.1 Anneissia japonica
ATTTAAAAAAAAAAAAAAACCGCCCCTCCCCACCAAAAATTGTGTGGTGATGTTATTTGGCTTAAGTACAGTTAGACTGACTTTTCATTTCTGACTTCATACGATAGGCCTATCTATATTAAAGAGGCTACCTAATTTTCAAGGAACATTATTCTTATTATAAGCTTAACGGATACAAACACAGTGGTACACCATGATTGTTCGACGGTGTAGGCAATGTATTTTTACCCATTCATACAGTTGGAAGCAATAACGTTTTACCGTTTCACCCCATACACATTAAAAGCAGTGCTTACCTATAATATGATATTAGCATTTCACTAATAACTAATGAGCAATAATTACTAGAACTCCTCATAGTACACTATAGGAAAATTATTATACGAAGGTTACATTTTTGAATGCATTAAATCTAACCTAAGTATAATAATTTTCCATTAGTGTAACATGTATGCTCTACTAATTGCTTTATAATTCAATCGCCGTCTTTAGTTTTTGATAACCAACTGTTGTAGCAGTCATAGGTTGCTATAGTGATATGATCAGTATACGTGTGCATATTTATATTTAGCTGTGAGTATGCTGATATTTGCTCATGCAGTACGCGTTTAATTAGCTACATCAGCAGAACAGTAGGATACGATGCAGGGGCGGATCCAGAAATGTCCAAAAGGGAGGCCGGAAGCGGGGGCCGAAAGTTGGGCCGATTGAGACAACACTGTCGTAGGGGGTCTGGGGCATGCCCCCGCGAAATTTTTGTGTTCTAGACGCCCTAACATAACATTTGAGGCATTCTGGGCTATCATTTTTTTCCTTTTCTCTCTTTTTTTCC
>NW_022712178.1:0-778 GCF_011630105.1 Anneissia japonica
ATCTATCGTGTGTTACAAAGAAAAACCATGTTAGTGGGCTAAATACTTCAAGCCATAATTTAGTTGTAGCACAAAAATATGAAATGACGTAATTTTGAAATGTTAACTTGAACTACTGTTTCAACATTTTGACGCCAAATTAATTATATTTTTTACATGGTAGAGGGGAATGCCTGGAATTCGATAAAATCTATAAAGTGTTTAAAACGGTCGGAACCACATACGCTTCGCTATTTCAATGTGACTTATTTTCAGTGACCTCATATTTCATGGTGACACGTTTGAAACGCAATTATCTCAGCTTCATTATGTGTGAATATGAGTAAAACCCCTACAGTGAGTTACTTTCGTTTTACTGTTATAGGGTTATAAATTGTGATTTGAATAAAGTGCTTCGTACCCATGTAAAGGTGAGATGTTTGTTGTTCTTTTAGTGTATAACACATGTCAATTTGATACATAGGCACTCTTTGCGAGCTTTGGAAAAATGGTCAAATTCGCTAAAATATATATATTTATATAATATATATATTTTATATATATTTATATTTATATAATATACTGGCATTGGCTGATACTATTTTTGGTAGTGGTAATAATACCAGGAATAATTTAAATGATTCCATTCCTATAGTGTACTTGCTGTTGGATACATGGGAAACATGGAAAAAAAAAAAAGGTTCAGATGCACACGATCCGGATGACAAACTAGAAAATTAGCATAAGTGTTAGCAAACGTAAATTCTATGTATTTCTTTATGCGTTTTTGTAATTTCTG
>NW_022712179.1:0-1018 GCF_011630105.1 Anneissia japonica
TAATCGATCGTCTTCCAACTTTGAGTATGTTATAGCTGAGACAATTCTCTTTCATATATTTGACTCCTTTTTTCATTTTGATGACGTCATCATGGTCAAAAAATAGTTTTCTCTGACCCCCTCATTTCTCTTTCTTCAAAACGTTGATGAGCCCATATAATCTTAACCATTCGTCATTTCTAAATCATATTAGGTGAGCATAAGCTTCAGGTCAAGGTTGAATGTTATGTACCTTAATTTTCTGTTCTTAGTGTGCACGTACGCGTGCGTCAACATTTATATATGCATAAAACCATAATTATTTTTAATCAGTTATAGCTCCTTAGGATGAAAGGTGACCCCCAATTTTTATTACATAATCTGAAAGCACATGAGTTGTAGATACGATTTTTTACTTCATAATGGCTGATCGGACATTGTGACGTCATCATATTGCCATCTGAATTAAAAAATTGAATTTTTATTTATGATGCCATTATGTTTATACTCGTTTGAACGTATCTCGCTTATTCTTGATTGATTGTCTCCCACCTGTGAGTATGTTATAGCTAAATCAATTCTCTTGAAGACGTGTCCCTTTATTTTTCATTTTGATCACGTCAACATGGTCAAAAAGAATGAATTTTTGGAGCCCTTTTATCTCACATTCTTAAAAGATGTAAAACAATAGAACAGAGTGAGGGCAGCAGACTGTATTTCGACGCTATCAGACTAATATATATAGGTTATGTGAAGGGAAAGTTCGTGTGGCATTACCAACTAACAGGCGGTTTTAAATACACTTGACAATGTTTAATTTCGTGTGCTATTACTGTATACGCACACATGGTGACGTGCGTGTCTGTTAAAATTTGAAAATTCTCCATATTACTATTCAGATAGTTTAAAGAACGTTTCGGGTCATTTTCAGCATTTCAAAACTTTCCATAATTTACCCGCCGTACGTTCATTTCCACGCACACAGCACATATTATTAAAGCTGGAAATCACGTCAATCAGCACCGCGTGATCTTAATGA
>NW_022712180.1:0-922 GCF_011630105.1 Anneissia japonica
TTAGGTCTGGTACTTAATTTCTCGATGGTACCTGAATTCTCGTGACACCGGCAGCGAGATGGACGCCAGCCACACGGTGCCACTCCACGGGAGAAACAATCATACTAGTCCACCAGAAATATGGATTTGAAGCACCAAAGTTGGACATAATTGCAACAAAACGTTTTTTTATGAATATATATAGTTAAATTTTATATCTACAACATACAAAAAGTTACCAAAATATACCCACGGGAAAGGTGATTTTTATAGCAAAGAAAACTGAACTATTTCACTGGGCTTATACGCCCTGCCTAGGATGTATGTGCTGTGCCTTATATGGTTACGAAGCGGTTTAATTTGATTTGCCGCTGACGCTGTTGATTGGTTAACATACCTTCAACAGTCTGCGCGTACTCATTTACGCAACACACGTACGTACGTACGCAAGATCATACGTACGTCACGTCCCAGAATGTAAACACGGAAATTGTTAGATATTATAGTAACCTCTGTACTATTTAAATTCAGGGTAGATGGATCTACAACAATAATTCAATTTTAATTTTAAATACAATGATAGGTACGATTAATTGTATTTAAAATTTAAAAAAAAAATAATATATTCAAATTTTTGTCTACAGGTGCAGTAATCATACATTTTTTTAGCTCTACTTCAGCCGTACGTGGTTGAGACTGAGGTAAAAAAGAAATATAAAATAGTACCTAGATGGGAAGACACTTTTATATACAGTAGTAAAATTCATCATCATCACATCACCAGTCAAAATAAAGCGTCAACAAATTTCAAATGATCTCTTATTAACGATTTTCGGAAAACATAGAGATCTAATTAATACTGTACATGTGATGTAAAATTGATCATCATTGATCGTATGTTTCTTTGTTGTTTATGTACTTTTGTTGCCATGAGAAAAACTAA
>NW_022712180.1:999-1193 GCF_011630105.1 Anneissia japonica
TCTTCGATTTATCTACTTTACCTACTTCATGAGCCGAAAACCAATTTATCTTTACACACTTTTTATCATACTTATATAATAAAGGCACGCACTCGAGTCGTGTATTACAGTTAATTCAGATGTTTACGAACAGAAAACACCGGTATCTTGTTATAAAATAAGATGTTATCTACCTGTAAAGTGGTCTTTCGTTA
>NW_022712181.1:0-732 GCF_011630105.1 Anneissia japonica
CCCTTACCCACCCACACTACAACAAACTTGCAGTATTGAAGATAGAAATTTGTAATTACACCACCACAGAAAATAATAAAGAGCAAATCATGTACAAAACTTGCCCTTTCCAGACCATTTATGCTCCCTTTACAAAATCTATCAAATAAATAAGAAATAAACTCGAACAGCCCAAAATGTATTTAATTTTAGTGTTATTACTATTAGTGTGATAAGTTCTGGCATTTTAATGGTAGGTTTAGTTTAAGCTTTAGATCAACTCCCAATTAAACAGTGTTCTAATCAGGGTGTGGTTGTATAATTTTATAATTTGGGAGGGAAGATTTACTTTGAACTTCTATTCTCCATTCATTAACTATTAAATCATCACATATTCGTAAAATGTCTATACTTAAAGCAAGTGCATTCTCCAACTGTAGGCGTTATTTTCTGGTTGTAGATAATATGAAGTGCTTTGATTATTTGGCCAAAAATAAAATACTACTCAGCTCTCTAAATCCTTTATATATTTATTTATTTATTTATTTATTTCAACAATCTTTAATGAGGGTGGTCCATCCAGCCGAAGCTGATCATTAGGGACCCTCAATATACATAGTAAGACAAAACAAAAAAGCATATTAAACTAATTAAATTACAGTAAAATAAATAACAACCTCTCAATACGAAATTTACATAAAGAATTAATTCAAAATTAAATAAAAAACTTAATATAAAAATTAAAATAAAATT
>NW_022712182.1:0-1172 GCF_011630105.1 Anneissia japonica
ATGCACCAGTCCAAACGTGCGATGCTGAACGAGATGGACCGTCTGCGAGCTCGAGCGGACGCGGCAGAGAGCTACGGGCACCCGCCGCCCTCGGCGCCCGATTACGTCGGACTGGGACGGGTCGCCGCCGGAGTCGAGGTGGACGCCGCTAACAAAGAACTCGACAGGGTGAAGAAAGAACGAGATTTTCTCATGCAGCAGATCGATAGATTTAGAAACGATTGTCAGTCTCTGAAGAACGACGAAAACGTCAGGAGAAGGGAGAGAGCGCTCCTCAGGGAGCAGTTGGACAAAGCGAAGAACGATTACCAAGTTCTGAAGAACATGCTTCCGGACACCGTGAGGTTGTGCAAACAGTACAAGAGCCTCTCGGATATGAACTCCCTGCTGAAGGCTCCGTGCGAATCGTACAAGGAGGACTTCAAGCACGAGCGCCGCGATCGAAAGCTTATGGCATCCCGAAGCAAGGCGTCCAACGAACCGAAGATCAGGTCCATCATCAGGCAGCTCCAGCAGCTGCTGCGGAGAGGACACGACGACGTGAAGGTGGACGGTGCCGGGGGAGGCAACGACGAAGAAAGCAGCAGCGACGAAGAAGATCGCGGTGTGTGTGCTGCTCGTCCGACGAACGGCATTTTCGATCGGTCGATCTCTCCTCACTCGGTCGACGTCGAACTGCTCGCCGCGTGCGACAAGCTGCTGGCGCAGCACGGAGAGAATGTGTTTTGAAAAACCAATAAAAGAGGAAACAAAAACAAAATTGTTATTAGTTTCGCATTTTTTTTTTCTTCTCTATCTAACTTCTATCTGTGTCAAACGAATAAGAAAATAACTATGGACCTGTACGACTTCTCAGGCCACTTAATGGACGGTGCTTTCGGAAGCGTTTACTCGGCGATCAGAAGAGCCGACGGAATGCCGGTCGCCGTGAAGGTAGTGAGAAACTCCTCGGCGTCCTACCTGACGAACGAATCGGGCGAAACGATATTGGCGGAGGCGCACTTCCTTCAGGTGGTCTCAGGGATCGAGGGTTGCATCGGATTTGTGGACGTGCACCAGGTCCGAGATTGCCATTTACTCGTGATGGAACGGCCGCTTCGGAGCTCAGACCTATTTAAAGTTCTGGAGAAAGTCGGCAGTATCCCGAAGGAGAGATGCAGATGTTTCTTTCG
>NW_022712183.1:0-1857 GCF_011630105.1 Anneissia japonica
TTTTTACGATTGTTCATCCAAATTACAATTAGACCCTAAGATACTTATTTTTTATTATTATTATTATTTTTATTAATTCATAATTATTCTCTTTTCTCTGTTAATGTAAAACAAATACTGTAGAAGCTCTGGCAGTATTATTATTATTAAATAAGAAAAAATTGAGTTGCACATTACATACAACATGATAAAAATAAAGTTAATAAGTATAACTAATTTGCAGTATTTATTCGAATAAACGCCCCGAAACATTTATTATATTGTTGAGAAGGGGTTTTGAGGGTACTCGAGAGAGGTGTTTATTCCAGGCTATTTTTATTGTATAATATGGATACGTATACTCAAATAAACGCCCCTAATTTTTGACTGTAATTGTGGAGCTGTGGAACATAATTACCGTCAAAATGTGTTACTGCGTGGTTATAAGGACGTACTGATCACAACCAGGTTAGAAAAAATGTAATTCTACTGGAGTGGAATATTAATAATAGAATGTAATGTTGCTTCCATTAGATTTGTTTGCAGTCATTTAAGGGGAGTATCATACAGCACCTTGTATGAATTATCAGAAATAATTAAAAAAAAATACAGTATATATATAATACATAACAATTGTACTTATACATATTTAATAGGACTTTTTATTAAAAGAAATATCTAATGTGTTTTTTTAAATAACCCAATAAATCATTCAAATACATTAAAAAATGAGGGTGATATTTTATTACATTTATTTCTTTTTATATTTTATTAATTGTAGTCAAGCTTCTTTCTGTTATAGTTTTTAAAATTTCTTTTTTATATAAACATCATGATGGAGTGCTATAGACGCAGATTCATGGACAACATAAAATGCACATTATAAACAGTCTTATAGGCCTAAATAAGGAGTTCAGATTGGTAATTAAATCAATAATTATGTATTTGTTTACATAATACATATGAATTATATGGATTTGTAGGCCTAAGCCTACTTTTAAATACATTTTAAAAGTGTGTAATTATTAGACTAGGCTAGGTCTAGGCTTAGGCTAGGCCATAAATTATTAAAATAATATTTTAAGAATTTAGACCTAGGCCTACAAAATACATATATCGCCGTCGGCTAGCCTTAGACGAAAGATGTTTTTATTATTAAAAATACCTCTTAGTAGTAGTGCCCAATTTTTTTTTTCGTCCTATTTTTATTTAGGCCTATTTTCTTTTTTTTTTTGTTTTAACTATGACTTCGGATTGGCGACCAGACCCTCTGCGCAGGCGTCTTCTCGGCCAGAATCAGCATCCACGTTGGCCTAGAATACATAACATAACATTTTAAATACTTTTCAATTTACCTTTCGTTTGATCTCGTCATGTTCGTCTTCCAATACTACACTAAATATGTGTAGTAAAATTGTATTAAAAATCGATTCCGAATGGTAAAATCAGTGAATTTTTGAGCGGTGAAATTATAAATAACCAACTACGAGAATCAAGCCTTCTTTAATTTTGTTTGGCTAGTTGCTATGTGCATGGCGTGCACGAATTACCGCGCTGTGCGCGTAGAATAAAGAACATACGCATTCCCACAGTACGCCCAAAAGACTCATGGGATTGATTGAACCAGTTTAGAGAGAAAGCAAAGATCTATATATTATATTAAATCATATTATATTAGGCCTATATTATATTATATTATATTATATTATATTATATTATATTATATTATATTATATTATATTATATCATATCATATTTTATTATATTATATTATATTATATTATATTATATTATATTATATTATATTATATTATATTATATTATATTGTATTATACTATAACACTACTGAAATACATTAAAAATTACTTCACTGATAG
>NW_022712184.1:0-1195 GCF_011630105.1 Anneissia japonica
ATGTTTTGGTCTCCTATATGCCTACAAGGGAGTAATAACCTAGATATTATTATAGTGCTAAATATTTTATTTATATTACTGTATTATGCTTACAGTATTATTATTTTTATTACTAATAATAATAATTAGGTATAATGATAAGGTGACTTACTTGTAACATTCAGCACTTAGAAAAACTAGTATGCATGCATCTGATCCAAAACTTGCAATGGTGGCTTGCATGGGCGGAGACCATTGGTCATGGGGTTGGAGGATCATGTTCTCTTTTTCACATTTTATGATGGATGGTACAGTACCCCCACTTTTTGACCACAATATAATTTTATGTCAAGAAAATGCCTGAAATTGTAGAAATGAATGCCATTAACGGCGTTTGCAGCAGTTCCGTGAAAATCATTAGCTTACTGTACTAATTTTGTGAAATACTGTAGGCCCATGGTGTTCATGCCATGGACCAAGTGTTATTAAAAGTTTTTGAGAAAAAAAAATCATGCGGAATGCGTTGGAGCTTCATTTTGACTATGGCGATAATTATGAGTAGGACTAATTTGTTGCACAGTGGTATAATTCTGTACTGACCTCGAATGCTACACAATCCTTGTATCTTATTGTAATTAATTAAAATTGTGTTGTGATGAGTATCCACGATATAGGCCACATATTTTACTACAATACAGTAGTTATTTTCCATCTATGATAATCAACAATAGAGCTTCTTTCGTACTGTTGTAATACAGTAAAGCTTATATTAGTTTTTTAATGCTAGGTTTTACATAATACCTGTACAGGACCCCCTCCAGTTAAAGACCACCATAATGCTATTTTTTCTATAATGAATTTTGTTATAGGACTTGCAACATAAACTATTGAAATAGTTTGAAGTCTGAATTCAAATACAACAGTGAGTTGATGCATGTAGCCAACGTAATGTAGAATTCGGTTCAAATGTTCTAAGCATTAATTCAAATGCCTACTGGCATATGTTAAATAGCAAAACATACCAATAATACCAGATTGCTTCAGGAAAATTTAGTCAACATCATGTCATTTAAGATATACTGTACATTTGCATAACTGTATACACTGTATAAGGATTTTAAAGAGTTGAACATTTAAATAGTTTGAATTGGCAATTCAAACAACAGTGAGTTGAGGCATGTACAGTAGGCCAACATAATGTAGAATTTGGTTCAAA
>NW_022712185.1:0-693 GCF_011630105.1 Anneissia japonica
CAGTCGTTGGAGATGCCGACGTCATTACAATGATTAAGTTCATCAGTGCATTACAAGACGAAGACAAGCATAAACGTGAGCTAACAGAATTGCTAAGAAATGCAAAACAAGGTTCATACTTGATTATTGGAGATAACAACCATCCACCTACAGGAAAGAAAATTGTATGTATCGCTAAAAAAGCTGGATTTACTGTTAAACAAGAATGTGTTATAAAGCCATCGGAAGGCAAAATGAACCTACCTGGTGACGCCAAACTCATGGAACTCAAGGAACGATTCTCCACTGAAAGTGAAGGCAACACATTGTGGTTCCAAAAAGAACCGAAAATGCTGTTTATTCTGATGCATAAATCAGGTATGTTGTCCTTCACATGCAAAAGTCACTTATATTAAAAGATGCTCCTCATTTGAATTAGATTTTTCTAAATATAAGATTTTTGATAATATTTCGCGATATTATGATAATAATAATAATAATTATTATTCATATTAATTATAATATTAATAATGATATTAATATTATTATTATTAAAAATCCAATAACATTAATAATAATAATAATAATAATAATAATAATAATAATAAGCTGAAAAAAACTCAAAGTCAACTCAACTCGGTATACTCCACTCAGATGACAGCCTGATGTTGAAAAATCAATTAACCTAATGGCAAATACAAAGCATTATCACAT
>NW_022712186.1:0-1560 GCF_011630105.1 Anneissia japonica
TGACTAAAAAAAATGTTAAAATTATAGAAGATTAATTAAAATTATAGAAATTATAGGTGCAATTTCAAAAAATCCTCTTTGGTCTTATTGATTAAATCGGTATACTCATACAACTTGTTCTTTATACAGGACCCACTCGCTAGAACAGATACTAAGCACTCAATCACATACTAACAGTACATTAAGTTAAAAACAACACAATATTCTTTAGCACTTGGGTAGCAAAAATGTTTACAATTTCAAAAATATTATAAAAATAGCTTGACAGTAAATGAATAATTAAAGAGCTCTGACAGAGATTGACTAAAAAAATTCATCAAATATTTCTGAGGAGATAAATATTTCTCACACTTTTGAAAGTGGAATTACCAAAGTAAATCCAAAATTACCTGTAGGATGTTGATGTTGACGTTGACATATATTTGGCATATCACCTGTTAGTGGTTAGGCCTAGGCATTGTCAGTGACATTTATTTTAAAATTAAAAACAACAAAAATGTTTACCTTTTCTCGTTCAAAATTATCGATGAGGTGTTCTAAGTTTATTTCTCGCAGGATATCACGCAAACTTTTCTTCTTTGATGATGCCATCTCAAACGTCTTAACCCAACTAAAGTAAAATGCAAAGTAAATCATCTTTTTATTGGCCTAGACCTAGGCCGAGTTGTTTATGAGGTGTGATGATTACGAAAACTTATCGCGGAAGATTCTCCATGGGATGTCAAATTAGCCGCTTCGATCTTTGTAGTCTTTTTAGTCCAGTCGTTGGAAATACCTATGATGACCTTCCAAGGAGTCGCCGAACAATAAAATACTAAGAAAGACCGTAATCTTTCAAAAGTAGCCGCAAAACTGTAAAACAGCTGCCGAACGATAAAGTCGCCTAACTCAAAAGTTGCTGTCGAATGTTAAATCCGCCGAAAATAATGGGTTGCCAAATAAAAAAGTCGCCGCCGAATGAAATAGTCGCCGAAACTTGAAGGTCGCCTAATAAAAAAGTAGCCGCCGAATATAAAAGTCGCCGAGGATGACAGTCCCGGCGTTCCATAGTTTTCTATCGGCACTGCCGCAGTGCCAAAAAGTTGCTGTTTTCTATGTCACTAGTCCAGCAAACTTTAGTTGGTTGCATTTTTTTTTTTTGCTATATTTTTTTTAAATTGGATATGATGTAGAGTAGACATAGATAAATCAAAAAAGTATGTGCAACATTTTTTTTTTCATACGTAATGGGGGTTGCCGGCCGTTTAAAAATGGCCGCCATTTTTTCCTAAAATTGTCACTAATATTGTAAATTTATGTCATTAAAATGCAGTATTCAATTGGAAATCCACTCATAACAATGACAGCAAAAGTTAACTAAATATTGTACACATTTTGAGCTATTACAAGTTAAAATGGCTGCCATTTTCCATTATTTTAGCTTTTTAGCATACATATTAATATAAAAATAACCGACCTGTACAAAAACTGTGATAGAGCTAGTTATATGCAATTGCCATATGCTGTTATTATCATCACCATAATATATATGATATATATTTATATATGATATATATAGAT
>NW_022712186.1:1929-4479 GCF_011630105.1 Anneissia japonica
ATATATATAATGTGTGGGTGTGTGTGTTAGTATTATGTAACCATATTACATACTGTGATTTACTTATATTTACCTACATCAGTGATTTTATAAAATGCTAATGTTCATTATCACTTTCTTCATTACTGTCACTGTCTGATGAATGAGAAACACTAGACAACAGCTCAGTTAATGCTTCAGGGCCAGCCTGCTTTTCTGACAAGACAGATCTCAATATACCATCTTCCAAACCAGCCCAGTTTGCATGGATCAGGGATTTCTGGATGAATAACAGAATCTTGGCTCCATATATTGGCCTGCAGATGTGCATGCATTATATGCTGATAAGAGGCTCCTGCAGTTGGTGGCAGCTTATCTACACCTTGATTGTTTGGCAGAGTTTTGAATCTTTTCCATCGTAAAATTGAGGCATTTAAGCAGATACTTTCTTCGTTCAGAGAAGACCACACAAAAACTCCTTGCATCCCATTCTCACATTAAATGATCCCAAGCTTGGCCAAAGCATGTAAACATGAGATGGTGATTTCATAAACATCTTAAGGGCTGTTTTTTCCCAACACCATTTATATGCCCTGTAATAATCAGGCTCGTATCCAAGGGGGGGGGGGGGTTATGGTTCGGGAGAACACTCCTTTTCTAGCAAACCTCCCTCATTTCTGGCGAACCCCCTCTTCAGATTTCCCAAATAAGTCCTCCAACCCACCTGGTGCACTGCAGACCCACCCAGACAAAGACCCTTTCAAGCATATCTGCTTTTATAGCATTATTTAGACCCATAAAGCACAAAAATCCCAATCCCCTTGTTTTGGGGGTTTCGCCGACCCCACCGGGGCTTCGACCGTGGACCTCACGCCCAGAAAACCCCCTTGAAAGAACTTGGCTACGGGCCTGAAAATTTTTATCACAACCGGTGATAGCATGGAAGCCTGGTAGTGTCACTGCTCTTTCTGGTCAAAGATGATCGTATATTGGCTGAAGAGCCACTCTTCTTCTGGTTTCAGTGGTCACAATTCACACGGCAAGATGTCAAAACAAACACCCCAGAGCATCCTCCAACAACCAACAGCTGTAAGCACACAAGAAGAAGCTGATACTCTAATGATTCCCCATGGCATAGAAGTGGCCTCTGAATCTGGAAATGATACAGACTGGTTTGTATTGATCTTCAGAAGACTTCCACAGCTTGGCATGAATACTGGAATTTGTGTAGTCTTCTCGTAACGAAGAAAGTATCTGCTAAAGAGGCCTCAACTTTACGATGGAAAAGATTCAAAACTCTGCCAAACAATCAAGGTGTAGATAAGCTGCCACCAACTGCAGGAGCCTTATATCAGCATATATTGCGTGTACATCTGCAGGCCAATATATGGAGCCAGGATAGGCCTACTGTTATTCATCCAGAGATCCCTGATCCATGCAAACTGGGCTGGGTTATGGAAGATGGTAAATTGAGACATGTCTTGTCAGAAAAGTAGGCTGCCCCTGAAACAGTAGCTGAGCTTATCAGATGTACCTGTTCAATATGTACATGTTCAAATAATACATGCACGTGTAGGAGTTAAATTGCATTTAACTAGCTCTATCACACGTTTTTGTCTTACAGTACAGATCGGTTATTATTATATTAATATGTATGTTAAAAAGCTAAAATAATGGAAAATGGCAGCCATTTTAAATTGTAATAGCTCAAAAATGTGTACAATATTTAGTTAACTGTTGTTGTCATTGTTATGAGTGAATTTCCAATTGAATGCTGCATTTTAATAACATAAACTTACAATATTAGTGATAATTTTAGGAAAAAATGGCGGCCATTTTGAAACTGCTGGCAACCCCCCTTACGTATGAAAAAAAAAATGTTGCACATACTTTTTTGATTTATCAATGTCTACTCTACATCATATCCAATTTTTAAAAAATATAGCAAAAAAAATGCAACCTCTGATATTGCTACATTTCGGACTGAACTTCACAGTGCGAAATGCTCATAGGCGTAGATCCCGGGGGATGGGAGGGATATATCCCCCCCAATATTTTGACTATGTATGGGATAAAATGGAGCTTTACACACTTCAAAAGACTGTCACAGAAATAATTTGCACTGCCTTATGCGCTTACAAAGATGGAAATTAGCTTAATGTATTAATGTTGATAACAAAATTATTGTATCTGGTACCAATCTAAGCTCTTCTTTCCTTAGATGTTAGATGTACTTGCAAGAGCCACATTTCACACTGAAGGGTGTGTACGACATCAGTAATGTTATGTCAATTCCAAGAATGTTTAAGGCTATATCGGTTGATGAGGAATTTATTGATTAGGCCTATAATAGCAAATTGCATCAATTTATTTTGCAAAAACAAGGTTTCCAGCTTCAGAGGGGGGGGGGCACATCCACTGTCCGCACAAGGGCACACATTGGCGCTAACACCAGGCGCGTAACAGGGGTCTTGGGTCAGAGTGGGTATTTATTTATTTTTTTTTAGTATTTCAACCATCATTAAAGAGGGTAACCCTTCAAGTTTAGCCCAGTAGGTTAACTGATATTCA
>NW_022712187.1:0-573 GCF_011630105.1 Anneissia japonica
TTTAGGATGATTGCTTTAGCATCGTCAGTTGGTAAGCTAAACTATCAACTACTCGCTGAGAATCTTGAGGAGTTTCATATAAAAAACAATATAATTAACTTGTCCCTACAAAAGGCTTTTATTAAAAGGGTCAGTGGAGTTGTAGAACGCAATACGGTTATCCACGAAATTGTTCGACACTCAAAATGCTATGACAGCTCATATAAATTGGTTCGACCTGGAAGACGCCTTTGGATCTGTTTCCCATGACTTAATAATTCACTTTTCTTTATCAGTAAAGTATAACCTGGTTAAAACCTATATATCAAAAAACCTATATCACAGTATTTTAGGAAAAGTTGTAACAAAAAATTGGTCATCGGACACTTTTAAGCTATGAAAATGCATCTTCCAGGACGACCCACTTTCGCCACTGACATTATGTGCTTTGACACTCTGATTCAAATATCTTGAATCAGAGTAATCATGGGTACGCTTTTGACAGGAAAATTATAACAGCAGGTCACAATGGAGTTGTAGAACACAATACGGTTTAAATCCATGAAATTGTTCGACACTCAAAATACTATAATA
>NW_022712188.1:0-596 GCF_011630105.1 Anneissia japonica
TCACATTTTAACTAGAAATAACAGTGACAAAGAGGGACAACTAAAACGATTATTTAGCAAATAAATATGGCAAAGAGGCACAACTACAACATTTATTTATAGCAAATGGCATGACAAAAAGGTATAAATGCACAGTTTACTCGAATCAACTGTGTTCACTAAGCAAACAACAACTTACATTTCCATCTAAATCTATATATATAATACATTTTCTAAATATTTTATTAGAATATAAAAAACAATAAAATTCGTAATCATTTTATTATTGAATTTGGATAATAGAAAAGAATTGCTAATAATAATAATAATAATAATAATAATAATAATAATAATAGGCCTAATTTATATTGGTAATTACATGACTTAATATAATTTATTATTTTACTTTGTAAATAAAATTTTAAAAATAATTGTAATTCTTGTTTAACGTACACATAGAAACAGTCACATGCGCATTCTAACTAAACAGCAGTTCTATTTCATATACGCATACGCATGCATCCTTCACGCAGTGACGTAACGCCTATGCGTTCTTGTGCGGGGCCCCAGACCCCTAGGGGTCCATAAGGCCTCCTACCCAAAGGGTCCTCGATCTA
>NW_022712189.1:0-996 GCF_011630105.1 Anneissia japonica
CTCACAATCACCCAATCAGAACTTGTCTTTCAACAATGGTAGGGAAAGGCCAACAAACAACAACAGAACCGACCGTGAGGTAAGAAGCTCGAATGCGGTGTGAAGCAGTGTCGCCTACCAAAATGCTTTCCGCCAGGTATCGCGCTATATGCTAGGCCCCCTGTAGGCCACTGTCTACTCATATACAGTATTGTCGCATCGTTGTTTACAATTTTAGATATCTTTGTTTTCTTATTTTGTTTCTAAAGACAATACCTAGCCTTCTCCTCTTTATGTAAAACGATGAGTAAGTAATTGCAAGGCCTAGGCTATACTTATACAGTAATTTATTGATCGTTTTTTTGAGTTATAGAAATAATTTTTATGCTAGGCCCTAGCCTACAGGCGGATAAAATAATCTGACAGCCGGCAATTTTTACCAGTTACCGGCTATTAACAACAACCCTGCAATATGATTAATATTAATATAACTGCAAACATTATGGAGTTCAATCCAGGATGCAAACTGTGTTTGATCCAATGTATTTGATTATGTATATTATTGAGATGCGAATAACTTCAAATCAAATAAAATCAATGGATGGGGGTAATAATAAATTACCCCCATAATAATGTAAAATGCTTGGAGGCTTCTATTTCAAAAGAATTTTTGGTAAGGTTTGCAAAAAAGCTTCAGTATGTGACTGTCAATAGCAAAATGCTATTCTAAAAAAAAAATACAGTAGTACACAATGATTATATCATTAATAATTTTTATATTTACACTATTATAATTTTTAGTATAATGAAATACAGTATATAAAATTTCAATAAGCGTGATTTAAAAACTGACAGTAAAAATATTCAAAAAAAAAAAGTAAAAGTATTCCAATTGCTTATTTTAAAAGGTAAACTTTACAAGCTTATCCCAATGGATGATATTATAAAGCTCTTTTAATTTAAATTAATGAATATGATGCTCTGATTAAAACAACTGTAAGTCTTAAAACAAACAAG
>NW_022712190.1:0-1015 GCF_011630105.1 Anneissia japonica
TGGAGTTTCCCGATTTGAACACATACGTGTACGTAGCTTCCGTACTTTCGTTTCTTTTGGCCGACCACCTCGTAACGACCAAATTGGAATCCGCCGCTTGGGCTGCATTAAGAGAACGATTGGAATGCTTCGACGTGAAGAAAATCAACGAGTTTGCAGAATTACTTGTATATTCCTACGAATCTTTCAGAATATCAGGCGACCCGTGGTTGAGGTTTCTAGCCATATGCGAACCGTTTCCTTTTGGAAACTTCGCCGCTCCCGTCCTCGACGGATACCGTCCCACCAACCGACGTTATAATCAATTGAAGGCGTGGGGGCACGATGAGAACGTGCTGCACATGCAGTTTTTAATGATGGGTTATTACTGTTTTACGTGCCGGATAACATTGTCCGACTTCATAAACGACCTGCCGACGCCACCGGAATTCGCCGACACGTCGATACCATTTTTCGATTTTCTGAGAATTTGGAAATTCGTCATCGTCAATTCGGACGAAAAACGTCAACGTCTGTACGCCATGATAACATTTGCTTACATATTCTCTATCGACGACCCAGAGAAACACACTTATCACGCCGTCTTCGAATTTACATAGCCATTGCGACTCGTTCACGTGATAAAAACGTGCAGCACCAAGCATCCCGTAGACGAAAAGAAGACGAGGCAAAGGGACCTGCAAAATCTTTACTTCGCAAATAATTGGTACATAGACGGAGACGATAGGTGCAACACCAGCGTCGAGTACCGCTACGACGCAAACACCGTTCGATTCGATCTGTACGTTTGCCAGCCGGATCAGGCCCGTCTCGGTTTCGTGTTGAACATCGACGACGGTACCGTGGAACCGGCACCGCCGATCGGACTGCAGCTTCGTTCGGAGAAGGACGTATCTCCGGCCAGACAGAAACCGGTGGAATATGGCAAACGACTAGACCTCTATTTTAAGCCGTCTTCTACAGCCCGATACATATGATATTTAGATCCCAACTTTTGTTCATTCATTTCTTTACT
>NW_022712191.1:0-2925 GCF_011630105.1 Anneissia japonica
CTCCTTTAATGGTTTTACTTAATTTTTGTTTATAAATTTCTCTTAATTATAAAATTCCTCCTGAATATTTATATTATTATATATATTATGATTATATTATATATTATGATTATATAATCATATATATTTAGATAAAATAATATATTCTTATGTATGTAAGACTATGTTTGTCTCAGTTTGCCTGTTATGTCCTATTATCTAATACTAAAACAGTTCATGATCTGATGTTGATTGAGCGCCCATCGGACAGGTCAAGCCCCCACCCCCACCGGCCGACTTCGTCGGGCAGTCTGACCGAAAAAAATTTTATTTAAAAATTTAAAAAAAAATATCTCATTGGGAGTGGGGACACCCCTCCCAAACCCTCCCCCTCTGTAGGCATACAAGCTCAAGCCACCCTGTCAGACAGCTTATACCCCCAGAAAATGTATCCTATCCCTATAGCCGCCACTGCCTAGAGGTCCACCACCTCAGCCCCATCATGAGAATGATGGGGCTGAGGTGGTGTTGACTCCCAGCAACCACTCCCTACCGCCATCCTGCATCCTGCATTAGGCATTGTATTAGTGTAAAATGGATAATAATACTCAAATAAACGGCCCTTAATTTCACTGTAAATGTGGAACTGCAACACATGATTACCGTCAAAATGTGCTACCATAGTACGTGATCATAAACACTTATTGATCCTAACCAGGTTGGAAAATGTAAATGTTGTTGTTGTTTATTATTATTATTATTATTATTATTATTATTATTATTATTATTATTATTATTATTATTAATAATAATAATAATAATAATAATAATAATAATAATAATAATAATAATAATAATAAAATTACAATTATTAATAATAGGGCCTAATTTTTGTAATAATACATGTCATTATTGATCCTAACCAGGTTGGAAAAATGTTAAATATTATTATTAATAATATTGATAATAATAATAATAATAATAATAATAATAAAATTACTATTATTATGCCTATAACAATAACAATTATATTGATGATGATAATGATGATGATGATGATAATAATAATAATAATAAGTAAACAATTATAAAATAATAATACTCAATAAAATATAATTAATAATAATTATTTAATTAATCAAGGCCAAGTTACTAACAAAAGTAGCCTCGCCTAGGCATGTCTATGCCTTTTTAGTAGATCTCTATCTAGTACTTAAGATCTAGTTTTAACACCTAACAAATACACTGTAATGCGGTTCCTTTTTGACTTGAAAGCTTGGGCCTAGCTTAGCCTGTCCAATTATTATAATGTCTCAGGTAATAGAATAATAAATAGACCTAGAATAATTAATAAATACCTAAAATCGTCTAACTCTGTATACTAGCCTATACCTACTATACACCAGACAAGTTTTTATACACACAGCCGATACGCGGCGCCCTACTCCATTGGCCTTCTATCATACAATTTGGTTTATTACCGTACTCGCGCGAATAAGCGCCCGGGCGCTTAAAATATTTTTTTGCACTTTTTGAGGGGTGCTCATTCAAACGGGGCGCTTATTCGAACGGAGCACTTATAAAAACAGAATGAAAAAGGGGCGCTTATTGAAATAGATGAAAATCGAGGGGTTCTTATGAGAACTTATTAAATCCGAGAGGCACATTTTGAATGAAAAACGATTAAATAAGGACATCAGGAAACCGCAAATTACTAATGGTGCTGCGACGGAAAAGATAATCGTTCAGAGAGCATGGCTTGTCATGACAAGAATGTTGTGAGTACAGTGTTACATAACAGCAGAATAGCAGATGAAATTAGTGATGGTGGTTAGCTTGTTCGCCATCGGTCGATTGAGAATAGCAGGACGGCATGATCATTGCCGGTTTTCTTGAAAACTTAAATGAGAATGAATGTGTTAAATGTGCAAATTGTCGGAAAAGGAGTATATATATATATATTTAGTTATATTTATTGCAAAAAAGAATCTCACATACAAAACAGTCTATTGCAGCATAAGCTGAATTGAAATACTGAAAAATTATTACAAAAAATTATGTAGGACTAGGCTATATACAAATGAAAGAAGATGAAAGTTTGAAATATACTGTCTGTCCAGGGAGCTCTCATCATTCTGTCAAAGATAAATATCCTCACTTTGATATTGACTAGAATGTGATTCCACTCCACACCTCAAATCATGCCAACACCCACAGTCCCAGGATTGATTGGGTTATTTCTTGGGCGCTTATTCAAATTAGAAGGGTAGCTTATTCAAACGGGCCGCTTAAGGAAATTTTCCCGTTTATTCGATAGTGGCGCTTATTCAAACGGGGCGCTTATTCGCGCGAGTACGGTACACGATTTTTTCGTACTTGGATCAAAATACGTTACTGACGACTTGTTCATTTTAATCAAGGGAGGCGCCAACGGGGGGGGGGGCGTTGAGGCAGGGCCCCCGTCAGGGAGAGCTGTCCCTTCCCCCACCCGTCTGGGAGAAAAAGCACAATTCGTTTGGGGAAAAAAATATTTTGCTATATATTATTTAACTCTAAAATCCTTTGAAAACCCCTAAAACAATTTTCGAAGCTTCGCCCCTAAACCACTTTCGAGACCTTTTAATAGAGGGCTCGACTACGCCCACTTTGATTTCCTCGGGGAAAACAACAGAGGTCCCAAGACATGATCCAGAGGTACACCACAAGAGACATGTCTCTGCTCATTTGAAATACCTTGCATCACCACCGACTGCTTACGATCACTAAGGTAGGATGACATGCGTGCAAATAGGGTACCATCAAGGTGAAGGTTATCGAAGGCAGATGGAAAATCTAGTAAAGTAAGAAGTACTTCATTGTGTATGTCCAATGCACAAGGATCTCATCGTTCACCCAAAGAAGAGTTAACTCAACACTGCCTCTTGCGATATGCCGCCTGGGATTCAG
>NW_022712192.1:0-828 GCF_011630105.1 Anneissia japonica
CGAAGGCGTCGACGAATCGACGTTCGAATCCGTTGACGCGCACCAGCTGAGGGGACAGACCCATCTGTACGCCGTGGAAACCATGCGCATCAACCCCGTCGGAGTGAGTTCGGGGTCGGCCAGCTGCGCGTGAACGCGCCTCTCGTAATTGTCGTCCATGCGAGATTGCTTGGCGTTCGCATTTTCCGTCGGCGCCTTCCTATTCTTCTCTCGGGATCTCGCCGATCGTTCGTCGGCTGTCGAGGTAGAAGTGCCGGCGAGACCGGGAACTCTAGTTGCCATTACAATTTGTTTTATTTTTTTTAAACAACACCGACGAGTTTGCGGCTCGTCCTTGTCAATAATGACAACCTGCGTTCTGCCGGGCAACCCAAGATGTCTCGTCGGCTAGCAAACGCATCCGCCTCACGTGGTACGTGGTACGTGGAACCTGAAACGGTTAGAAGATCGTCCAAGAAAACGGAACCTGATTCGGTTGTTCCGGCGCCACGCGCAATATCGGAGGACAACGAGGTTTTCGTCGCCGCCTCCGCAGCAGCAGCTGCTGCAGCAGCATCTTCGCGCATGCACACGAATGACAATTTGACAAAAAGAAAGAAACAGAGACGAAAAGTTAAAGTTTTTAACGATTTAATTGTTTCATCCGAAACCTGCACACCTTCTCGCCCATCATCCGTTGCAGCAGAATCGAACATTCCGTCAGACGGGATGTGCTCACCTCGAATATCCGAGGCAGCAGCCGATCTCCGGGAAGTGGTCTCAGGCCGATGGAACCTAGGCAGTAGCACGACGGAGTTCTCGAAACGAACGCCGTACACGGTTCTCTTG
>NW_022712193.1:0-645 GCF_011630105.1 Anneissia japonica
ATACACAGAATTCCAAGACTACGACAATCAAAATATTTAAATTTAATCTTTCTACACTACATTTTCTTCATCATCATTAGTATACTATTATGTTGTTACTCTATAATATTTTTAATATAGTATATCATTATGCTTATGCGTTTTAAAAAACTTATATTTTATAATTCACATTAATATTAGCGTTAGTACTGTTATTCTTAATATACTGATGTCATTATTATTATTATCATCATCATCTTCCTTATTGTCATCCCCATCCTCATTATATTCCCCATTATAAGGAGGATGTTGATGATGATAAGGAGAAGAAAGATGATGAGGACGATGGTGAGGAAGAAGATGATGGTGATTACATTTGATAATAATGGTTGTTGATGATAATGATTCATCATCATTAGTATACTATTATGTTGTTACTCTATAATATTTTAAATATAGTATATCATTATTCTTATGCGTTTTAAAAAATTTATAGTTTATAATTCACATTAATATTAGCGTTAGTACTGTTATTCTTAATATACTGATCCTGACCCATCCTCATTATATTCCCCATTATAAGAAGGATGTTGATGATGATGAGGAGAAGAAAGATGATGAGGACGATGGTGAGGAAGAAGATGATGGTGATTACATTTGATGATA
>NW_022712194.1:0-668 GCF_011630105.1 Anneissia japonica
CAGCGCATGAGTATCAATGAGATACATTAAACCCACCGACAATCACACCTATTTAAACTACAATAACGCTCATCCTAAGAGTCTAAAAAATTCTATAGCTTACAGTCAGGCATTTAGGATCAAACGTATATGCTCCACCACAGATGAACAAGAGAAACACATCGGTATCCTCGTCAACAAACTCACTAAGAGTAATTATCCCATCCAGTTATTAAACGCAACATAGACAAGATTTCCAACAAATCTCGTGACCAATTGCTCCTTTAAACACCCAAAACACAATCCCAACGCATCCATATGGTATTTGACTACAACACACAAATCAACAATCTTTCCCGCTGCATAAAACGTGACTTTTCTATCATTCAAGACAATCTCTCCTCTGTGGAAGCATTCAGAGATCCCCCTGTCTTGGCTAGAAGACAGCCCCCCATACCTTAAATCTCTTCTAACTTCTTCTCAGCTTCGTCCCACACATCCTCAACTCGGTAATCGTCCTTGTGGCAATGCCCGTTGTGCTATATGTGACATTCTTCTCACTGATCGGCTTATCAAAATTCCGAACACTAGTATCACTATCCAACCCCCTCCTCTCACATGCTACAGCCATAACCTCATCTATTTCATATGGTGTACGGTTTGTGATGGGGTATGTTATGTCGGGGAGA
>NW_022712195.1:0-13322 GCF_011630105.1 Anneissia japonica
CCATTATTAATTACAAGATTATTAAAAATTACATTAATTACTAAATTTAATTTAATTATTGCAGTAAAAAAGGCATATAAAAATTCAAAAAGTCCAATTTATGTATAACCCAGAAGATGAGACTAACATTCCTTATTTAATAGCTCAATAGTAGAAATAGGTATGTCTTAAGTGTCATAGATCTGCAGAAAGGTGTTTCAAGAAGGTAACCATACTGAGAGATCTTGTTACTTTGCGGCTATTGGGGGAGAAGCTCCCTGAACAGCTCTGACTTCAATAGGCTTTAAGCCAAGGACAACACCAGACTTTCACATCGTGCGTGAAAGTGACACAGGTACAGTAATTTCTGTTGTTATTGCCACCTCTAACCACTGAGACGGAAAGTAAAAATCATTGCAAAAACAGGATGTCTTATCTCCCAGGTTCAGATTATCATAACATTTACACAAAATCAACATTTTGTAGATAGTAGCTATATTTATAATAATAGTGAATTATAAAAAATAATACAACGGAGTTCCATACTAATATCAAGGTCGGGATGTTGCAACCTAATAATTATGACTTTGTCATCGATTAAAAATGTGTAGATGAATTATAAGCTCATCAGTCTTCTATCTCGCCTAGTGGTAAAACTGCTGAAAAAATGAACTATAGCAGGAAAAAAGTAGAAAAATATATTTTTGGTTTTTCTATTCCATAATATGTCAAAAAAAATCCCCAGGTCTAAAGCTTGAGCAATTGTTATTTTTAGCACAATAACATTTTGGCCTAAAAGACCCTATTTTGGACTAAGGGGGTAGGGGAAATATATTTGTTTTTAGTCACTTTTACATATGGTATGGATATGAAATGTAACAAGAACTTGGTTAATAGTTACTTTTCACTCTCGTTAAAAAATTGGATAGGAATGATGACGCCTCACGACAAATTCCAAGTTCATTCATTTTGGAGGGAAAAACAATTAATTTTATTGTTATCAAAGTACAAAGCATAATCAAAACAATGTTATACATACAGGAACAAACTATAAAATATATATTTAATGAACTACTGCAATATAAGGGCAAAATACTGAAATTTTGCTCTAAAAGACCTGAATCCAATCTTTGGCCTTTTAGGATCATCTGGGTAGGGGAAACATATTTGTTTTATTCACTTCTAGATTTGCTGTGAATGTAGAAATTGTCCACTGTTGTTGAATGGTGACCCCAGAAATTTGCTGACATGGGGACCGACAGTGTGGGTCCAAACTCAGGGCCAACTACACTGCAGGTCAGGGATGGTTTGTTATGGCTTACTACATGGCCGAAAATTGTGCTTTTAATCCAAAATATTAAAGACAGGCAATCAAAATACGTTAATTATACAGTCAAGTTAATTAGGCCTGTACTACGTGAATTCCTCAAACCCCTCCCACTCAATGCACTGGTGCCATCAATGCTGTCTTTAGTAAATTTGTATTATTCTAATGCTTATTACTTATAAGTTTATTATTAATTTATTATTACAATTAATATTGTTATTACTGTTATTCTTGTTATATTAGTAGCCTACTATACATTATTTTATATTTTGTTATTTCTATATAATTATATATATATATAAATATATATATACATATATATATATATATATATACATACATAGATATATATACATATACATATATACATATACATATATATATTTAACGTTGATAAAGATAGCATATACATATACATATATACAATTTTTTTTCAATGAATAAATAAACAGATAAATAAATTTTTATGAATCTGACAGTGCAATTTTGCTTTTAATCCCTTTTATCTGCTTTTTTAATATTAATTATTATTGATAAGGTTTACTTCAAATTATGCATATTTCTTTTTGTACTTTTCTTATAAAAAACGAAATTGTAGATAATAAAAATAATAATCAACATTTATATTGAAAATGTATTTCATATTTGTAAATGCCAGCCAAATTGAATAATTTTAATCTAAAATAAAGTAACTTTTTATCCTTGTAGTATTTTTATATTGATTAATCGTTTTTTGATATTCAAAATTATCTTGTAAAATGTCTAATAACAAAATAATTTGTATGTTAAATGTAATTATATTTTTATATTGATATTGTTAGAATATAATTATTAGCTAAGGATCCAATTTTGTTTATATATGTAAATACCATGCCATTCAGCTTATGCTGCAGCTATCTGATAAAAATAAAATTTAAAAAAGGATGTTAATGCTGATGATGAGGAAAAGGAAAGCATTCAGGTAGATTATAAAGAGAAGGATGATAATTGATGAGGAGGATATTGATGATGAGGATGACGAGGTTGATGATGATGAGCATAAATAAGGATGACCATTACAATTAATAATATGGTTGTTGATAAGAACGATTATGATAATGATGATTGAAGATTAGAATTATCCTCCCTACCCTCATTCTTGTCCTTATCCCCATTCTCACCTCATCCTCCTCCTCCTCATCATGAGGAGGATGATTAGGGATGATGATAATGGGGATAAAGATGATGATGATAATGATTGATGAACGAGAAGGTTGAGGATGTTGAAGATAAATGAAGATGATAAAAATGGTGATGATGATTGATTATTAGAATCATCCTCCTTATCCTCATTCTCATGAATGGTGATCAATGATGATAACAATATCAGTATAATAGTAATATAATAATAAGAATAGCAGTACTAACACTAATATTAACTTTAATATTAAACAATAATAATAAAATAAGAAGAATAATGATATACTATATATAAGCCTATCAATAATATTATATAATATAATAATGATTAAAAATGTAGTGTAGAAAGATTAAATTTAGATAGGTAAACCCTTCATTTTTTAGGGTTTGATTATTGATGGTTGAGAGAGCTCCTGTTGAAGACTTTGTCAGTCGATGTCACGACAATGTCATCACACCAAATAATTATTTGCCTAATATTTCGGTTTAAAGCACAATTTTGGGCCATGCTAAGGCATAAAAACTCAACCTTGAGTCTAGGCGACCAATGGGTTTGGACCCACCCTGTCTTTCCACTTGTTGACAAACTTTGGGGCCACCACTGTAAAGTGTAAGTATCTAAGTTCATGTCAACTTTCACAATCTAGAAGCGACTGAAAATGTAAAATATGTTTCTCCACCCATAAAAGCGGTTTGGCGCAGTGCAACAGTTTGGTTTCCCAACCTCGAGGCCAGGGTTTCAATCCCTTGCTGTACATTTCACTTGTGTCCTTGAGCAGGCATTTATCTGCATTGCTTCTCTCTACCCAGGAGTATAATTGGGTACCTGGTGGGGTTGCCTGCTCCTGTGCTGATTACCAGCAACATTTAGGCATGTGCACTTAATGACCAATGAAAAGGAGCACTTTTTATCTACAAAGAAAGGCGCTATATAAATGATAGAAATAATATCAATAATAATAATAATAATAATACCCTAATCCTAATACGTCAAGACAATTGTATAGTGTATTTTAGAGCAAAATTTTGTTTTCCATTGCATTTATAAGGTAGTAGTTTATTATTAAGTAAATATATGTTTTCTTTGTCCCTGTATGTACAGCATTGTTTTGAGATTGCATTTGTACTTTGATGGCAATAACTTTTACATAAAAAAATTAGTTTTTCATGCCAAAATTGACACTATCAAATTTTTTAAAGAGAGTAAAGAGTAACAATTTAGACAATTTCTTGTAACATTTCTTATCCATAGCACATTTAAAAGTGACTAAAATCATAAATACGTTTCCCCTACCCCTATTTTAGTTACTCCAAAATAAGCTTTTTTAGGCCCAAAATTGCCCTAGGAAGGAGGATTTTTTTCTGAGAGACTATATGGTATACTGATTCAGGAAAATCAAAAATACATTTTCCTGTACTTTTTCCTGCTAATTTTCAACTGCACCTAGGCTAAAATTAATGACAAATTACTGTAATTGGTGAATATTCTAGACAACAATCAGCCTCTCTGAACTGGATGTTGCAATGAATTTGTTTGTTCTCTTCATTAATCTGCAATGCTCTTAACGATATGACGCCACATTATTCTGTTTTCTGCGTGTTCACTAAATTTCGGGTCATTGTTGGTGCATTTTTTGTCTGTTTCTCCTTGTTGGTCCTTATAACGTCTTCTTTTGGCGGTGGTTTAGTTCACTGTAGAGGACTTGACGTGGCAGTCTGGTATTATTCATGTAGTGGACATTGCTTGAGAGGATGCTTCCGAGGTATGGAAACAAGTCTACTTGTTCCAGTGGTTTGCTAAGAACATTGATGTTGAAATCTGAAATGGTTGAGTTTGGGGGCTGCGCAAGTATCTTTGCCTTGTTAATTGTAAGGCCGAATTCAACATATGCATTTGTGAAATTATTGACCGATTCATGCATTTCTTCAGATGAGTGAGCAGGCGAGGCATGTTGCCAACGTACTGCAGTCCAGTGACATGAGTGTTTTTAGTCAGTCTTTGTGATGACAGTCTGGAGAGGTTATACAAACCACCATCGAAACGGTACTTGACCCCTACATCAGGATTGGAAGGAGGAATTTCGTGGAGCATGGCTGTAAGATACAGGGAGAACAATGTTGGTGCAAGTATGCAACCTTGTTTTAGGTTGTTGGTGATCGGGAACTCTTCTGATGTGTAGTTTTGATGTGTTACCTGTCCAACCATGTAATCGTAAAGTGCCCGGATAAGTGCCACAAAATGATCAGGGCAGCCAAATTGCTTCAGAACAATCCACATGGCAATGAGTGGTACAGTGTTGAAAGCCTTTTCAAGAACATAAAAGACAAGGAAGAGTGGTTTCTGTTCGTCTGCATTTTCCTGCAAATGTCTTGCACAAAAATATCATGTCAACTGTTCCTCTGCAGGTTCGAAACCCACACTGCGATTTCAGCAATGTTTTCTCCAAGATGACTCTGAGGCGGTTGAGCAGTATTGGGCAAATACTTTCCCTAGGATGGAGAGGAGGGAAATGCCACAATAGTCTCCACAAATGTGGTGATGAACGTTCTTTAAACCTGCAGGTACTGTTTGAAATTCAAACATTCTCAGGATTAATTTTTTTCGAGAAGCCAATGATGCTGGGGCTGTCTTTGATGAATTCATAGAATCTTGAGCTTCATATTTTAGTTTTGATGTGTTGAACGTTTTTCGTGGCCAGCACATAAAGTGGAAAAATTGGTTGACGATCATGAACAGAAATTTTGAGTCGACTGATGAGAAGTTTGTTGTCCGTCATCAGCATTTCTTGCTGTCTTGGTCATAGTGACATCTTTCTTTTCACATTGCTGAGTGATATAATCAAAGATGTGCCAGTGCTTGGAACGAGGATGCATCCACATAGTTTTAAAGCAGTTTGGGAGCTGGAACTGAGTGTTAGTAATAAATAGTTCATGTTCTGCACAATGCCCCTATACCTAAACTGCTCATTTGAACTGAATTTTCCGATGCCTTGTTTCCCATGACATTCTCCAAGAGAAGGCAGCTCTTTCAGACTCTGGCATTGAAATTGCCAAGAAGGATGATTTTGTCTTTTGGTGGTACTTTAGAAAGAATGGTGTTCAGTTGCTGGTAAAATTAGTTCTTAACATCTTCATCATTGACAAGAGTAGGTGCGTATGCAGAGATGGAAGTTATGAAGCTATCACCAGAGAGTGGGACATCGTGAGTAATGTCTTTCATTAATGCCTGTTCAGGTAAGTTGATAGTCTTTACTATGTTTTCACAGGAAAACCAACTCTATCAGTTTCTACTTCTTCCTTTCCTTTCCAAAAAATGCTGTAGCCTGATCCAGATTATTCAATTTTACTAACTCCATAAAGTCTTGACTCACTGAGGGCAGAAACATTATGTTCAATTTTGCCAGTTCTTGGGCTACAAGGGCTGCTCTTTTTTGAGGTCGGTTGTCATTTTAATTTCGATCGAGCAGGTCCTGACATTCCATGCTCAAATAGTCATATTAGTAGGCGCTGGTGAAATATCTTTTTTTTTGTTGTTATTTTGACTGTGTTTAGGGTAACCCACTGGTTTGATGTAACTTCCATTGTTCAGCCCGAATTTTCGAGGGCGTTCCCCATTTTTGGGGGGGGGGGGCAGCAGAGTTGCTAAGTAGGCCTGACATGCAGGCTAAATTGACTAGACTGCAATGCACTATCATCAACCCACGCATAGTTTGAGCAGCACCTTCACAGCCAGTCCGTCTGAAACTGCCCTCTTCCGCCAGCTCTACCGTTGAGAGATCATAGATCTTCATTCGCTTGTTCCGTCATTGAGGACTTTTGGAGGTATACCCTCTCTAGATCAGCCCAAATCTGTAGGAACAGGCTCTCCTCGTGAAGGTTTTAACTGGAATGGTCTTGCTACCAGAGGTTAAGGTCATTTCCTAAACATGAACATGACTTTGCCTGGAAGTGCGAGGACCAGTGTCCGAGGAGCAGCTATATATTGCACATCACTCAGTAAAAGGTACTACCTCTACACGAACACATGATTACATCCACAAACAAGCTAAAGGAACTCCTCAACTACAACATCCACTCTGCATTATATTTGTGGATTATGAGAAATCATTTCTATAGAAACTCCCTCATATATTATCAATATTATTATAATAACTCTAAAGAAATACATCCTCACAATGTGAGGTGGAAGTAAACGTGAGTGTACTGCAGCTGAAATTATAATTAAGTATTTGTAAATGTTGCTGTGTAAAGCTTTGTCTACACTATCAATTTTAAGTGACAAAGTTTTGTGACATGTCCATATTTCGGTGTAATATGACATCATCATGCCAATATATAATAACAATAATAATTCATATAGCACCTTTCCATAATGATTAAGGCGCTTGACAGTAAGCAATCTCAGTCATGCGAGTTAACAATATACAATAATCACAAAACATTAGCACATATTAAAATGTAAACCAGATAACTGGACAAGTGTACAAATAGCAGATTTGATATCTAAAAATCTTACAAAAATTGTATCATTCTATATCATGATTATCATTATGATGATTTACAAATATTCAGAAAGTTATAAAATTTAACACAATACCTAAGGATATAAAAATGTTCAAAGTCAAATTGAACAATTTACAAAAACCTATAAAAATATCATAAAAAATGTTTCAATTAATAGTAGATAAAATATTGTTATACTAATATTATGCAGATGATCCTTGTATATTTTATCATAGCTATTGAACTTGATGTATTGTAATGTGTGTAAGATGTGTGGTGCTTTTTTAATCAGCATACGCCATTTTGGTTCTGTTTTTATTTCAAATCACATAATTTACCTGTTTCTTTGCTGAGGAAATTAGAACACATAATGCACTATCTCTGTGCAACTTTACTCTAGCCAATAGGCGGGTGGCCCATTGTCGCAAATTCGCAGATGGCCTGAGCATACCTCACAACAAATGTATATAGATGTATATTTAATGTTTTTGTATAGACGTACAGTATGTCTATATTTCTTTAAACTTTGTATTACAAACCGATTCAGCAAAAGGCTGCTGTCTTTCATACAAGAATAAATAAATTAAGAATATCTCATCTTATTCCACCTACATGATTCTCTATTCAGGGGCGGATCCAGATTTTTGTGAAAGGGGTGGGGGCGAATGTTATATAATTTAGAGTAGTGGCGGACATCTAGGCCAGCAAGGTATGCTCCGCAATCCAAAAAAAAAAGTTTTATTGTGCATTTTCTTCGTTGTACTTAGCACTTCATAAGGTAATAAATCCAGTATGCGAGCATCTAGGCTGGGGCCAAGAGGTTGCTAAGGAACCCGGTTGATAATATGATTATACAATTTTGTATTCTCAATTTTTAAAAATAATTTTTAAAAATTTAGGAGGGTGGTGGCTCGTGCCGGCTGGGCTCTCACTTGAATCCGCCACTGTTTAATATAACATTTGACATAGTCTATCATTTTGTTTTACAAATGACTAATTTGTAATGGCAAGCGAAAAGGTTTTCACTACAGATTTTACAACATATAATACATAACTACCATGTACTATAAATTCAACATTCAGAGAACTTTATTTTAATAAATGGCCCAATTAGCTATCTTATTGTTTCGTTATTAAATGGTAATGTGGTTAAATTACGCTAGATCAGTTACTTACATCTTCATGATTAACAAAAAGAGAACTAGAGCGTCGCACTATAAAGAGTGCCTATACCTCTGCCCTGCGCCTACAGGATTTACGCAAGACGAGCAAGCGATTCCATTGTTTTCTTCATGCTCGAGGATAGGTTTCAAGGAAACTTTACAGATGTGCGCTTTACAGACATCAATATAGTACAAACTGGTTGCTCAACTCAAAATGGGTACTTGTAATGCTCGTTTGAAAATGAAATAAAAATCTATATTGTATTATAATAAAAATTTGTCGCTTTATAAAGCGAAAATAAACAAGGTCTCTAAGCACCAGATAATAATTATAACAATAATACCTGTAATAATATTAATAATGACATTGTATAACGTTCGTTAATGATGTTTGTCACTGGTGCTGGGAGCAAACACAAAAGTTGGGGAGGGGGGACAGGCCCCAGTAGAAAAAGTGGAGGGGCTATTATGGCCCCTGCTTCTGCCACCGTTGCGATTTCACCCCATTTTGCCTAGAAGATTTAATGCCCCCCCCCCCTAATTTTGGTTTTGCCGTCAAAGTCATTGGAAAAGCATGCAAGATGAACCCCAGGGTTTGGGTCCGATTCCCAGGCCCCTTCCAAAAACCCCAAAACTGGTCAACTTTAACCCACATGAACCAAATTTTGTCAGAACGAAAGAACTTTGAGTGTGCGTCGTAAAAAACATAAATCTTACATGATATCAGGTTGGGAAGGTAATGTAAGAATCCCCCTTCCCCCACAAAGCACCAAAACCTAGCCACTCTCCTATCTTAATGCATTGGCAAAAGTAAAACACGAGACAGTGTACAAAACAATTACCAAGTGTACAGTAGCACATACAACAACTTTCTTCCAAACAAAATCCTATCGATGAACTGTACATCACAAAAAAACATAAATCATACTCAATATCAGGTTGGTAAGGTAATGACCCCAACCCCAATCCCTATCTTAATGCATTCACCAAACTTCTTTAATAAAGTAAAATATGAGAGTACAGCAAACAAAATCTGATGTGTATACATTGGTAGTGGTGTTGCCAGACCTCAAGTTATACTTATTCCTCCTCAATGCTCTACCCTACCCCTCCCCAACCTTAAATCCCCAGTCACGTTCCTACTATTTCTTTTATGCATCACCAAAATATCCTAAAAGCTCAGTACTTGACAGCCAGAAAGAGAAAACTAGACATTTTACACTCGCAAATTAACTTCAGGGTACATTTCTTTTTCTCTGCTCTCCTCTGTCCATGCACCAATCCCCTTCCTCCCCCACCCACACAATACCTCTCCCACCCACATAGATGTATGTACTATTTACTTCCTAATGCTAATCTTCTTAATCTTAATTTTTTTAAAGTCATCTGTTTTTAACTCATATTTTACCAAGAATTTTGAATTTTCTGTATAAATACTGATTGACAATGAATGCAACACATAGCCCCTGACGTTACCAACGATTTTACAAAATAGTGTTCATAAAAGGCCAAAAGAAGACTACAGATTTTTGTTTTTTTTTTCTTTTTTATAGCCATTAATATTGTGTGGAAAAAGTCCCCAGCCATTTCCTGGCATCTAGAGGTGCCAAAATCTAAAACTTGCTCACATCAGTCCCATCACAGTTTGTGTGTGGACTCCCATCACACTACCCCCTCCCCACCCCGGCAGAATGTTTCTGGATTCACTCCTCATATCATTTGGTAGTTTGCAGTTATTATGATCTATTCTATGAAAGTCTCCATGCTCTTACCACCCCAACCTTGTACTATGCATGAAAGTGTATTGTATTCCTAGTGTATTCCATACAATTAACATTGAAACACTACTGGGTTTGGTGTACAGGGGTTCATGCTTCGAATAGGCCATTCAATTCATATATAAGAAGCCTTTTGATGGAAAAAGTGTACCTTTTTAGCAAGGGTTGCTTATGTCGGAACTAATTCCGGCTATATACAATCTATTAGAACATTTTTTAATCGTATTAAATAATAATAGAAGGATTACTCGCTGTTCATTTTTATTAACCATATTTATATATGTAAATTTACATCAATTATAAATTTATATTTAATTAATAAATAATTAGTTATAAATATTAGGGTTAAAAAAAAAGATGAGGAAATGTGTGATTTTAAGTTTATCAATAAATGGGTGTTTATAATTTTCAGGTGCCTAATAGCGACCCATACTCTAATAGTAACCCAGGCTATTATTGGAAGTTTAATGGTACATTCATTTTCTTTTTGTCTTTCGTGGGGGTCGCCCACATTTATTTCTCCTGTTTTCATTATTTTTCAGTTTACTTTCACGTATACTCTACACCATACATTATAAGAAATTCACAAAATCAACTCATGGTACATACATTTTCATTAAATTATAAATTTACATTTAATATTACTTGTTTGGAAAAAAAGTGTATAAAGGAATATATTAATTTAAGCTTATAAATACTGTTTAGTAAATAAAGCAAATAAGTAAAATATATTGAAGTTTGGCAGGGACAAAATGGGGGAGGGAGTGTAGGTGTTTGTGTACTGGTAGGGGTAAGGATGTCAACACCACAACTTATATTCTGTAGCAGCATGTGCTTTCCCAAAGTCAGTACAGTATTATAAATTGACGTGGCATTGGTGGGGGGTGGGGGGAGAATTGGTGCATGGATAAGGGGAGCAGAGAAAAAAATCTGTACTTCAGAGTAAAATGTCAATTTTTCTTTTTCTGGCTGTCAAAGTACTAGGCTTTTAGAATACTTGGTCAACGCATAAATGATATAGTAGGGAAATGAGTGGGGTTTAGGATGGGGTCGGAGTGGTAGAGCATTAAGAAGGAATAAGTATAACTTGAGGTCTGACAACACCACTACCAATGTATACATATCAGATTTTGTTCCTGTACTGTCATAATATTTTACTTTAAAGTTTGGTCAATGCATTTAGATAGGAATGTGAGGGGGTAATTTGTATGGGGTATTACATCATCTTCACAGCCTGATATTGGATAGGATTTGGTTTTTTGTGACATACACTGACAGTACATTGTTGGGAAAATGTTGGTCCATGTGCTACGGAGTGAATTTTCTGTACACTGTCACATTAGGAAGTTTTGCCAATGCATTAAGATACTGGGACTGTGGGTAGGTGGGGGTGCTTTGTAAGCAGGGTGGGAGTAGGGTTACGCATACTGGTAGGAATAAGAGCGTCAACTCTGCAACTCATATATAGAGTTTTCGCTAACGCTTATGCTGCTCTTTATTCCGCTTAGTCTGTTTCATTCTTGAATAGCAAGAGGCATAGAATGTGCCATCAGTTGTTTTTAATGATTTAGGCGGAAGTTTAATTCACTTTGGCGTGTGCTTTGCTTGTTTTTAAGTTTCTGTGTGGTTGCCAAAAACCAAAATGAGCATGCATAGTCAAAATAACATTGATTAAAGGATGACCATAGTATTTTTCTAGAATTTTCATTGAGTAAAGATGTTTGTCTGTACAAGAATGTTTGTCTTCCAAAAAATTTCTTAATGGCTGGTTAACAATGTTTTCACATTAATGTTGCTTCTATTATTTTTTGTACAATCTAGAGGGCGTGTATTCGAGAAAAAAATAAACACCACCGGGGCGTTAATTTGAGGGATACGTTTATTTCAAATGTGGCTGTGGAAGGAGCCCTTATTCAAATAAATATTTGTATTTTAACTTTATAAAATGCAGTCTTTGACTATAGGCTAACACTTTACCCTTTAGTAGCCACTAGCATACACTACATTTTACTCTACATTTCGCCACTGAATTAGAAGGGAGAGGATGTTACGAGGTCCTCCCCCTGGAAAACATTTTGTTTCCTAATTGATTGGATATGCATTTTCCTGCCTTCTCAGGGGTATGATATAAACTTTATATTTCTTCAAATTTCTGATAGTTTCATTGTGACTGGAGCCAGGGTACCAAAAAGGTTCTGTAGTTGGTATGCAGTGTGAAGGCCTTGAAACAAAGCAGACTTGATGTTGTAGGAGAGGGGGTCCGGGCCCTCCACAGGATGAAGATTTTGTTTTCCATATGCTCAGATATGCACATTCCTGCATTCTCAGGGGTCTGAAGGACTATGTATCTTTCAATTTCAGAAATTATTCTGAGATTATGGAAAATGTATTAAATGGGAAACCTTAGAGAATCTACTGCTTTCTCACAGGGCCCAGAAAAATGATGATGATAATGATGATGAGGCTTTTACTTAAATTGATGATGATGATGATGAGGTTTCTGCTTATGGTGATGACATGCGTGGAGGATCCATTTGACAGTGATACGAGTAATGCGCTTGAGTACAGGGAGCGTATGCCTAGACAAAAATAATCAAGCACACTCGATGTTGTGTTAAATATCATTAAGGAGGATCTTCCAGCAAATTTTTTCCCCCGATGTTGGGAATGGACTTTCCTGCATTGTAAGCGTGCATGTTAATTACTTTGCAAATAGACCTGTGAAGCACCGTCAAAGCTTTGTTGTTTAGAGTACCGTAAGACATCCTGAAAAATAGCATTAAACCTAACAGGGTCCATAATCAACCCCACCGATAAAGTCTAGGTGTTATAAGCCTCCTGAAAAAATATAACGATTCTGTTCTTCTAAAAACAAGAGGGAATAACGGTCGGTAGTGGTTTAAAAGCCATGTCATTGCCTATTTGTTTCTACAAGTTGCTTTACTATTGTTGTCAGATTGACAGTTTGGGGTTTTAATTTTTTTTAAATAAGGGGGCTGGCGTGTCCCCCTCTTAATCTGCCTCTCATGGCCGAAACTTTAATTCTATTAATACAGTATATCCCTATTTTTTTTAATACCAGTTTCATAGGACTAGTTCCTTAATTCATTGATAAACATCCATTTGCGTATTTGCGACAAATAAACCACCCACCATAATGAGACTTATTTCAGCCCTTGATAATTCTGCTCTTTTTAGCTTTATTTTTATAATTTATGCCTTTTTTATACAGTAGTTAGTTTTGCTGTTGTCTGATGTTTTTTTATATGTGAATATTTTTAGATGATTTTATCTGTGAATTTTGCATATTAAATGTATAGATATACAGTATGTAAATAACATGCATTTTCACATCATTGGTCACAATTTGTTATTTGTTTGAATCAATTTGAA
>NW_022712196.1:0-1164 GCF_011630105.1 Anneissia japonica
TTATTTTAACAATACTAATAGTAATAATACTAGTATAGTAATAATAACGATATTTAAATATCAATCTTAATAACTAATTAGTGATAATAACGATATTGAAGGTGATAATAGCAATAATACAACAATAATAAATTAAAGATAATGTTTATTTTTATAATAATAGTAATACTAATTAGTAATAATAATAATAATGCTATAATACTAAGCCTACTTAGTAATAATAGGGTAATAATATCGATAATAAAGGTGACAACAACAACAACAACAATAATATTAATAATAATATTAATAATATGAGAAAAATACCAATAAAACACCAATAACAATAACTTTTTAAATCACTATTATTAAAATAATAATACTAAGACTAATAAATAATAATGATAATAATAATAATAATAATAAATCGAAAATTTATTATTTATATGGTACTGTAATAATAAATAATATCAGCAAAAATTTGAACAATACCGTATATAATGTTAATGCTAAGACTAATAATTAATATTAAAACTAACGGTAATAAAAACACAATAATAATAACAACAATAGTAATAATAATAACAGTAAGTATAGTACGGTAATACTTAAAGAATTAGTATTTTATACTTGACGCAGGATTCCCGGAACGCCGCCCTCAGCGGCGAGTGCGAAGCTCAACTTAGGGTCAAAAGTGGAACGTGAAATTTGGATATGGTTTTGTAGTCAGATTTGGTTTGCCAGGTATATAAAGTATGCCAAAAACAGGCTTCGGTCATGTTTGATCTCCATAACCGCACTACGTCTGTTTGGAGTCTACTATTTCATTTCGGATAGCTAGGGGTACAAATGTATGAGGCGCCAAATGTAAATTTATTATTTAACACAATTATTTATATTTAATTCATTATTTAACATATAATTGAATAGATCACCCATTATTTATATATAATGCATTTACGTCTAAAAGATTATATGTAAATAATTGCGTTAACGTTTCATTATTTATATATAATTAGTTTACTGATTACATTATTTATAAATAATAAAAGACTAACCAAACATTATTTATATATATATTAAGTTCGCTAATTACATTATACATAAATAATGAAAAGGTAAAAATCATTATATATAAATGAAAAGCAACTTACAATTATTTATATATAATAAGTTCACTGATTT
>NW_022712197.1:0-885 GCF_011630105.1 Anneissia japonica
ACAAATTTTTGACTTTTCGCCATATTTCAAGTACTTTTCCGAAAAACTTCAAACTTTCAATGGAATAGTCTTTGTATGTTAAAAAGTTGAGTCAAAATGTAATTTTTTTTTGTTAGGCACGGTGAGATAGCCAGAAACAAACACTATTCCATTGAAAGTTTGAAGTTTTTTAGAAAAGTACTCGAAATATGGCGGAAAGTCAATAATTTGCACTAAGTGCTCAACTCGGCGAGATAAGCACTTTTGTGCAAAAAGTGACAATGTTTAAAAGTTGAGTCAAAAATGTAATTTTTTTTTTTGTTAGGTTAGGGTTAGGGTTAGGGTTAGTGTTAGGGTTGAAGTTAGGGTTAGGGTTAGGGTTAGGGTTAGAGTTAGGGTTAAAGTTAGGGTTAGGCAAAGTGAGATAGGCTTAAACAAACACTATTCCATTGAAAGTTTGAAGTTTTTCGGAAAAGTACTCGTAATATGGCGGAAAGTCAAAAATTTGCACTAAGTGCTTAACTCGCGAGATAAGCACTTTTGTGCAAAAAGTGGCAATGTCAAAAAGTTGAGTCAAAAATGTAATTTTTTTTGTTAGGTTAGGGTTAGTGTTAGGGTTAGAGTTAGGGTTAGGGTTAGGGTTAGGGTTAGAGTTAGGGTTAGGGTTAGGGTTAGGGTTAGGGTTAGTGTTATGCAAAGTGAGATAGGCTGAAACAAACTCTATTCCATTGAAAGTTTGAAGTTTTTCGGAAAAGTACTCGAAATATGGCTGAAATTAAAAAAATTGCACTAAGTGCTTAACTCCGCGAGATAAGCACTTTTGTGCAAAAAGTGACAATGTTAAAAAGTTGAGTCAAAAATGTAATTTTTTTTTTTAGGTTAGGGTTAGGGTTAGGGTTAGTGTTA
>NW_022712197.1:982-1491 GCF_011630105.1 Anneissia japonica
AGTTTGAAGTTTTTCGGAAAAGTACTCGAAATATGGCGGAAAGTCAAAAATTTGCACTAAGTGCTCAACTCGGCGAGATAAGCACTTTTGTGCAAAAAGTGACAATGTTAAAAAGTTGAGGCAAAAATACAATTTTTTTTGTTAGGCACTGTGAGATATTCTGAAACAAAGACTATTGCATTGAAAGTTTGAAGTTTTTCGGAAAAGTATGTTATACGGGTAACCAAGACCAATATCAATTTGCATATAAGAAAAATAGAGGTGTAGATGACGCATTGCTGTACTTTCTTCATAATGTTAACACACATTTAGATAAGCCTAAGAATTATGTGCGATCCACCTTTTTTGATTTTTCTAGTGCTTTTAATACTATTTTACCCCATGTTCTTATAAATAAGTTAATTGATTTTAATATTCCACCTATCATTGTACGTTTTATCTTATCTTTTTAACTGACCGTCCTCAGAGAGTAATGTGCAATAATGTCATCTCTGACACAAAGATTTTAA
>NW_022712198.1:0-523 GCF_011630105.1 Anneissia japonica
GCCATACGTTCGCCAAGTCCACTGCAAATCCGATTGCAGAAAGTAAAAAATCAATCTTCTTTCCCCAAGATTCTCTTTCCTCACCGACCTGTTCACTTTCAGAAGTTGCAACTATGGAATTCGACGTCTCAACTTTCACTGTCAGTTCAATATCATTTTTCTTGCTGTTTTGCTTTGGATATCGCTCCACCGACTCCAAATCGTCAGCAGCTGGGTTCAATATTCCATTTTTGTCGTTGGTGACTGGTAATTCAGGGTAGAGTGCTGTAATGCGCGACAGTTCGACAGGTGATGAATTGTACCCATGGTTGCACTCCATCACAGAATATCTACCGCTGGTGTCGATTGGATGCTAACTATGTCTTTCAAGAAATACTGTGAATGTTGCCAACCCCAAAACCAAGTCTGAAATAACAAGTTAATAATATTCTCTGAGATGTACGGTAACTAAATTTAATAACAAATCATGATTGTAGATACGGTACCTTAACAATTTCAACACTTCTGCTGCTATAGAGGGGTC
>NW_022712199.1:0-767 GCF_011630105.1 Anneissia japonica
TGAGAATATTAAGACGTTTTTAAAAGACGTTTTAACAGAGATGTTTAGTGATAATATCTTAAACTGGGGCCGTATAATTATGGTGTTTGTGGTTGGAGCAGAATTAGCTGTGTTATGTAAAGATAAAAACAGAACTGATTTGATCGATCAAGTAATACAGAGTGTAGACAAATTCGTGAAGACGGAATTTTTGGAATGGATTAATTTGAAAAGAGGATGGGTAAGTCACATTTTTTTTGTGTAAGCAATCGTTGATTAATAAATTCAAACTGCAATTTGTTTCTCTCTATATATTTTATATATACTAATTATTTATTTATTTTATTTAGACCAATGTTTTTATTTATTTATGTATTTTCAGAAAAATTTCGATCAATCGTATACTGAACACAATAGGATTACAGAGACTCCTCTAATCAACCTTTCGCTTGGGATAGCGTCAAGTCTTGTAGCAACTTTTTTTCTATTCAAAACATTTTGTCAAGGATATGTGTGAATTATATGTATGTCTCGCCTATCTAAGTAGCTATGAAAAGAACTATTGAGATGTGAGTGTTCCAAAAATGATAAGCTGACTGATGACGCATAGCGAGTTTTTCTAATGACAGGCCCAGTCACGTTGAAGTCTGACGAATAATAACGTATAATGAAAAGATCAAAACATTCTCTGGTACGTATGACGTCAGACTGAAATCAACCAATGAGCGAAGCGCACCTTTCGGTCGTAGGGATCACATGACCCCTGGAGTTGTTTTTAAAGCTATAAT
>NW_022712200.1:0-841 GCF_011630105.1 Anneissia japonica
TGTTTTAATTACTGACTTAAAAATGAACAAAGCATTCGCCTGTACAGGGAGTCCTTTCCAGCCTTTGGAGGATAAATTCTTTAAGTTTTCTAAGATGGAAATTGGAAGGGGCTTTAGGAATGAAGTAGTGTATTGAATTCCCATCACTGCTCTTCCTTGTATTTCAGTTGGAGGGCTGAAATGCAAGTTACGATAGCGCACCGTCTTTAGGATGAGACATTTAACCTGTTGGTTCCGTGTGCATTATTGCCTGTGTGCACGTTAAAGAACGCAGTATACTAATTGGAAATGAGTAGGAAATTGTTTCCCGATGTACAGTGGTGTAACGACTATGCGCTCTTATGCGGTGGTCCGCAGGGCCCCCATCACCTAGGGCCCCGAAGGTGCCCCAACCCATAGTGTCCTCGCTCGGGCACCCTTACCCAAAAGGGCTTTGTTGATACATAACAGCATAATGTGTCTCTTAGATCGACTGTAAGACATATATCATAGTATATCCCGTGAAGGTTTAATGGGGGCCCCTGTCGGCCTGGGGCCACCTACAATTTTCCAATTGTTTTAGAAATGGAAATTATACTCACATTTTAAATCTATGAGTGCCAATTCCGGCCACTTTGAGGTGCCGTATTCATAAATGATATTACCTTAGCCCCAACCATGCTGGGGCTGAGGTGGAATAGGTGTGTGAAAGTCACTCCCTACCCACATTTCCTCTATTTTGAATACCTAAATCTGCAACTGATATATAATTTATTTCGTTGTTAAAAGCAATCTAAAATACAATGCCAAATATTAGAAAAACGAGCAAATTTAAATTCCCACAATCAAAGTGGTGACCGGA
>NW_022712201.1:0-590 GCF_011630105.1 Anneissia japonica
AAAATTATATTACTAAATGTATTTGCAAACTCATTTGGAGCCTTTGAAACCCATAAATTGTCATGTTTTCCGGGGTTTCGGCCCCTGGAACACTTTCGAGAAATTTTGAACGACGCGCGACCACGCCCACTTTTTTTCGTCGGGGACATCACTTCCCCCTTTCCTTGTCGGAGATCCCCTCCCCTTGTCGGAGAACCCCCACCCTCGTCGGCAAATTCTGGCGCCTCCATTGCACGGATCGACGCCATTGCACGTTTCGGAACGATTGAAGGGGTCCTCTTGCATAAGTAAAATGTATGTAGGCCTAAACCAGAGCCTTATTACCCAGTTTAATCAGGTAACAGTTAAATTACACTGTTCCCTGGTTTAATAATTAACGAATACAATTTTGTATTTGATACCTGTTAAAGGCTCGCCAGTCGAATACGGCCAGGATATTTTGTGAACACGCAATACCTCGTTCTAAATCAAGGACTTCTAATATATACCGTAAATTCTCGAATAAGCGCGACGGCGCTTATAAATTTGTGGAGGCTTCTGTGCGGCGCTTATTCGAGAGCCAGGGGCGGATCCAGAGATGTCCAAAAGGG
>NW_022712202.1:0-305 GCF_011630105.1 Anneissia japonica
ACATATATATATATGCATATATACATACTTATATATATACATATATACACATACTTACATAAATAATTATATAGGCCTATATATATATGTATGTATATATATACATACATATATGCATAATAACATATATACATACTTATATATTATATATATACATATATATACATACTTATATATACATATACATACTTATATATACGTATATATATTTATATATACATACTTATATATATATACATATATTCACATACTTACATATATACTTATATAGGCCTATATATATACATACATATATATATATATAA
>NW_022712202.1:320-735 GCF_011630105.1 Anneissia japonica
CATATATACATACTTATATATATATACATATATACACATACTTACATAAATACTTATATAGGCCTATATATATGTATGTATATATATATACATACATATATGCATAATAACATATATACATACTTATATATTATATATAAACATACTTATATATATACATATACATACTTACATATACGTATATATATTTATATATACATACTTATATATATACATATATACACATACTTACATATATACTTATATAGCCCTATATATATACTTATATATACACTTATATTCTTATATACTTATATATAATGTACACTTATATATAAGTATATATACACACGCATAGAGATATATATATACATATATATATACATATATGTATAAATATATATCAATATATATGTGTATAAATATGTATATATAT
>NW_022712203.1:0-910 GCF_011630105.1 Anneissia japonica
AGCATACATTAATTTCTTACATGTAAAGTACATTGAATTTAGCGTAGACATCAACAGAAAACGACAATTAGTATTCCGTACTGTAGGCAAGAAAAATGGTTCCGGCGATCCGTAATCAGTAATAATATAATTGTTGGTATTGGATATTTTTGTTGACTTTTATGCAATCATTAGTTAATGTAGTTCTTGGTTTAGATTTGTTTTTGATTAATACATNNTCATGTAGTTTTTGCATGATTTAATGCAATAGTTTTTTTAGGCTGTTTTAATTAATGCAGTAAGCAGTTTTATGCACTCATTAATGAATATAATTGTTGGTTTTGGCTGTTTTTTAAAAATTCAGTAAGTAGTTTTATGAAAATCTTCAACTAATGTAATTGTTGGTTTAAGGCTGTTTTTGATACTATAAGTATGCAGTTTTATGCAATCATTAATTAATGCAACTGTTGATTAATGCACTTATTCTTCAGGAATACTAGCAAGAGTGACTGACATAATCAGTAATTTAAATAGTGTGATACAGAAAAAAACTCTACTGTATAGAGATTTCAGTTTGACGAAGCATGCAAAAGCTATCATAGATATTCAACCGTATTAGCAAACAATACCATTGTTTACATTTATTACAATGGTCTGATCTCAATGAGGCTCTATCCAGGAAAAAAGTACTTTATACAAAAAATAGGGGGTGGAGGAAGGGTGTTTATTTGTCATCAAGTGTTGAATAAATTTTTTTTTATGTCAAGGTTGTTGACTCAGGACTAAACTTTCTATTTTGATATGAATAAAAAATTGTTACTGTTCAGTATTGCTTGTGAACAGATGATTTTTTGGACTAAATACACATACACTTATTACTGCATTTAGTACTAAACTACCTAGACACTGTAGTGCCACTTAGTAACTCTGT
>NW_022712204.1:0-2252 GCF_011630105.1 Anneissia japonica
GATTGGGTGTTTACGCCACCTTTTCTCCCAGTTTTTAAATATTCTAAAATCTGTATCTCATTAACCGCTCCAGAGTTAGGCCTATTTGTCAAACACCTATTGCGTGTCTTAGAAAAGTCAGTTGCACCACATATCAAAATTTTTTTTTCTTCTGGAGCCTGGGTTTAATTATACAATACTACGAATTTTAACAATGAATTGGAATAATCCATGTATAAATTTAACATGTAGCTACCGCACAACTCACGACAGCGGTACCTTCAACAACGCCTGATAGACCTCATAATTTGAAGACTAGAACAACAACACTTCCTCTTGGCGAGACAACTCTTATCTTTGACGATAACGATGATGATCAGTTGACAATGGGTGTGGAGACATCAACTAGTAGAACTACCACTAAAACTCCTTCAACAGAAGGCAAAGGTATACATTCATAGACCTTCTTCTTTAGCATCTAGACACCTACAATTTTCATGATTTTGCTAAAAAAAAAAAATAACCTCTAAAGTATAGCACTAAGACATACGGTATTTACAATGGCACATAGTAATATTCAGTGTGGAATTCAAGGGAGGCTCAGCCACCCCACCCTTACCCCCTTTATATATTCTTCCAAACTATTTTTAAAATGGTAAAAAAAGAAACTAATATTCAAATTTAACTGTGTTAACTTTCCTGGTCATCTAGATTGGGTGCCATAATCATAAATTTTCAGCCCCACCATGGTTGGGGCTGATGTGGTCTAAACCCTCCATCTGTGAAAGTCCCTCTCTGGGCCCCGTCTATTTCAATTCCTGGATCCGCCAATGACGTTAGATACGAAAAACAAGCGCAGTTTCAGGTGAAAAAAAGTCATAAGAAAATAATTGTGAAATAAACTTGCTCATTTAATTAATAACTTTGTTCATAGAAATAATTGACTGGTAGTGTTTCTAATCATATTTTGTTGTAAAATTATGGGTAAACATCTTTTAATATACATTAATTTCTATGTTGGTAAATTTGATGTTACTTAAAATTAAGCAAGTTAATTTCAAAAATGATTTTTGCAGATATTTTTTGGTGTTTTTCATGGGACAATACATCTTTAAAGCAAAATGTTTTATATGGTATAATTTTTTTTATTTCACCCTTAGTTAATTTTATGTGTATTTATTATATTGTGTCAACTTAGCCTGTATACTAATCTAACAATACTAATAATAATAATTTTAAGAATATTTTTCGTTGTAGTTATTGGGTATGTGACAGACCGAGTGACTGGCCCAATCAAAATTGACCTTTGCCCTGAGGTAGTTCAACGAGGTATCACATGGAAGGAGACTGCATCGAGTAACTTTATAGTTGAAGCACCTTGTCCTGAGGGATCAACAGGTATAGCCTAGATAGATCAGTATTCAATTAGAAATTCTTGACCCTACCAGTTGTTACCTTTCTATATTAGATTAGTATGATATATATTTTGTATTCGTCATTTTGTCTAAAAATAAATTCATAGAAATTGTTTCTTTTGGCAAAAACATGGCAGCTTTCCTTCACAAATCTGTAAATGGCTATTACTGAAGTATTAGTAAAGTGACTGAACAAGTTGTTGTTTACCATCCTCAAAGTCTGAAGTAAATGAGAATAGATTTAGCTAGATAGGAGTGTCCGGCCCAGGGGTTTGCCATAGGGTAAATATATACCCTATATAAAAAAAATGACCCATTAATATGAGTTCTAATAATAGGGGTATCTAAAGGAGAGGGTTCTACTGTATAGTACATTACATTACAAAGTGCATAAAACTTAAATAAATATATTATGATGCCTATTCGCTGGTTTGAATGGCACGCTCGCCTGTGGTTCTGGTGGTGGAACAAGTCTTTTGGATACCGTAGGCCTAGTGTGCACAATGGCTTGTTTGCACTATAAAGAACCCAGTACATTGTTCGAGACGAGTGGGGGGTGTGGTGCTACCCCAGTGTACTGGTTCACACAGTCCCTGATGTGGATAGAACAAGAGATAGCCGGGTAGCTCCACACCTCTAGCTTTTTGAGACTTCAGTATAAAGCGCTACATAAATTGAACCACATTATATTATTCCACAAAAAACCCATTTCACTATTTTACTCTGTCATAGCCCTCATGCAAAACAACCACCAAACAAGACAAAACCATCACTTTATTCAAGTACTCCTTTATTTCACAATTATATCTCCCGCACAGATTTTTTTTTTTTTTTTTTTTTAATTTGAAGTGGAAAAAA
>NW_022712205.1:0-535 GCF_011630105.1 Anneissia japonica
CAGACATTCAGTTTAAATTTGACAGACATTAAACTCAGATTTGACTGTAATTGCTCATTTTTTTTTAAAACTGGCTGGAACGTATTACAGTTTGAACGCGATAGTAAAGAAGATGTCTCAGTGCAATTTCTCGAATTTTGAGGCTACAAAAGAAGACTGATCAATAGCCTAACCCTTTAAACACTATTAAAAAAAATTATTTTAAAATTTAGAGTTTAGGAGAGGCGACTGCACCTCAACTTGAATCTGACCCTGAATATTTCATTTTTATAAAGAATATAAACACTGTTGACTCCTCCCTACTGACGTACAGTATGTTTTGTACACTCTAGAAAGAAAATGAATGGCAGGGATTTAGCCAGAAAAACAAAAAAGGCCGTCCAAAATGGAAGCCAGTGGGAATGGCTCTGAGCCGATGGGCAGGCCACGCCCACTCGGGTCCACGCCCACTCGGGTCCACACCCCCTCCCAAACACTATTAAAAAAAATTATTTTAAAATTTAGAGTTTAGGAGAGGCGACTGCACCTCAACTTG
>NW_022712206.1:0-560 GCF_011630105.1 Anneissia japonica
TGGATTAACAATATTTAAATTAATTTTCAATTAGCTGACTATGAGGGCTGAATGTCTACATGACATCATATTTAGGCGCATATATAGTATAAAATCAAATAATAGAAAATAATTTTAATTTATATACTTATTTAATTTAATTGACCAATGGGATAAACCCATTTTGTAATAATAATGTTCAATTTAAATGCAACAGAAAAAGAAAATCTGATCCGAATGAAAAGGAAACCTTGCCTCCACCAGGACTCGAACTCAGCACCTTTTCTTAATGTGCGAAGGTCTTACCAACTCAACCACAGAGACCTGTGGTCGAGATACATATTTATATATTACAACATTATTATTATTCTGTCTTTTAACTAGTATTGTATTTATATACTACTACACAGCAAAGTATTTTAATTTATATATAGCATAGTCTGTATACTTGTATATAAGGTATTTCACTAGTAGAATCTTGCCACTGTTCTGATTATTTAATAACAATCTGAGAAGATCTCAGATAAGAAAGTATAATACATACTCCAAGTATTGAAATACACGCCATCGTGTTGGGATTC
>NW_022712207.1:0-782 GCF_011630105.1 Anneissia japonica
TTTTAGTCTGCAGCCAAAATAAATGACATTTTTCACCACTCTTTTTCCATATGTTTATTGACCTATACATCTACATGCGTTTAGGGCCCTGTAGGAGCCCTAGTGGGTTCAAGAAATAAAGCATCTTGGGTAAACCTATGACTTCTTTTTTGGATTGGATTGGATTGGATTTATTCGATGTAAACACCAAGGATAGCCCACGAAAGTCTAGAATAAGACTTATTTCCAGTGGGGTCCTTCTGGGGGTGATTAGGCCGTACACTGGGAGGCAATCCCCTACATTTTCATTAAATATGTTCCTCAAATACTTGTCATCTGATTTTACAGTATATAATATGTCTCTGTGCAAAGAGTACTACAGTGATACAATTTTTAACGTAATGATTACAGTAAGATATTGCATCTTAGATTGTCTTTGTAAATTTTAGTTGATGATTAAAATAAATGTGTGTTCAATAAGTAATATAATGCGAGCTTTTGTGTTTTTAGTACATTTTGATGGTAAATTATTAGGTTTTAAAATGCCTATTGCAGATAGCATGTTCTAAACCAGATTATGAAATCATTCAGGCGTAATGGACGGTAACAAACGTCTGATTGAAAACAAAGGTGCAACCTGCAGGAGAACTCTATATATAACAATATTATTAATAATAATAATAATAACAATAACAATAATAATAATAATATTGATGATGATGACGGTGGCGGCGGTGGTGGTGGCGGCAGCGGCAATCACATATTGATGTGCATAAGGAGAAAATATTTGTGCTGATTAACCA
>NW_022712208.1:0-607 GCF_011630105.1 Anneissia japonica
TAAATATAATATAAATCATCAAAGGTACATATATAGTGTTTAAATAAGGACATGATGGAACATCGTAGGCTACCCTGTAGCTTTTCAACGAATAAAGTCCTATAAAAGTCATTGTGTAATAAAATGCCTCCGACGGGATTTGAACCTGCGACCTCTCGCTGACAAGGCGAGCGTCATAACCACTAGACCACAAAGGCTTCATGGTTGAACAGGTCCAAATAACCGTCGGGAACATTGTATTACACAATGCTACGCCTCAAGAGGGCGTTCGCCCAGATAAATTTGGCAATACGGCTAGAAATACTGTCGTATATTATATATGATATTGAAGGGAGTTAGCCGTTAACACTGTTAAATAAATATAATATAAATCATCAAAGGTACATAAATACAGTGTTTAAATAAGGACATAATGGAACATCGTAGGCTACCCTGTAGCTTTTCAACGAATAAAGTCCTATAAAAGTCATTGTGTAATAAAATGCCTCCGACGGGTATCATATATATAGGCCTATATATATTCGTATATATTATATATACTGTATATATATATATATATATATATATATATATATAGATTAAAAGGCAAAATACTGGAAAACAACAA
>NW_022712209.1:0-746 GCF_011630105.1 Anneissia japonica
AGATGTTTGTTGTGGGCTTTGATTATACTGCCCATGTTTCTTGAGCAGCTATAGCTGACTTTGACATTGTTCTTGTTAAAGAGCTTATGTAAAATGTTGCCACTCGGGAAATGCTTTTTGACCAGGTTATGGAATGATTTTCCGATGTTGGTTTTCACTCCTTTGCTGAATGGTGGGTTGTACCAGATTATTTGTCTGCTTCTATTTTTCTTTGAAGATTTTGGTTGTGGAGGCTGGTATTCCATTTTGTGCTGGAATCCGCTGTTTTGTAGAGCTTGTTCGTAGTCAGGGGCGGCCTGGTGGAATGATTCACTGGAATCCGATATATTGGATATGCGTCTGTTAATAGATGCGGGAATTTGTTTCTCAGGATAGATGGGGGATGGTTGGATTTGCTGTTGACGTAGAGTAGTTGGTTGTTTGGTTTGCTGTAAGGCTTGAAGGACCCATTTTTTAGGCTGAGTGTGACATCGAGGAAGTTGGTGGTGTGGATGTTCGTCTGTATGGTGATGCGGAGGTCGAATGCGTGGAAGATAGATATAATATTTTTCCTAATTTTATCGCATTGTCTTGGTGATGAACTGTTCATGACAGCGAGGCCATCATCTCGGTAGAGACCGACGTTGGTTTTGTCGAGTATTGGGATGAGGGAGGAGAGGACGAAGGATCCGACAAGTTCCCATATTTCGGCCCCGTCGAAGCTTCCCATTGTAACGTCAAACATGTCATCCGAGTTTTTCTTGGTC
>NW_022712210.1:0-846 GCF_011630105.1 Anneissia japonica
GCTTTTAATAAAGAAATCTACTTGCAATTTTACATGCGTACCGGTACATGTTCATTTGTAAAACCTCCATTGGTTTCATATTTGTTTGTTTTTGTTCATAAATATTTTGTTCATTACAAAATTATTCATTCGTCTACACAGTATCATTTGTCTATGTCCGTCCGATACGTTTGTTATTTGTTTGAGAAATGTCAGTCTTATGTTAGTTTGGTTTTTTGTTTGAAATATGTCCTTCTTATACGTTCGTTCCTTATATGAATTTTTTCATGTCCGACTTATGTTTTCATTATTTAATTTTTTTTAAAATCTTGTCCTTGTCCGTCATATCGTTCATAAATTCGTTCATGTCCGTCTAATGTGTTTGTTGTTTTATTTGTTTAAATCATACCCATCTTATGCATTTTTAATTTATCTGTTTGAATCACGTCTTATACGTTCGTTGTGTATTGCGGACTCGCAATCAAAGGCTGGCAGCAGTGTGGCGGCTGGTTCACAATGCTAAAACCCTGGAGCGTGCATAGCCAATCAGCGCAAAGCATGAATCTATCTGGGCAACAAGCACATGTTTAAACGAATGATCGTCGCCCTTGCGGAGTTCTTCTTGATTTTGGAGAGAGGTTCGTCTATACAGTAATAATATAGAATAGTTTAGAATGTGTTGTTGTTTGCTACGAAGTCCTGTAGGCCTACATTGAAAATATTCTGTGTAAACTTAGACCAGTCATAGACCATACAAATTGGCCGTCACACATGGTTAGAAAATCTATCTAGAGGGCGCTAATTTTTAATACTTCTCAATTACGAATTTTCTTAATTACGAACGCCTTCTAGACCAAAGGGTACGTA
>NW_022712211.1:0-622 GCF_011630105.1 Anneissia japonica
TATAAAAAAACTATGAAAATTCTATAAAAAGTCTGAAAATTTTATATAAAAAAAACCTTAAAAAACTATTGAAAATCTATAAACAATTTTATAAAAACCACTTATAAATCTATAAACATTTTATAGAAAAAACCTATAAAAATACATTAAATATGCGAATAGAAATTCTATACAATTACTGTATATAAAAAGTGTATATAAATTGAACGATTTTATATAGAAAATCTGTGTATTCTAAAAAAAAAATTAAAAACAATGTGGATGTTGTGTGTTTTTGGACTATTCAACTGCTCTTCAACTTTAACTGGCCCCAATTCCAATTGGTTTGCAATGGTCCCAGTTCCAATTGGTAACAATGGCTTTAATCAACTTCTGCAGACTTACAAATCACACTATGAGTTCATATACAAACCATAATTTCTTTAATTCAACAAACATCATACGGTAGTGACATTACTTCCCTAGGATCTAATTTACTAGCATACCTCTTCATATATTATCGTTTTGCTAATGTCTTACTGCTAAACATAATGTACCTCAAATTCAAGGCTATTCTGCAGTTCTTTGCTTTTACAGTCCGGTTTAAATAAGCATTTTTTTCGTAATGTAGTCCTATTATAAG
>NW_022712212.1:0-509 GCF_011630105.1 Anneissia japonica
AACGCGACGATGCCCACTCCCGTTAACCACTTCATCAGAACGTCGGATCCCGGACGTTCGAACGCTGAGTCCCCACACTCTTTCTGTCCGACTCGATACCGTTCGTGGCAACCGTACTTCTGATACCTTTCGGCGGCGAACGTCTTGTACAGCAGAAACACGAACGCCGAACACAGGAGCAGAAGAAAACTTGCGTTCCTGGCCGCTCTAGACCTAATTATCCACACGGTCGACGCCGAAAGCACGCGCTGGATCGTCCGAAGTCGTTGAAGCGTCATGGTGATCTGAACACTATGTCGCCGGTCAGATTCGCAAATACACCTTCTATCATCTCACCGCGCTCCGCGTACGCGTACGTCGAACCTTCGGTTCTGAACAATGGCGAAAGCGGAAAACCGTCACCACCACCACCACCACCACCAGCTACTCCTGTTCCTTTTCCTTTTTTCACCGACACTGCAGAACCCCCCACGAAACCTGAGATGGCGTAGCATCTCACGTACAGATAC
>NW_022712213.1:0-262 GCF_011630105.1 Anneissia japonica
ACTTTGCCTAACCCTAACCCTAACCCTAACTCTAACCCCAACCCTAACCCTAACCCTAACTCTAAACGCTAACCCTAACCCTAACTCTAACCCTAATACTAACCCTAACCCTAACCTAACAAAAAAAAAATTAAATTTTTTAATAGTGTTTGTTTCAGCCTATCTCACGTTGCCTAACCCCAACCCTAACCCTAACCCTAACCCTAACTCTAACCCTAACCCTAACCCTAACTCTAACCCTAACACTAACCCTAACCCTAAC
>NW_022712213.1:345-602 GCF_011630105.1 Anneissia japonica
CCTTGTTGAGCACTTAGTGCAAATTTTTGATTTTCCGCCATATTTCGAGTACTTTTCCGAAAAACTTCAAACTTTCAATGGAATAGTGTTTGTTTCAGCCTATCTCACTTTGACTAACCCCAACCCTAACCCTAACCCTAACTCTAACTCTAACCCTAACCCTATCCCTAACTCTAACCCTAACACTTACCATAACCCTAACCCTAACCTAACAAAAAAAAAATTACATTTTTGACTCAACTTTTTAACATTGTCAC
>NW_022712214.1:0-1148 GCF_011630105.1 Anneissia japonica
GCTAAAATTGGAACAGAAGATGTTATAATGTATTGTTTCTAAGTCTGCATCGTAGCACATTAAACAATTAACGCTGTAAAATTTGCTTCCAAATGCAGTCACAATTAGGCCTATCAATTTACTTGCTGAATATAAAATACATACTTGACATAAATGTAGGCCACTTCAAAATTTCGATCAAAAATACTAATTGGTCAATTAAAATACAATGAAGTTATTAAATTGAAATAACCGCTGCGACAAAGCACAATAATTGCATTCGGACCTGCGTAAGGCAATCTAGGGCGCAAGCTTGCCACACTCCATATAGATTACATATAGGTCTATAAACAATATATATATATATATATATATATATTTATATTCTATTTGATTTATATATATATATATATATATTTGATTTATATATATACATATATATATATATATATATATAGGCCTATGCCAAATGTCTATACACCCAATGACATCTTAGGTATGTTGGCATCGAGCGGATATGGAAATCAAAGAAAGTATTGTTAGTCTAATACTAATATGGCCTGGGACGTTCTTTTCTTCTATTTTTCTTTTTAAATTTGCATGTAGCAGTAAGTACAGCATATATTTACAGGATGTAAATCATGTACAGTAGGCCTAATACTATATATAAATTTAAGTAGCATTATGACCAAACTCAGAAAATGAAGTTGTTTACAGTCTTGAAGAGAAACAGGATAGGATTTAGGTGTATACCGTGTATTTGGTGCTTGACTTGCTTACTGTATTTACCGTAACGTTTAAGTACGATTTATATTGTAATCACATTCCTGAAACTACATGTCTATGTAAAATGACCGGTCCAAACGGAGAGTCGTTTTGTAACAACTGGTGGAGGAGATAAAAGGCTTCTGGACCCCGTTTTGTGAAAGAGAGCACGCCACAAGGAAGGTGGTAAGTCAGACTCGAACAGCACGGAGCCAACAAACTATATATAATAGGCTATATATATATATAAAATTATATATATAGCCTATATATCTATATATAAAAGCAATATATATAGGCTATATATAAATCTTCAAAGAAAGGTAAATACAGTGTTCGAATAAAGGACATGATACACTGACATGAACACTGTATTTACCTTTCTTTGATGATTTATATATAAA
>NW_022712215.1:0-1460 GCF_011630105.1 Anneissia japonica
ATGTTAACGCTTATAATGACATAAATTCACCAAGGAAAAGACTTAATAACATTATTTACATACAGCACTGTACTGCCATTGTCTGCATTATTGTGGAATGTTTACTGAATTGTGTGTATAGATTATATATAATATATAAAATATTAATTATAGATGATTAATATTTCGAAAAATAATTAAAAAAAAAGAAACCCAGACATTTTTTTTATTTTATTTTTTTTTAAATTTCAACCATCTTTAAAGAGGGTAACCCTTCCAGTTTAGCCCAGTAGGTTAACTGATATTCAGGGGCCCTCTTTAATAAAATCAAAGAACAGTACAAACAACATAATTACAACATAATAATAATAATAACAATAATAATAATAATAATAATAATAATAATAATAATAATAATAATAATAATAATAATAATAACATACAATCCTCATAACAAGTCTTAAAAGTATTAAATTGACTTACATAAAGGAAATTCAAAATAGAAGTTTAATTTATAATGCCTAATATAATATAATGTAATATAATATAGTATAATTTAGAATAAAAATCAAACAATGTAATGATAAGAATCGCTCAATAAAACAGCAATAAACAACGGCTAAGAGTTTAAAATATATCGTTTTAACTTAAGTTTAAATGTATTTTCTGTTTTGCAGTCCCGGAGCTCAATTGGTAAATTATTATAAAAATTAGGACAAAGAAAACTAAATGCACGTTTAATACACCCATGCTACTTTAAAATATTATGGTCATTACTAACCCTTTTGGAATAATATAGGGAAAAGCATTCCCTGTGGATTGTGAAGCGATACTAGGCCTGAGTTAATAGAATTAGAGCGCCTTGGCTCAGTTGGCTAAAATTGTGGCAGCTTCCGTTCCTGGTTCAATTCTATGTGCTGCTCTCTTTGTGTTTCAGCTGGAGGATTACGCAAGTTTCAATAGCGCACCGTTTTCCGGATGAGATGTAAACCGTTCTAATTTGAATATTCCTGTGCTTTCAATCCACAGGGAATGCTTTTCCTTATATTATTCCAAAAGGGTTGGTAATGACCATAATATTTTAAAGTAGCATGGGTGTATACTGTTTGGCTTTTAATCTTTCCTCGTACCTTATAGACCATTTTCAATGTGACTTTAGCGACCCAGTGGCGGATCGAATGGGGTGAATAGGGTGGCTAGCCACCCCCTTCGTTTACCATGAAAAAAAAAAATAATGGTCACTCGTCTTGTGTGTGTGCTTCTCGTGTACTCTGGTAAAACATACACTTTCTATTTTAAGCTTACTTCTTTTCAGATGCCATCTAAGATCGTCTAGAAGTCTACTAATTCCAAACAAATTTCAAAAGGGAGGGGGGCGCCCCTCCCAAAACCAACCCCCGGCTTGGTCCTTCTCACCTCGCCCTTTGTACTTTGTCCAAAATTGTAAAGCTTGTTCTTGCTAGCCAATACAAATTCTTTCC
>NW_022712216.1:0-617 GCF_011630105.1 Anneissia japonica
AAGTGGAGGTTATCATATACCATGGAAAGGATTTTGTGGTAAGAAGAAATGGTTTGTGTATGCTTGATAATGATAAACTAAACTGTCAATGGGGTATATTGTTTTTTGTTATGGCAACAGCTTAAATGAGTGGTAGCACTTGATGGCTTAAGACCAACATGGACAGCATTGTACGACGTAGCCCGTCATAATTCATCGTCAGGGACAGTCTTAAGAGAGAAATATTAAGCATGTTCAAATTTTCTATGACGCAGCTGCCCCCAGCGCAAACTATCGCCTCTGCGTTTAACTAACACAGACCTGACGCGACAACAAATCGAGTCGGGCTGTGTCGTACGACACTGTCAGTGTTTTGCCCTAATGATACAGCAACAAATCGGTAAATTTTGATTTAAAAATAATATACACAGATGTTCCAACCCCTGAAACTTAAAATTCAGGAGACTGGACATACCATGGTGAAGTGCACCCCACCCCAGAAATGTTTTTTTTTTCATACAGTGTACGTGCTGCTGCATTCTGATTTTTCGACGTGCCAGCAACACTCCAAATATCTTTGTACGCTTACATCGTTGATGAAATCGGCACGCAAAGGAAAATTGACACCCCCCCCCCCC
>NW_022712217.1:0-245 GCF_011630105.1 Anneissia japonica
TTATTATCATCATCATTACCATCATCATTTTCATCATTATCCTCTTCATCACCACTGGGGGAGGGAATGAACAACAGGATATTTGATTGGTGAACAGCCGAAATGGCAATTTAAAGCCAACGAAGTCGCTAGAGGTGTAAAAATGCAGCCTCTACGCGGTGGGCGGACAGCATAGCACCAATCGAAAAGTGAAAAATGACGGTGACTTTTTCAAGCAATACAATTGAAACAAATACTAAAGCAAT
>NW_022712217.1:256-1329 GCF_011630105.1 Anneissia japonica
CCCTAATTGATTCTCCTGACGTAAATCCAAAATATCATATTTTGTTATATTGTATTTAAGCCTTCCTTTATATTGTATGCTTTGTAAATTTGATATACTATATTTTTTTGTTTTCTTTTTTATCACGGTCATGATGAAAAACATGTAAGTTGTTGAGTTATGTTTTCGTGAATAAATAAAGCTTTATTACTACTATGGACAAAATAACACATTGAACATGTGACAGAAGATTGCCTTTAATTAGTTCGTAGTTGTGGCATTTTGAATTTTTTACTGTATTTGTTTTTGGAAACTTGTCGCAATGACTCAGCAGGCCTCCCAAGTCTACCTTAAATCCAATCTTGAAGGCCAATTTCCCTCTTCCAAAATAAAATATAATTTTCCCAGAAAATCTAGAATATTTCTTCTGAATTAAAAACTGAGAATATTTGTAAAATTTGTTTCTCGAATATATTTTTAAATATAATGGGTAAGCCCCTTACTGAAATATTTGCATACTTATACGTTAGTGCCGTAATAGGATTTTAATTCATATTCAAGACAAAGTACCGTAATAAATGTTACCTCACCAACTTCACTGCGTTTTCAACAATGACGTCGTACCATTGGCGGCATTTTATTTAGAACGTTATGTTTCTCTTGCGGTCAATGATTATATTTATTAAGACCTAACCGTTGACCATTTTTACCACCCTTTTATTGTCTTGTGATCATTGTTTCCGAGTCTTCCTTCGGGCATTGTAAGTTGTAATTTTTTTTTCTTGAAAATTGTTTTGTAGACACTATTGGAAACAATCCTCTTAGTTTAATTAGAAAATCCAGATTTTTTTGAGTACTTTAAAATTAAAGATTTTCGAGAGGATAGTGTTATTATTATTATTATTATTATTATTATTATTATTATTATTATTATTATTATTATTATTATTATTATTATTATTATTATTATTATTATTATTGTCAATGTTATCCTGTGTCACACCCATGTTTACACCAGTGTTTTTTTAAAATCTGATGTGGCAGTATAAGGTATTATATAATTTTTACACTGTCAAGACAAATGGAATACCGGC
>NW_022712218.1:0-365 GCF_011630105.1 Anneissia japonica
GTATTTCAATACTTGGAGTATGTATTATACTTTCTTATCTGAGATTAATCAGTGGACCTTTCGGCATTCCAATATGTTTTAGGATTACAGGGTATACTTGAAAATGATAATGTCGTCTGTAATGTAAGTAATAAATTAGGTTTAATATTTTCTAGTACTAACATTATTGACAGCTCCCGAAACTGGTCTATCCTATTGTTTAAACATGGAGAAAATAAAATATTTTATTTTCTCCATGGTTTAAAGAAGCGTTCGCTATACGTAGACTACACCCTTTGCTTAACAATGGGCTCAGAGCTTCAAAAGAGCTTTCTTTGTTTTTGTAGGTATCTTTGATCATTAGAGTAAGAATGCTTTGATCTTTT
>NW_022712218.1:452-959 GCF_011630105.1 Anneissia japonica
TCATTCCTGATGATGACATAATTAATGTCGAAATATTGAATCCCAACACGATGGCGTGTATTTCAATACTTGGAGTATGTATTATACTTTCTTATCTGAGATTAATCAGTGGACCTTTCGGTTTAAGACTTGATATTGTGTGCTGAATGTTTAATTTCTGCCATCAGCAAAACTATTATCGATCAGGATAGTGATCATGTTTATGAAAGCGTTGCCTATGACAACAAGTCAACTGCGGGCGACATTACCAGCCTTCGTGATCAAAATCACAAGCTTCTAGCCGAAAATCGCGATATCGTGGACAAGCTAGATGAACTAGAACAATACAGTAGGCGTAACGAATACAGATCATTTCGGTCGCGCTTCGTTTCGGTCGCGCTTCATTTCGGTCGCGGTTTGTTTTCAATAAATATATGGAGCGCCAATGGAGTTGCGAAACGCTAAATTTAATATAACTAGGCCTAATTATCATTGCAAGTTCGTCAATCGGTTTATCATACTTTTTTT
>NW_022712219.1:0-2711 GCF_011630105.1 Anneissia japonica
GATAAACTTATTCAAAGATATTTAACTCTTAAAGATTTTTTTTTTTTTTTTTACCAAAAAAGACGGGACCCATTACCCCCCATATTCGTTCATGGCAACAAACGAGGAGGGGGGTGGTGAAGGATAAACAAATTGAAAGAGAGAGAATGCGATACCCAAATAATTTATATAAAATGGGTGGATACAACGGAGACAAGTGTAAAGGAGGCAGGCGTCGAAGTAACAAAAGAGAAATTTCTCAGACATGTAAATACACAGTTGGGCGAGAACGAATCAGAGAAAAGACTGGAAGATTGTTTTCCATAAAGTGATCACGAGGTCAATCATCAGCTAACGTTAGTGACCTAAGATTCACCAAACAAGATGAGATATGCGATAATGCACAACGCAAAGTCAAAAAATTTGACATGTTGCGTATGAAATAACAAAAGAAAATGCGTGTGCTGGGGAGGGAGGAAGGGGAAGAAGGTGGTCTCATAATCCATATGGATTGTAATGAAACAAAGAAAGGATATAGAAACCGTCTTCAAATAAGACGAGCAGAAATCATTAAAGCAGAAACCATGCAAGTGAAAAGACCATTCACGAAGGAATACAGGTAGCAATCATGAACAAAAAAAAAATAAATAAATAAATAAAGTTTCCACCGAAAGATGCACCAAAATTATTTACTATTGTTGGATGCAAGAAGAGAACGAAATAGCGAATTTCGTTAAGAATGCGGGCAAGAAGATCATCATCAGATTGAATGGAGAACATACTTCAACATGAAAACACCAGAAGTGTTCATTCTCTTAATTCTATTCAATTTCAAGAGAATGGACAAAAGAAATAAATGAAGACTAGAATGTTTTTTTTTTTTTTTTTTTTTGATGTTGATATCGGGAAAGCCGAAGAACGACCATGGATTGAGCGAATATACACAATTTTCGTGCGAAAAAAAAGTGAAAGAGAATCCCAATCTTCCCAACGTCAACATTCCACAATGAAAAAAAAAAAAAAAAAAAAAGATTGTAGAACAGAGGTTGTGACCAATCGAGTTGCTACTTAGTCTGCTGACTAAACAGGGTGGAAAAGGAACAAATGACAAAAGCCGAACACGTCTGCAAAAACCCCTACCTAAACAGTTGGGGACCGAGATGGTCGACGACGACGACGACGACAACGATACGTTTGCGATGAAGGAGAAGGATTTGATGAAAAACAGAGCCGTCCCACGTGGAACGGGTCCGAACGCAAGTTGAGGAAAAAAAAAGGTCTGTCGACTGCTAGTCGCAAAGGCGATTGGTGCGTACGGCAGAGGCAAACATTTTTTTCAAGCAAGAGGAATAACAAACACGCAATGTTGTTAGAGGCAAACATTTTCCAAAGGCAAGAGGAATAACAAACACGCAATGTTGTTACCGAACTCCTGAATTTAGGGATTATAAAGTGCTAAATGAGTTGGGATACTCGAGCTAGGGGAAGGAGGGGGGGGGAGAAAATCGAGTGATCAAGACGATTCAGAATGACACCATCGATGCCAAAGTAAACAAAATTGTTGAACTCCATTCTACAAGCTCGAAGATAAATGTAATAATTTCAAACGTGGAAGAACGGGTAAAGGTGCTGATGGATAAGCACTGCTGCTTCCTTCTGAAAATTTACTATATGCTAGCACTGTGTTCAAACTGGGTTGAAAACTCTTCCATACACTCTGAAAAATACAAAAAAAAAGAAAAGAAAAACAAAATTAATCACTTGTTAAATATGCATATACTAAAATAAAAAAAATAAATAAATACAACGAGACAACTGTTTAATTTACTTACTCTCTTGTATTGCTCTGTTAAACTCCGTTTGTCCCATACATAACATGAAACTGAAGTCTTCTGAGAAATGGCAACACAACGTTGGTAGAGTGACACCGGTTTTGATGTCTGGCCTGCGAGGGGGAAAAAACAATAACATAAAATCATATTTGTTGAAGGAAAAAAAAAAACAAAAAAACAAAGCAAAAACAATAGAATTTAATGTTTTGTTTTTTTTTGTTTACTTACTTACTTTTCCATGTTGCGTCCATTATGTTGAACAAGACTACGAAGAAGAGGAAGAGGAGGAAGAATAAACAAATCTGGAAGAAAATGAAAATAAAAAATGTAACAGGTCGAGTAGATTCAAAACAAGTAGGAATGTTATTTTGGGAAGGGATGGGTCTAGCTGCTTAAAAAAAAAAACTCATGCGTTGCCGAAAGGGAATGGGGGTAGGGAGGAAGGGAGGCTTGCATCGCTTGAACGGAAGCCATATTGAGCATTGTGTGTGTCCTAGATAACTCGCAAAGTTGAACAAAATACAAATTGAAAACGCCCGTGTTAAAGAATATGACTTTGCAGAGCCAGCCGAGAAACCCGACGGTCGATACATAGGCTATCCACGAACTACATATAGGGCCTAGGCCCTCCATTGAGCTAGGATCAACATTTTTTTTTTTCAATGTTACGGCGTAGGAGCCTAACCCATGCCGAACGTATGTCACGAGAAGAAAATCTTACTTACCTTGCCAACAGAAAAAAAAAAAGTAATTGCTGATGGGCTAGCGTCCTATGTAGGAATATTTTAAAAAGCCTCGGCTTCTTCTTCACCTGCTAACTTGTTTATTGAAGCTCCTGATTTTTCAAGAACATTCCCGAACTGTCTGTGTATATCTCTGTTCTATGTGAGGTACCACAGT
>NW_022712220.1:0-755 GCF_011630105.1 Anneissia japonica
GTTGTCAATGTGCACTGAATATAAATATTACACTTTTATAGAAAAAATCAATAAAAAGTATAATGGCCTAAAAAATATTTTTTTAAAGAGATGATGTGTTGTATATTCTCTGTTTTCATATTCCTTGTTCATTGTGTAGTTCATTGGTTATCGTGATTGTATTCTACATCACATAGCTGATCTCGGCTACAGTCAACAACTGAGAGCAGCACTCGGGATTTCTGCAGGCAATGTGAATTGTCAAGACTGGGTACGTATAGGAAACAACACATTATTCATTAAAAACACTGAATGACAAATCGTCATTATGTAATTAATAAATTACTCATAAAATTATAACTAAATATTTAATATTAAATATAATTATGGTTGTAAAATACTGTGTATTTATTACTTTTATTAATGTTCAATTGCTTTATTGTGGTTTTAACCGTTGAGTGAAAGCCAAGCAAATTAATGATTCTGAATCAAAATTTCTTGTTTGAAATAGGGCGTCCATGTTGTGATAGCCAAGCGAATGAATGTTTCTGAATCACTCATAATAAGTAAAAAGCGTGTTTAAAATTTTGGAAAATCAGCTTTTTTTCAGCCATTTTTGGAATTGATTTTGTTTCTATTAGTATTGTACACACAATATGATGATTACATTTTTCATTAAATAGGCCTATTTCTACATGTATGTAGGCCTAAGCTAGGCCGGGCTATGTAGTCTAGCCTAAGTATATGTGTACGCGAGACAAAGCATGAACAATTAA
>NW_022712221.1:0-1090 GCF_011630105.1 Anneissia japonica
ATTTACCAGGAATGATCTGACTGGGTTCATGTTCTATTGAGTGGCATGGCGACAGAAAAAAAAAACAACTTTAATACTGTATAACACGTTTAACAACATATTATCACAATATCCCCAATGTAAAGTATAAGTTATTAAATATTTTTAACAAACTTCATTGATATTATGCCATTATTCTTTCAGTTCTACCTTGGGCATAATAAGGCCATACATTTTTAATTTTACGAAGAACTGTGGATGGCAAAACGTGTAAATTTCTTACCTGCAAAAACAATTGATATTATGGTATTTAGCTCAGATTTCGGAGCCCAGTTTTGCAGTAAGATGACAGTTGCAGGTACTACATTTCCCTACGAAATAGAAAACGATTCGTCTTTTTGACTTTAATCCTTAGGCCTAGATTGCACTATTAGCTCATGTACGAGTAAGGCCTACCACGGTGTACTGGTTCATACAACACGTTTAAGAAATAAAAAAAAAACATAGAAAAAAAGCTTAAAAACATTGTCTTTGAGTATGTACTTTACATAGGGCTACTTCAAAAACGTGATTTCACAACCACCTCAGCCCCACCATGGCTGGGGCTGAGGTGAGAAAATTAATATTAATATCAATTTTATTACTATCGTCATCATCATCATTGTTATTATTATTATTACTATTAGTAGTAGTATTATTAAACAAACATTTAAAGAAACTTGCAAAAGGATAAAAACGAAATTGAACCACAGTATCGCATTTCTATCTTAAAAGACTTGGCCTGAGATTTATGAATTTAAGATTTTTTTAAATCACACTTAGGCTTATGTGTTCTACTAGGCCTATGTATAACGTGTACTGATGCATGTTTAGAAGTATTCATTTTAAGTGATCCCAGGAAAGAATTTGTATTGGCTCAAGAATAAGCTTTAAAATTTTAACAATGTGTACAAAGGGGGGGGGGGGAGCCGCGGCTCCAACGGCTTCCCCCCTGGATACGTCCCTGGCGTTGCCTGCGTTTATCGCCAATACGTAAATCGCTAATTAGTGTGAACTTACGTCTCGGACATTTGTTTAAAAAGTGTGGATGAGATGGGATATATTATTTTAG
>NW_022712222.1:0-652 GCF_011630105.1 Anneissia japonica
AAAGTGAGATAGCCTGAAACAAACACTATTCCATTGAAAGTTTGAAGGTTTTCGGAAAAGTACTCAAAATATGGCGGAAAGTCAAAAATTTGCACTAAGTGTTAAACTCGGCAAGATAAGCACTTTTGTGCAAAAAGTGACAATGTTAAAAAGTTGAGTCAAAATGTAATTTTTTTTTGTTAGGCACGGTGAGATAGCCTGAAACAAACACTATTTCATTGAAAGTTTGGAGTTTTTCGGAAAGGTACTCGAAATATGGCGGAAAGTCAAAAATTTGCACTAAGTGCTCTATTTGGCAAGATAAGCACTTTTGTGCAAAAAGTGACAATGTTAAAAAGTTGAGTCAAAATGTATTTTTTTTTTATTAGGCAAAGTGAGATAGTCTGAAACAAACACTATTCCATTGAAAGTTTGAAGGTTTTCGGAAAAGTACTCGAAATATGGCGGAAAGTCAAAAATTTGCACTAAGTGCTCAACTCGGCGAGATAAGCACTTTTGTGCAAAAAGTGACAATGTTAAAAAGTTGAGTCAAAATGTAATTTTTTTTTATTAGGCAAAGTGAGATAGCCTGAAACAAACACTATTCAATTGAAAGTTTGAAGGTTTTCGGAAAAGTACTCGAAATATGGCGGAAAGTCAAAAATTTGCACTA
>NW_022712223.1:0-1162 GCF_011630105.1 Anneissia japonica
ATTTTATGTACTACATTTTTATAAAAATAAATGAAGTTGTATAATTGCAAAATCTTATTAAAAATGTAATTTTATGTACTACATTTTTATAAAAATAAATGAAGTTGTATACAGTAATTGCAAAATCGTATTAAAAATGTGTTTATTTACGTTTGGTTTGAGGCGTATTTCAATTAACTTATTCGTTATGTGTACTATTTTGTTAAATTATTTAATTAAATTATTTATTATATGTAAGTTTAACAAATAGTACAAAAATAAAAATATATAAATTATAAAACCATAGTAAATACTGTATAATAACATAGGCCTAACACATTTAAATTTATTGTTTATAGTCATGCAAAATCCTATTAAAAATGTAATAACTTGATTATTTTTTACGTTTGGTTTGCGGCGTATTTCAATTAAATTAAGCATGGAAGATAAAACAAAAATAATTAATAGAGCATTAATAAAACAGTAATAAGTAAAATTAGTAAAACCAATTTGATTTTAAATAGACAGATGACTATGAACAATAAATTTAAATGTGTTGGCCTATGTTATTATACAGTATTTACTATGGTTTTGTAATTTACATATTTTTATTTTTGTACTATTTGTAAAACTTATATATAATAAATTATAAGAATGTATGGAGTTTTTTTTTAACTATCTGGCAAGCCGACTGAATTAGACAGATGACTATGAACAATAATTTTAAATGTGTTAGGCCTATGTTATTATACAGTATTTACTATGGTTTTGTAATTTATATATTTTTATTTTTTGTACTATTTGTTGAACTTATATATAATAAATGATAAGAATGTATGGAGTTTTTTTTTTTAACTATCTGGCAAGCTGACTGAACAAATACTCACAAAATTTATATTAAAACGAATGAAAGAACAAGTAAATAAATTGAAATAAGTCCCAAAAATATTTAATAAATCAGTGCAAAAACCGAGTATTAAATAAATTGAAATAATTGAGTAAATAAACTGAAATACATCCCAAACAACAGTACCAAGAACGAATAAGTTAATTGAAATACGACGCAATTAACGCACTACATTCACTGAGAGACACGCTTGGCGTTCCATAGAAATGAACGGCGGCTCAACTTGTCGGCGGCTCAACCGGTCATAATCCGACTGTTTATGCAGTTTTCAAAAGC
>NW_022712224.1:0-1220 GCF_011630105.1 Anneissia japonica
ATATCTTGGAGTTGTGTTTGATTCTAAATTAACATGGTCTGAACATATTGAAAAATTAACTGGTAACATCTCTAAGCATTGGTGTTATCCGCCGTGTTAAATATTTTTTACCCCATAATACTCTTAAGATGTTGGCTAACGCTCTAGTTATGTCTCTTTTTGACTACTGTAATTGTGTTTGGTCCAACTGTAATACTAAACTTTCAAATTCACTTCAAATTCTTTTAAACAGATTAGGAAGAATTTTACTTTCTGCAGACATAAAAACCCCAGTTGTAAATATCTTAAGTTTGTTAGGTTGGAGCAAACTCAGTGATAAATGGGACGAACAATTGCTCATAATGATTTTCAAATGTTTAAATGGTCATACTCCATCATATTTATTGAAAAATTTTGTTTTTAATTATGATTTGCATACCCATTGTACTCGCAGTCAAAGTAAAAATACACTAATTGAATGCACTTGGCATAATATGCAAGGTAAAAGAACGTTTGTATACCGATCTACTAAATTATGGAATAAACTCCCGGATCATACTAAAACCAACTTTAAATCTATGACACTTTCAAATTTTAAGCATTCTATTTCTAATCCTCAATAATACCATCTTAATTTAACCTAAATTTCCTCTTACCTTGCATATCCATATTTATTACTTAAATTTTTAATTTTTCTTAAGTTTCTTTCAAAATTCCTTTTAAATATATTTTAATTTGTAGTTAAATTATCCATCTTTTTTGGTAACCATATGTATATTTATGCTTTTAAAATTTTGTAGTTAAGAGCTGAACCACTTTGCAAACCAGTACTATGTATTGAAAGTGTATATTCAGTATAAAGAAAGAATAAATAAATAAAGCATTATCGAGTATTCATTATCCCCCGTAGCACAGTATTAAAGTTTAGTGAACATTCTTAACAAGTTTACCCCAAAATATTAATAAGAATCAATACAGTGAGAATCAATAAGGTTGAAATTTGCAGCTATTTCTTTCTTTCTATAACCATCCATGTAGAAATGGTACAGTAATTAAATTTATTGATGGCAAAGTGACTCTGCTCAATTACATATGTATCAATAACTGTTGCTAAGCAATAGCATGTATTTAAACAATTAATAAGCTTTACTTTAAGAATTTAAAGCATACTGTACAGTATATAGTAGTCTTAGGAACAACAATACAATTATAGATAGTACTTGTTTACTTTTATATATGAA
>NW_022712225.1:0-573 GCF_011630105.1 Anneissia japonica
CACTTTTTGCACAAAAGTGCTTATCTCGCCGAGTTCAGCACTTAGTGCAAATTTTTGACTTTCCGTCATATTTTGAGTACTTTTCCGAGAAACTTCAAACATTCAATGGAATAGTGTTTGTTTCAGCCTATCTCACTTTGCCTAACCCTAACCTTAACCCTAACTCTAACTCTAACTCTAACTCTAACCCTAACCCTAACCCTAACTCTAACCCTAACACTAACCCTAACCCTAACCTAACAAAAAAAATTACATTTTTGACTCAACTTTTTAACATTGTCACTTTTTGCACNNCAAAAGTGCTTATCTCGCCGAGTTGAGCACTTAGTGCAAATTTTTTACTTTCCGCCATATTTCGAGTACTTTTCCGAAAAACTTCAAACTTTCAAAGGAATAGTGTTTTTTTCAGCCTATCTCACTTAGCCTAACCCTAACCCTAACTCTAACTCTAACCCTAACCCTAACCTTAACTCTAACCCTAACACTAACCCTAACCATAACCTAACATAAAAAAATTACATTTTGACTCAACTTTTAGACATTGTCACTTTTTGCACAAAAGTGCTTATCTCG
>NW_022712226.1:0-841 GCF_011630105.1 Anneissia japonica
TCGTATGCTCCGATCGGGGGCTCCTTGCGTCTCGGCATTTCGTGAGCGCGATCAACCAGCCGCACAATCTTCCAACCGCGACGTTGCATCGCGTACAGCAAGCGATCGCCGTAATCGTCCAGTCTGACGAATGGTCGATACTCGTCGGTCGGCATGTTCCCTCGAATGCTCAGTTTGGTCACGCTCCTAGACCTGCGATAGAGAATGTTATCCACGTAGCGGTCGTCGGCGCCGGGAGTGACGACGACGAAGGGGTCGGGAGCGACGACGTACGAAGTCCTATTAGAGTGAGCGAAACGGCCGGCGAACGCATGTTGCAAAAACACGTACGTTCCGCATTCGACCGTACTCGCAAGAAACACCCACGCTATGAAGAGCGTCGGAAACTTGCTGGCCGCCATCGCGTCCGCGTTCTGCACCTGCGGACGCTACAATATTCTCGCGAACGCCTCCGAAATGCGAATCCGACCTCGCCGAATCCGGCTGCGATCCCAACAGGGTGTGCGAACAGATAACGGAGTTCAACGGTCGTCTGGAAGGTCTGGTCCGTCTGCTGTACAACAGGAAGCAGATCGTCAAAGATAGGATGCAGCAAGTTCACTCCGAGATGATGTCCCTGAGCAATCGACTGACTGACGAGGAGATGAACGAGGACGACGAATTTGACGAGAACACCCTTCAGGTCGAATTACAGACACTAATGAGGAAGAAGATGGAGATGGAGAAAATTTTTCGGATGATAAACAAGCTGGACTGCAACGTGAGCACCATGAAACTGAACGTGGACACGCACGGTCTGATGAACACGCTCAAGCAGACTCTTCTGAACCTGCCGCACGGA
>NW_022712227.1:0-732 GCF_011630105.1 Anneissia japonica
CCTATAAACAACAAAAATATGATGATGACAATAATATAATAATGTCAAATAAAATGTCAAGTGGACACATAACTATCAAAAAAGGCATAAAGAAATATATAATATATGATATAAAAATATAAAGGATGAATAAGGGAAAATAAAACGAAAAAAAAAAACTGTGAAATAGAAGAGATAAATAGACTAGATGGATAAAAATATATCGGATGGACAAAAATATATATTTATTTATTAGCGAAAGTGAAGTCAGATATGAATCCAAGGTTTTTATTAGCACCTGACACTTATGTATCTACTTGACATTTTATTTGACATTATTATATTATTATCATCATCATATTTTTTGTTGTTTGTAGGCCTATTTCCTTGTTTACCATTCATTAGTTTTGCCACTCTGACCAGTTATTTATGCCAATTTGCTTATGTCAGACTTAAGGCCTCCTTATAAACTATTGCTAGTGATAAGACTGTGTAACCTATCACATCTAGATGTGTATAAGAGACAGGTGTATATGTATTTGTATATTCTTATGTATTCTGTTAAGTTTCTCATTGATACTCATGCACTGACGAAGGTAACAAGAGTTGCCGAAAAATTCGCAAATAAAATATTTCTATGTCTCCTACAAGTCAAAGTATCGTAGCAGTTTATCTTGTCTGCGTCTACCTACCGATTTATTCCTACAATGAGACATACGTGGATCCACATCAACAACACCGATTGAATATGAA
>NW_022712228.1:0-30477 GCF_011630105.1 Anneissia japonica
TTTGTGTAAGTACGTTGTGCCAACGTAATTATTTGACCTTCAACCAACGTCGGCCCGACGTTGATACAACTAGTCGGATAGACGTCTTTGCAACTGGCTGAATCGACGTTGGCCCGATGGAAAAACGGCCGTCGGGCCAACCTTTGTGTAAGTACGTTGTGCCAACGTAATTATTTGACCTTCAACCAACGTCGTAAGTACGTTGTGCCAACGTAATTATTTGACCTTCAACCAACGTCGGCCCGACGTTGATCCAACTAGTCGGATAGACTTCTTTGCAACTGGCTGAATCGACGTTGGCCCGATGGAAAAACGAACGTCTAGGCAACATCAGAAAGGTACGTTGGGCCAACGTGATTGGTCGACGTTGCACAAACATTATCGGGCCAACGTAGATCCAACTAGTCGGGCCGACGTCTTTCCAACAAGCTGAATCCACGTTGGGCCGATGGAAAAACGGCCGTCGCGCCAACCTTTGTGTAAGTACGTTGTACCAACGTAATTATTCGACCTTCAACCAACGTCGGGTCAACGTCGCTTGCTAGCTGGGATCGTGCAAATCGATAGCTCCCTATTATAAGTTTGTATACGCACTGATGTCACAATTGGTTCCTTGCCACCCTGAGGGACAGGCGCAGAAGTAGTAGTTGATTTGATCGATGCAAGTGCCTAAATTCTGACAAGGGCTACTTTGACACTCATTGATGTCTAGATATAGAAAAAAAAAAAATAGAAAGATATAATTAAAGAAATGCATTAGCTATCCCTACCATCTTATTCATCGTCATCATCTTCTCTGTCAACAACACTACCATCATTGTCATCATAATTATCATTATTGTCATCATCACAATCACAATCACTGTCATCATCACTGTCATTATCATCATTGTATTTATCACCGACATCAACATCATCGTTACCATCATAATTGTCATCAGCATCTTATCTTATCCACCCCATCACCATTATCTTTGCAACAGTCGCTGTCACAAGCATCATCATCACAATCATCATCATCATCATCATCGTCATCTTTATGGTCATTATCATCACCATTATCATCATCTTCACCATTGTCCTTGTTAATGCCAAGTTCACTTCCTAATATTATTTACGTCTGTCGCCCTCTCTAGTTTAGCCGTGTAAGAAAGTTTTTACACAATATGGCTGTTAAACGTCAGGCTATACTTTGATGTTTTAAGTAACAAGTATAATTGTGCTTCAGAAGGTGTTTCTCGGTATGCTTAGAGATATAGTAAGGATGATTCATATGTCATTTCATTAAGCAGTATATTAAGGATGTATTTCGGATAGTTCTAAACCTATTATTGCTATGTTTATAGGAGCATTTATGTGAGTGCTCGGCCTTCACGCTTGAGTGAGAAGGTGTTTTCTATCTGCTTAGGCTAGCCTATTATAGTACACATCATTCGTTTAAAGTTTTGAGATGTTCATTGTTATTAACATTTGTTTAGGTGTTCGGGGATTGTTGTCATAAGATATTTAGGATGTTTCCAGAAGTAAATGCTATGACTACATAGATGTTCAATGTAGCTGTTGAGTTGCACAGAGATTAGGGATCAACTGTACGGTAAATAAACTCCATTTTCTAGATTGAAAGTTGGTAAAATTAATAATATAATGTAGTCAACCATCCTTTAATAATTATCAAGTTCTTTGATATTTAGAACATATCGGTATACAGTACAGGCTGTACTTTGCATGGAGCGTCATTATGTTAATGTTCATCACTATTTATTACCGTATGTTATATCTGATATACCTATTAGATGAGTTTAATTTTGATTGATTTACAGTTAATCGTCACTTGTATCAGTGTCAACTGTCACAGATGTGTGGTTGCGCTTAAACTTGAACTAAGGATAAGAGTATACGTTGATATTCTGTCATCAGTTCCGAAGTTTTTAAGACGCATTAAACAGAACTCCAAAATCTCTGCTGCATTCTTGTTTGTTTGATTTATTGACTCAACAACCACAGTCCTTATTATCAACATAACCATCCCATCTCACCATTGTCAACACCAACTGCCATCATAATCATTATCTCATGCTAATCATCGTTATCAGCACCACCATCAGCCTTGCCTTATGAGGCTAATTTCTTACCACTACATATTCATTATAATATCAATAATCCTTAAGCCAGGCATTAACTGTACTCGACGGATGTCAGTCGACGCAATTCCACAACACGCGCGCAACGGATTGTTTTTAATGATGATAATCAGGCTGCCATCGACAATCAGCCGATGGTGTCGCGTCATCTTGCGCTCACATGGAGACAAGTTGGATTCGTCGTAAAACAGTTGTTTGAATCATCGTACGAAGGTCGTTGCATTCGTGGTACGGCCGTCGTACTACGTAGACAGTGCTTGGCTTAATGTATAATAATATTTCGAAAACATTTTCTTACTAGTTTCACAGAAAGTTCCAGAAAATCCAAGCACACAGCTACAAGAGTAGCCACTGATTCCATCAGTACATGTGCCGCCATTTTGACACGGATTTGAGACACACTCATTATCATCTGCAAAAAAAAAAAAAAATTTAAATACCAAGTTAAAACCCCAAACAAATAATTATATAAAAGAAAAACACATTTCAACCTGAAATCAAAGCATTGTAGCAAATCGCTTCTAAAAAAAACAATATAAAATTATAAGAAATCATATTGTATTATTTCATTATGTACATATTTAAATATTAACACAAAATGTACTTTACTTATGGTACAAAAGGTTCCTGAGAATCCAGATAAACAAGTACAGGTGTACATGTTAATGCTGTCCGTACAGGTGCCTCCATTTTGACAAGGACTGCTGGCACATTCATTGATATCTATCAAATATAATCACCATCAATATTTTCTAGTAAAACAGAGCTTATAACACAGACGAAAAATAGTAAATTAAATATTATATATTGTGAAAGAGATGTGCGGGCCTTGGGTTCTTAGGGGTCTCAAGCTGGAAGAAGTAATTTCCGGGAGATGCAGTGGCTGATCCAGATATTTGAAATAGATAAGGGGAGGGAGGTGGTCAAGGAGGGACTTTAACAGATGTAGGGTAGGTCGATCACCTTAGCCCTGCTATGGTTAGGGCTGAGGTAAGAAAATTTATGATTATGGCACCTCTAGATGACCGGAGATGACACTCTCAGAAAAAAATGTTTAATATAATTTTTTCCCCATTTTTATATAATTTGGAAAAATGTAGGTTCCCAGGCTGGCTTCCCCCACCCCCACTTAATCCTCCACCGACCTGCAGTGGTTAAACAAATTTGTTTATCAAATTTAATGTTATTATATTTCTGCACATACTAATGCCCATCGGCACTGATCTCCATGAGACAGTTGATAACAACATATCGAAAACATGCAAATATTATGAATTTGCGGAAGATGTGTTATTTTCCGAGAGATTCTAACTTCCTTGCGGGAGTGCGGAGGGTCATCCCGATTTCTGGGAGACTCCCGCGCAAGTTCCGGGAGACTTGGGACCCCTGGGTTCTGCAAACATTTTGTTTCCACTTTTATTTTTTATTATCTCTTTCACACCCAACAGAACAGGTGTCCCAAGATGGAAGAAGCCACTGGCGGGAAGGTCTGGTTACGGTAGTAAGAATTCTTAACACATCTAACTTTATTTTGCTGCGTATGCTGATACACACAAAACATGGCCATATAACATTTCGCACAGATAGGGATGACAACAGAATGAAATAAGAAAATAATATATATCATCAGGCCGTGGATATGTACCTCCTACTCTAAAGGTAATTTTTGCGCACCTTAAATCTTTATGATTTTCGCAATAAAATGACAATCATGAAAATAAGGGGCGCGCAAAATCATGAAACTCAGAATGATAAAATTAATTAGTGATTGGAAATCGTAAAATCGCAAAAAAAATAAAAGGCCACAGAATATTGAAATTTTAAAATCGAGAATATAATGGTCAGCGAATAAAGGGCTTTACAGTACAGGTTTACATAGCACTTCATAATGCATAGTGCAGGTGCACTTTGACCTTTTAAGCCATATCCGGCGGAATGAACATTTTATATATATATAACAATAATGTTTGTTAAAAATCAGGTTTTTATTTTTCATTTATCCATCTGCAATGTTGCTTTTAATCAGCATACATTAACTAAATCATAATACTTACTGTTTTCACAGAAGACACCATTCCATCCAGGTGGACACTGACAAAAGAACTGTCCCACAAGGTCAGAACAGGTGCCACCATTTTGACATGGGCCACTCAAACACTCGTCGACATCTGGTAAGGGATGAGAAGAAGTAGCAATAACGATATTAATATTATTATGAATAAAGTATGCCAAACCGGGCTAGTGTTCTTATCCTTTTTATCCACAACGGATATGTATGTAGGCATGTGTACACTTATGCGCTGACAATAGGCTACACTGCCCACAGAATAATTCATTTGATTTATTTTCCACTTTATTTCAACTCAGACTCTAAGAAAATGACAAATCGTGACCATCTGTCTTAAATGTTTTATATCTATTTATGTGAAAAATGAATAAACGTTATGGAAACAAAATTGTGGCATGTTAGAGTTACTTAAGAGCAGCTTATAGAGTACTACAGTGTTACGTCATGATACCATGTGATACTACTTTTGCTATCGTTGCAAAATGCGTTCAAGCGGACGCCATTTTCTCCACTGACAAACCAGTAAATCCCAATTTCTAAAGTAACTATTAAGATGATGTATCCTAGTTTTTCTTTGTGAATTTTAATTGCGGATTAAATGTGTGTTCGAAACTAATATAATGCGAGCTTTTGTGTTTTTAGTACATTTTGATTTTAAAAATGCCTATTCCAGAAAGCCTATGAAGTCATTCATGAGTAATGAATGGTAACCAACGTCTGGTTGGCAACAGAGGGCGCCACATGACATTATGACGACACGACTGTGGGACTCTATAGCTCAGTCGGTTAAACTGGTGGTCCTGGTTCAATTCTCATCGCCACTCTTCTTGTGTTTTTTGCTGGAGGGGTAAAATCCTTGTTACGATACAACACCATCTTTCGGATTAGATGTTTAAGCCCTTGTAATACGGCCCATGTGCATGTTAAAGAATGCAGTACACTGTTCGGAAAGGTGTAGGGGATTGCCTCCCAATGTACTGCTCAAATCACCACCAGAAGGACCCCACTGGAAACAAGTCTTCGGACACAGTGGGTTAACCTTGGTGCGATTCACACAAAATTACTTCTACCCTATCCTAGTTCTCTGCCATAAACAGAGAATAATAAGAATAGTCACCAAAAAAATGTCTAGGTTCTCATGCACAAAAAAAACAAAAAAAAGCACATCAATAGGCCACACCATGGCCACAATAGGTAAAATGACATTTTAATGCTGAACACATTGTATTTAACAATAATAATTTAAAACTGAAACATTAGGCAATGGTACACAAATAAATGAGGAAAAAAAAATGATTGATTACGTACTATTCTCACAATGAGTTCCAGTCCGTGCGATAGTACAGGCACAGAAGTAGCCATTGACACCATTCGCACAAGTTCCTCCATTTTGACACGGACTACTCGCGCATTCATCAATATCTTTTAAAGAAAAAAAAAATAACTTTACAACTGGAAAATGTGGAATAGTATATATAGGTGTAATTTTTGCCCTGCCTGATGTGGAAATGTACTGAATACTCAGTGAAAAACAATTGCTAAAAAAAAAATCGCAACTTTTTCCTAGGTGGGACTCCAACCCACGATCTCCAGATCACTAGCCTGGCATCATACCTCTAGATTACCGAGCTTGCGCCTGATGGCCAGGGTTGAATTTGAGTCCAAGTAAGCAGCAGGTACTGCAGTGTTGATAGTAATTGTTATTGTCGTGATGGAATAATAGACAATAACTGGATTTACGTCAGGAGAAACATGTATAGGCGTAATTTTTGCCCTACCTGACGTGGAAATGTACTGAATACTCAGTACGTTTGAAAACAATTGCGAAACAAAATCGCAAGTTATTGTCGGGTGGATTCGAACCTACGATCTTCAGAATAGTATACAATGAATGTTTACGAGTGCAATGGGAAGAATATTTTCAAGAGTTTAAAGATTGACTGTTGCATTCGACGAGGTGGAGCTGAGTTGAATGGAACAGTCAATCTATCAACTAATGACAATATTCTTTCCATTGAGAAAACAAAAAAAAACATTCTCTAAAAAAATATTTGGTACTATTCCAATGCTTATAATGTAGAGTGTGAGAAATTTTGTAATTGGAAATATTGAAATAAAATATAAATCTTAATTCCAAGCTTTCGTTACTATCTCAGCAACTTCTTCAGGGAAACTGATGAATTTACAGAGATCCACTTGTCACTTGATCATTCAAGAATGCAATTGAATTTGAATGATCATGTGACAACCACGGTATAATGTAGTGACAACCCTTGTAGGGTTCATGTCACCAGCCTCTGAGGCACTATGACCTCAGGGTCAGTGCATTTGCATATTACTAATCCATGAGCAACACTCAGTGGACCTGGGATTCCGCAAGAATAACAATTGTGACAACTGACATGCATTCATATGTTGTCGATGACCCCGGCTTACACCAGTGAACTTACCGATGTCGCAGAGAGTTCCAGTCCATCCCGGATTGCAAGTACACGTGAATGAGTTCACATTGTCATTACAGATGCCGTTCATGCACGGATTACTACCACATTCGTTGGTATCTGGCAAAAAAAAATTGTATTACTTATAATACACATATCAGAAGAGATGTTGTGTAGTCTCTCAGTGAGATTGGATGGTTCTATTTATGGTGTAGGAGTGTTTTTAAAGGAACAATGGCAATTAGTGTGTTTATCCAGGTAATTATTCATGAAATAGATGTTTAAGTTAAATTGTTTTATTATCTTTAGCCTTTATTATCTAGCCAATTCACATACACACTTTGTAACTCCGTAAAATTGAGCTATAATAAGGTTTAAAGCATGAATTATTAGTGAATATATCTGCGGTTTACTATAAATGGAAAATAAAGTTTTATTATGATAGTATCTTCCATTACTCATGATGGGGATCATGATTGCTTGATTGATTGATTGACATACTTAATCCACAGTGGGTTCCCTCAAATCCAGCAGGACAGACACATACATACTGGTTGATACCATCAACACAATTTCCGGAATTAAGACAAGGACCACTAGCACATTCATTAATGTCTAAATAAAGAAAACAACACACATACTAATAATTAAGATTTCACTTACAAATATTTTCATAATTAAGCAACAAATTAGGAATAAAAACCTTTTAATATAATATTTGTCCAAAACATTTAAGATGTCATGAGCTAAATATCGAAAAAAATCAATTCCATATCTAAATTGTCCATATCTAAATTGTTTAGTTGTACATTATTAACTTAAAATTAAAAATTTGAATGAGAAAGTATTCTCTATCAATTAACGTAGAGTCAACTCTATTCGCTCTATTATTTTGTTTAGACAATTGGCTGGTCATCAATGTAACAATTTTTATAGTATGCAAATCATCAGTTTCTAGTTAATAAATTATTTGAATTTTATTAGATGAGACTTTCAAAGTTTCAGTTGAATTTTTAAGGTTTTACCAATTTTTGTTTGCTGACAGTGCATCTTAACAGAAAAACCATTTAACAAAACCATATACAAACTTAGTAAGAAATGAGAAGAGTGAAGATCTTAATTGTTTTAATGGCAAAAAGGTCATCTGCGCACACAAAAATGTTAAGTTCTCCTAGTTGCTTGGATTCCAGGATGTAATTTGACCAAATTATGTTGTGCAGATCACACGTGAGTGAATCCGAGCGAACTGAAAGTGCCCTTTTAACAGACGAACGGAGAACTTACTGATATCACAAAGTGTTCCAGCGTAGCCGGGCAGACAACTGCAGGAGAACATATTAACGCCATCTAAGCATGTGCCCCCATTCATACATGGGCCTGACGAACACTCGTTATTATCTGTGGAGAAAAAAACAATGTTTGATTTAACAGCAATGGCATTTTTATTCACAAATGTATATTGATAAAATAAGTTATTAATAAGAATTAGGCTACACAACTTAGAGGCATAACAAAAAACAGACACCCTTAAGTAGATTGATTGCATAATGCTTCAGAGTGGCAGCGTGTGAAGGCCTCAAACTCCTGTCATTTTTGACGAATTAAAGGCGTATATAGTAAAGATTTTTTACACGTTTATACCTTGGTGGAGCATTTTTTATGAATATTACTATAAAGTTAAGAGGTAGGCTTAATTTATACTCCATGAGTAAATTACCTGAAGAGATAAAATAATTTTAGTGTTCTATGAATACATAATGTAAACATTCTGCGGTATCCGTTTTATAATTGGCTATAAAATTCTTAGGAAACTTACTAATTTGACAGTTAATACCGCTATATCCTGGAACGCATGTGCAAGAATAACTGTTTACTTGATCAACGCATGCACCGCCATTTAAACAAGGAGAACTTGCGCACTCGTTGATATCTGGAGAACAACACAAAACGGAAACAAAATCATATAAATGCCAATAAAGACAAAATTTTTCAAAAAAATTATTTAAAAGATACACTGCCAAAAGAAATCGGAAAAAACCTCAAAAATTAAAATTTTTAATAACTCATTTAGTTTATTTTTCAAATAAGACATTCATTTCCAACCAATTGTTTATTGTTTTTATTCATTTTTAGTATGTTTTAATTGTATGTTTTATATTGTTGCTTGGTCATTCTTTGTACTAAGCTTTAAATGTACATATTAACTATTTGTAAACATTAATGAAAATCAGTTTTAACTGCAAATTTGATGAATAAAAAAATACTTTAAATACTTGAAAGAAATTGAAAAAAAAAAAACACAGTTCTCATTAATTTACAGATGAGCAAAAAATCAGGAAAAATCTTTCACCTATACCTTTGGAAAGGAAAGATGACAATATAATTTATTTCTTTTAAATTAACAATTAAAATTTAAGTTTGAGGGTATCTAAGATTTCATTACCAGAAATATCTTTAAATAATCAATTTGATAAGAAACATATAATAATCTATATCTTAATATAAATATTTACACAAACTATGAAGGAAATTATGAATTTATAGCTAATGAAATCATAATGAAAATTCATATGAAGAATATATAAATAATTTAACTATTTGAAATGAAAATATGCATGAAAATTGAATAATGATAATGAAGGAAACGCGGGGAAGCAATAGATGCAAAAAGAATATTTTTAAAGCTTTGTCAAAAGCTATCAAATTTTCTTCAACAAAAGAACTGTTGTATGCCCATATATGGTCATGATGTGATGTCATCATGACCATATTTAGGCATATCACATGTGATTGTCTGGACAAGCCTTCAGGCTAACAAGATCTTGTTGGCATTTTTAACAACAAATCATATTAATGAATGGATAAAGCTATGTAATATATTCCATAAAATACTATAAAGCTCTGGCTACACTATAAAGTGATCAATTATTGGTGAATTTAAAATGAAGAGAAGATCTTGTTTGCCTGATGAAGGAATATCAAGGAAAAGCGAGTGTTACAATTAAGTAACAGCACATTTAGATCAAGCTAAAATCTATGCCAAAATGATTGCATTTTCCACAAATCTGTAAACATATATCAAAGAAACTGATTATGTTGAAAACATTGAATCAAAAATACCAAAACAGATTCAGAATAACTTAGTGCTTCCAATAAATAAAAATAAGATTTTAAAGTAATGTCAGTATACATATTTATATAGATTTATAGGTCAGAGATTTTTAAATCATAAATGATCATTGACAAGCCATTTGAGGAAGCTGGTTTTTGTCTCTATTTGTTTTCAATGAGTTAAATACAAAAGACCTTTGAAGACAGCTGGTAATCAAACTTAACGACTGACCAATCAGAACTGAGCCCATGAATATGCGTGTATGTAAAATGCCCATATATAGTCATGCTGTTCCTATATATGGAGCAGTGTTGGCATGGACACAGGCATTTAAAAGCAGCAAATCATGAGAATGAATTGTAAACAAAAATAAAGGATACTTGCACAAATATTCATCAAATTTCTGAATGAAAAACATAACTGAATTTCTTTAAAAAATATTTTCCAAATGTTAAGTATTATAAAAACATAAGGTTCAAATGCATAGATATATTTAAAATATCAATCAACAACAGTTGCTTCAGCTAAAGTAATAGAAAAATAGATTATTTTATATGCAATAGAACCACTCCAATTGGCCACCCATCTTAAGGGGACATCCCAATAGGGGATACATTTTCGTTTTCGAAACGAGGGAAAGTATATATTTAAACACTAAGACCAACCCCTATTCAGGGACCGCCCTTTTAAGGGGATACTTTTTTGGTCCGGATGGTGTTAATTTTTTTTATTATATACACAATTTAAATTGTGCATACAACCGCCATGTCACTGAAATGTATAACATATTAAAATAGAGGAAAGCATGTAAGAGCACTGCAAGGATTTATCCACAGTACGTGGCGATAGCCACACAATATACGTCAGCCAATTAATTCAGATGAAATAGTGCCAGGAAATGCAGTGCAAAAATTGCGATAAGTGCATTTAAAACATATATATCAACATACTACATCAAAGAGCTGAGCATTCTGGCCGAGATGTATGTCACACTAAAGGTGAACTGTAAAGATGAGGCATAATTGGGTAACAGACAAATAATAGTACACTGCAAAACAAGTTAAATAGACTAGGAAAAAATCAAAAAAGAGGCCTATAAATCAAGTTAGTGGGAGTGGAATGTTAGAAGCAGTCAACAAAGCCAGATATCCTAATTAATCCGTCCTGGTCACCCTAAGCCCTGCTGACACTTGATTTTTCACCTGGTATACAAATGGCGGCCATTTTTCAAATGGCCGCCAAATTTATCTTAAATGTGCATATAATTGGAACTAAATAAGCTACAGATATGATGTTGGTGTCTAAAATCATTATTTATATACAGGCAACAAATCAGACATTTAAAAACTACTGTCACTCATGCCAGAATGGAACATAATTCAAAAATAGGTGTTTATTTGTTTTAAAATATCCGCAAAATATACTTAAAATGTGTATAAAATAAGAATAAGTATATAAACTCATCAAAAAGTCGTGTTTGGTATCGTTGGAAAGCTCTTCCGATGCTGAATAATGTATTGCAGTTTATATATCAGAAACGGTGTGGTGTTTCATGTACTGTCCCATAAATTCCAATTATGGCATATCATATTAATATAAACAGGACCCATTTGCATAACTCGTGAGCTCTCGGAAGGCGGAGGGGGGTGGGGCGCTCCTACTACTACCTAACACATTACTACCAAGCCTTAAGTAACGCATGTGCTTTCTGGGCTAAGTCCAATAACAGCAAAAGGAAACAGGTTTAAAGGGTAAAAAGGCAACCAATATTAAAATTATTATTATTATTAATATTATTATTATTATTATTATTATTACTATTATTGTAATTTTAATTATTGTAGTGAGATTATTATAGTTGTTTTAATTACTGAATTAAAAATGAACAAAGCATTTGCCTGTACAGGGAGTCCTTTCCAGCCTTTTGGAGGATAAATTCTTTAAGTTTTCTAAGATGGAAATTGGAAGGGGCTTTAGGAATGAGGTAGTGTAATTCCCATCACTGCTCTTCCTTGTATTTCAGTTGGAGGGCTGAAATGCAAGTTACGATAGCGCACCGTCTTTCGGATGAGACATTTAACCTGTTGGTTCCGTGTGCATTATTGCCTGTGTGCACGTTAAAGAACGCAGTATACTAATTGGAAATGAGTAGGAAATTGTTTCCCGATGTACAGTGGTGTAACGACCATGCGCTCCCATGCGGCGGTCCGCAGGGCCCCCGTCACCTAGGGCCCCGAAGGTGCCCCAACCCATAGGGTCCTCACTCGGGCACCCTTACCCAAAAGGGCTTTGTTGATACATAACAGCTTAATGTGTCTCTGAGATCGACTGTAAGACATATATCATAGTATATCCGTGAAGGTTTAATGGGGCCCTGTCGGCCTGGGGCCACCTACAATTTTCCAATTGTTTTAAAAATGGAAATTATACTCGCATTTTAAATATATGAATGCCAATTCCGGCCACTTTGAAGTGCCGTATTCATAAATGATCTTACCTTAGCCCCAACCATGCTGGGGCTGAGGTGGAATAGGTGTGTGAAAGCCACTCCCTACCCACATTCCCTCTATTTTAATACCTAAATCTGCAACTGATATATAATTTATTTCCTTGTTAAAAGCAATCTAGAATACAATGCCAAATATTAGAAAAACGAGCAAATTTAAATTCCCGCAATCAAAGTGTTGACCGGATCAAAAAGGGGACCCCATTCTCAGAAAATCACTGGGCCCCGGGCCCATCGTTAGGCCACTGCCGATGTAGTGCCCAATCACCACCAGAAGGACCTCACTGGAAACAAGTATTATTCCGACTTTTGTGGGTTATCCTTGGTGTTTACACCGATTAAATCCAAGCACCCATAAGGGACAGATATAGAGAAAAAAATTTGTTTAGAAATGGTGGAGACAACAGACATTAAAAAAATAGGTTGTTTTGGAGTAAGCCTACAGTGACGTCATGCTCCCTTCTTTCTGGTCTTTCTTCTCCCTTTCTTCTTCATTTTTTGGGGGTTGGGTTGCACGCAAATATTCAAATTAAAAATGTGTGTGCCAAATATTATTCACAAAACATTTTTTGGCATTGTCTAATAATTAAAGTCTTTTCATCCTTAACACTTATCTCTAGGGGGATTACCCACCCCGGTGTCACTTCGTGAGCAAAAATATTTTACTGATATGCATGGTGCTAATAACATTGTTTCGGCCCGGGACCCACAACTCGTCGTTGCACCACTGGGAGGACCATGCCTGTTAATGTTATAACAAATCAATCACCCAATAAAATATATTATACAGCATGTAACTTTCGGTACCATTGTTCATGTATGTAAAATCATCAATAAGTAGGAAAACACAACATACTGTATTTGCCTTGGCCACCATAGAGTAAGAGTGGGGCCCCTGGCCTATCCTGGGTTCATTTGGACTCGGAGGAACTAAGCATTTCCCCAGAAAGTACACAGGTGTACATATCTGGTCAAACCTTCATAGTAAAATGATGGGTCGTAGTTGGACTGACCTCTTCTAATAAATCAGCCAAAAAGTGTGTTTGTGGGATTTTGTTCTATTTGATAATTAGATTTACAGGACAATATATGAAAAACTACACAGTTTCTGATATGTATATACCGGAAAACATAACTCATCATTGGCAGAGCTTTCAAATGATACTAAACACGACAACTTTTGGTAAGTTTGATTTTTTGATATTTTGCGTCATGTGACTTTATATTGGTCTATATCGCTGTAAATATGTATTATGTTGTTTAGGTGTAATGGCAATAAATGATCAGTGTATAATTCCCTATTTTGATTCCCAGATGGCCGGAAATATGAGGTTTCCCGACTTCTGAGGTATCTTTTAATGACCTTTAATTTCTTCAAAATTCAATGTTTTACCCCTTTTAAAAAAGGTCAGCTGATTTTATATGATTTCTTAGGCCTATACCAAAGAAAATAAATCAAAAATATAGTCAATATATTATTAGGCCAATATCATACCAAGTCTCGCGCATCCGGCGTGAACCTCACGTTTTTCGAACAAACCTCAAGCTCAAGCCACTCCTCTAAAATCTTGCGCTTTTCCACTATAATCTCAAGCTTTATTTGATTAAACTTTTTATCAAATAATATAAACCTTCGCAATTCTATATTTTATCAGGCCCAGGTCATCGAAAAATCTATCGTTCCTGTTATAGCTACTCATTTTTAAGGTTTAATTTCAGCACTAGAGATATTCAGAGTACCCAGAGAGCATCTAAGCCCAAAATTTTTCGGGCCCTTGGACGGGCCCTCGACTCGCATCAATTGGGTTATTTCCTGTTAAATCTCAAGCCTTTAGCTATCTCCAACTTGGCATGTATTCTATATTCCAACATCAATGAGTATTTGGATTCTTTCTTCCATAGATCGATGAACTGATAGGCTTGAAGAATACACTTTCGTACATAATTATTACGACGTCGAGCCAAAATTCCATTGTACCACTTGTATATTTCTATATTTGCAATCAATAATAAGTTTTTTGCTTCAATGAATCTGTTTAAATTATGTTTAATACACAATCAATTTTTTTGATTACATGAAATATAAAAATTTAGCTTTGTTGCATAAAGATGGCATAGATTTCAAATTCCATGATACTTGATCCATTGCTCACATGAGATCAACATGCATACACAATCCCAAAACCTTGCTTGATATGACAGACTTATTTTAATAAACTACAGTAACAGTCACAAGAAACATTTGAGCAGTGTTGGCATGAACACAGGCATTTAAATGCAGCAAATCATGAAAATGAAATGTAAACAAAAATAAAGGATACTTGCACAAATATTCATCAAATTTCTGAATGAAAAACATAACTGAATTTCTTAAAAAAATATTTTCCAAATGTTAAGTATTATAAAAACATAATGATCAAATACATAGACATATTTAAACACATCAAGAACAGTTGCTTCAGCTAAAGTAATAGAAAAATAGATTATTACTTTATATGCAATAGAATCTAACCAATTGGCCACCCTTTTTAAGGGGACATCCCATTAGGGGATACATTTTTGTCTTCGAAAGGGAAAGTATATCTTTAAACACTAAGACCAACCCCTATTCAGGGACAGCCCTTTTAAGGGGATACTTTTTTGGTTCTGATGGTGTTAATTTTTTTATTATATACACAATTTAAATTCAGATGAAAAAGTGCCAGGACATGCAGTGCAAAAATTGCGATAAGTGCATTTAAAACATATATCAACATACTACATCAAAGAGCTGAGCATTCTGGCCGAGAGGTATTTATTTATATATATATATATATATATATATATATTTTAATATTCTGAAATTCCAAAATCCATTAAATTTTAATAACTGTAAAAGTATATTAAATGCTTAAGTGTTTAAAAAAAAAATAAATAAAAAATAAATAAATTTGTGTATAGCACCCTCTATGTAAACACTACAAAACAGAGCGGCCTCTATATTTTTAAAAAACTGTAGTGATCAAACTGCTACCGATTACATTTGTCGGTCGGTACATTTCGCGAAAATAAGTTTGTATCAGGGCCGGCGGAACGTTTTTTAAAGTGGGGGGGGGGCCCACTTATAAAAGATGAATGGGAATATGAATCATGCAGATCGGGAATCAAACCTAGGTGGTGGGGTCAACATTCCTCCCCCGGGAAAATTTAGATTTCTAGATGGCTGGAAATGACCTTTCTCGACTTTTGAGCTGGGTGTCTAATGACTTTGTTCTTCAAAATTTAAGGTTTTCCCCCTCTTGAAAACGGTAAGGTAAACTTTCTCATTACAGTAAATAGGCCTGTTATGTGTGTATACCTTAAGAAAATGAGTAGTTGCATATCGTATTTTTTTTTCAATGAATCGATAAGCTGAAAAGAAAAGGGGGTTCCATCCTAGATGGCGGAAAATGAGCTTTTCCCCGACTCCTGAGGTGTCTTAATTACTTTTAAGTTTTTCAAAATTCAAGGTTTTCCCCTCTTGAAAACGGTCAGGTAATTTGTTCCCATTGTTATTACATTAAAGGCCTTATGTGTCTATACACACATAACATTAAAAAAAAACTAGTAGTTGCATAGGAATTTTCCATGAATCGATGAATCCCAAAAAGAAAAGGGGGTCTAGGGGTCCTCCCCCGGGAAAATTTTGATTCCTAGAAGGCGGGAAATGAGCTTTTCCGACTTCTGGGGTGTCTTTTAATTACTTTTAAGTTCTTCAAAATTCAAGGTTTTTCCCTCTTGAAAACGGTCAGGTAATTTTTTACCATTGTTATACAGTACATAAGCCTTAAGTGTATACATACATAAAAATGTTAAACAAATGAGTAGTTGCATACGAATTTTCCATGATTCGATGAATCCCAAAAAGGAGGGGGGTCCGGTGGTCCTCCCCGGGAAAATTTCGATTCCTACAAGGCGGGAAATGAGCTTTCCCGACTTCTGGGGTGTCTTTTAATTACTTTTAAGTTCTTCAAAAATCAAGGTTTTTCCCTCTTGAAAACGGTCAAGCAATTTTTTACCATTGTTATTCAGTAAATAGGCCTTATGTGTGTATACATACATAAAAATAAAAAAAAAAATGAGTAGTTGCATACGAATTTTCCGTGAATCGATGAATCCCAAAAAGGAGGGGGGTCAGGGGGTTCTCGCTCGGGAAAATTTTGATTCCTAGAAGGCGGGAAATGAGCTTTCCCGACTTCTGAGGTGTCTTTTAATTACTTTAAATTCTTCAAAATTCAAGGTTTTCCCTCTTGAAAATGGTCAGGTAATTGTTTACCATTGTTATACAGTAAATAGGCCTTAAGTGTATACATACATAAAAATGTTAAACAAATGAGTAGTTGCATACGAATACTCCATGAATTGATGAATCCAGAAAAGATAGGGGTGTAGGGGTCCTCCCCCGGGAAAATTTCGATTCCTAGAAGGCGGGAAATGAGCTTTCCCGACTTCTGGGGTGTCTTTTAATTACTTTTAAGTTCTTCAAAATTCAAGGTTTTCCCCTCTTGAAAACGGTCAGGCAATTTTTTACCATTTTTATTCAGTAAATAGGCCTTATGTGTGTATACATACATAAAAATTTAAAAATAAATGAGTAGTTGCATACGAATTTTCCATGAATCGATGAATCCCAAAAAGGAGGGGGTCCGGGGGTTCTCGCCCGGGAAAATTTTGATTCCTAGAAGGCGGGAAATGAGTTTTCCCGACTTCTGAGGTGTCTTTTAATTACAGTACTTTAAATTCTTCAAAATTCAAGGTTTTCCCCTCTTGAAAATTATTATAATGAATCAGTGAACCCAAAGAGAAAAGGGAGGTTCAGGTACTTCTCAGGAAATTGTTGATTTCTAAATGGTTGGAAATGAGCTTTCCCGACATCTGAAGTATCTTTTAGTGGCTCTAAAAGTTCTTCAAAATTCAAGGTTTTCCTCTCTTCAAAACGGTTAGGTAAATTTTTTCCCATTGTTATTACAGTAGATAGGCCTTATGTGTGTGTCTTTTAATTACATTCAATTTCTTCAAAATTTAAGGTTTTCCTCTCTTGAAAATCATTATAATGAATCAATGAACCCAAAGAAATGGAGGTTGGAGTTCTTCCCGGGAAAATATTGATTTCTAAGTGGTGGGCAATGAGCTTTCCCGACTTTAAGTTCTTTAAAATTAAAGGTAATAATTTTTTCCCATTGTTGTTACAGTAAATAGGCCTTATGTGTGTATACAGACATAAAAAAAATTTTGAGCAAGTTGCATGCGAATTTTTTTCCATGAATCGATAAATCCCAAAAAGAAAGGGGGAGGGGTCCTGTGATTCTTCCACGGGAAAATTTTGATTCCTACGTGGCGGGAAATGAGCTTTCCCGACTTCTTAGGTGTCTTTTATTGACTCTTAATTTCTTTAAAATTCAAGGTGCCCCCCCGCCTCTTGAAAATGATTCAATTAATCAATGAACTCCAAAGAAAAGATCCGTGTTCCCCGGGAAAATTTCGATTTCTAGATGGCGGGAAATGAGCTTTCCTGACTTCTGAAATGTATTTTAAGTTCTTCAAAATTTTTTGTCATGAATCGATAAATCCCAAAAAAAAGGGTGGTCCAGGGGTTCTCCCCCTTGAAAATTTTGATTCCTAGATGGCGGGAAATGGGCTTTCCCGACATTTGAAGTGTGTTTTAATGACTTTTATGTTGTTCAAAATTATAATTTTCTTAATGTAAAAAAAAAAAAAAAAAAAAAAAATAAGCTCACGGGTCCTGAAAAGGTAGCTCTAGAATTCTTTTAATTTTCCCTTTTTTTTTTGTTTTGTTGCCCAAGGGAGGGGTCAGGACCCATGACCCCTCCCCCATATCCGCCAATGTGAATTGCGAGAAAATGTAACTCGGTCGGGTACTGGATAAACATTCTCTTTCCCATCCTTCTCCTCCTTCTTCCCTCTTTCTTTTCTTGCATTTCCGATCATACATCGTCGTCGTCGTCGTCAACACTGTGGTAAAATGCAAACACTGGGGCAGTTTCAGAGGGGTCGCAGCCCCTAAAATGTATTAAGAAAAATAATTGTTGTATTGTTGTAAGGTATGAGAGTGCAATTTCCGGGCACTTAAAGGCAGGCGCGGATCCGGACCTCTTTGCACCGTTCGCCAATATAAAGTGAGAGCAGTGCCTGGTGGTCTGGCGAATTCTAACTCTTTCTGTAAGAAATGCCACCTACCTATCTAAAGACAAAATATATAGACAAAATAAACGTTTTGCAATGTCTAAATATTACTTAAAGAGGGACTTAAATTAAATCGGTTGCGCTAGAACGTACGGTAGGCCGACGCTGTTGAGTTCGTTATTATTATGATTTTTATGTCACAATATATGTCACAATATATGGTTAATGCAAAATCAATCACAGGGAGGATATGCTATACATGTGTGTTGATTCTTAAAACTTTATTGAAAGTTATATATAATTTTATTATATTTTGTTATTCCAAAATTACACCAAAGCGGAAACATATTATTTAAAATATTACTTTTTGATTACTGAATTATTATTTCTTTGTTTAACGAATGCTGTACGTTAAAAAAATGGTAGCCGTAGCCTTATTATAGACTTAAAGCTTAAAACTTACGAACACCCTTAGATACAATACATCTAAAAAGAAAGCCAAAAATGACCACCGAGCACTAAGAGACTGATAATGAACACAGAATCAAGAGAAGAGCAATGACGTGGATGGTATGTAAGTTTCAAATCATACAGCGTTGTAAGTGGAAACAAAATTTTTTTTTAAATGATACTGAGAAATTGAGAAGATATCTAATATTATAATACTGTATTAATTGGCAGCTAAAATGTAAGTTTCAAAGCCCGAATAAACAGTAGGTTGGATGTTACTAAGAGTGAGTATAACGCACCCAACCAAATTTGATACGGTCCACATTTTCAAGACAGACGAGAATGTACTGAACATAAATTTGTGATTTTCTGTGATTGAAAAATAAAAAGTTTTTATATTTCAACCAGTAGACATAATCGTGATTCAGAAAAACGCAATTTATTCAATTTTGAAATTTTGGCTTAGGGGCACCCTGTGGATGTAATCTATCATGGAACTTAATAATATAGGCCTTCTCCAAATAATTTTTCGAAATATGAAATCATTATGAGAATTACACATTATATCCGACCGTCCTACCACTAAGCATTGAATTTTGGCAACCAATCAATCACAGAGGACATTTATGCACATTTAATTACTTTCCCAGCTGGTGGCAGTAAAATAAAAATGTTTTATTATTTTTCCTGAAGTTACAACTTAAAAGTTGTGGTCATAAGATTAATTCTAGAGCCGCATCAGTAACAAGATTATTAGGTTAATCATTCCACGTCGCACAGTGGGCCAGAATTGTTTCAAAGTGTGCCAAAAGTCAATACTCATAAGAAAATACTGATTATGTTCATGTTAAGACTGTTTTAGGGGTTTTCAAACCTGCTGAATTCAATTAAACTATTTTAAAATATATATGACGTCATCAAATTACTGTTTTTTGATTGGATGAGTAAAATATTCATTGTAATACCTAGGCAGATCCATATTACCTTGGTTATTAGAACATATGAGGGGTTTTCTAACCCGTAGATTTCAACGCAAGCATATTTAAATATGTATGACGTCATTAAAGTGGTTTTTTTTATTGGACGACGTAAAATTTAAGATCTAGACAGAATAACTTGCCAGAGCTCAGTATGACACGAATGAGGGTTTCTAGACCGGCAAATTCAAATTAGAACATTTTACACTTTATGTGACATTATTAAAATACATTTCTTCAAAGAAAAGGGTGGAAGGTGGAGTGTTAAGAAGACACCTGCAGTACCCCCTTAGTCCGCGTCCACCCCATCAGTCAGCCCTCACCAGCGAAAATAAGCACAAAAGATCACGGTCAAACAAATTGAATTTACCTAATATCGCTATAACTTGCGTAAGCAATACTTGTTGTATTTGAATGGATGCTACATAAATAAATGAAATAAAGAAATTAAATGAGCTGTCCCACTTCATCGGGCATTTACCCCCATCCCATCACTCACCTTGGGATGCCCTTATAATCTCCAGAGGCAATTTGGCTTCAAATTTAGGATGGAATCAAATGTTTAAAAAAAAATAAATAAAAAAATAAAAACAAAAGAGAAAGTGTCGGAAAAAATGATTCCTAGAATAATTGACCTCAAAATAAAAGGGGGTCGAGGTCCTCCCAGGAAAAATGTTGTTTCCTTAATGGCGAGAAATGAGATTTTCCGACTTTTGAGGTGTATTTTAATGACAATTAAGTCTTTTAAAGTTCAAGATTTTCCCTCACTAGAAAACAGTCATGTCAACTTTGTCATTCTTATTAGAGTAAACAGGCCTATGTGTGTATAAAAAAAGGGTAGTTGCATACGTAGGCTTATTTTGATTTCCATGAACCGATGAACCCCAAATAGGACGGTGGTGGGAAAATGATGATTCCTATATGTCGGGAAACGGGTTTTCTCAACTTCTGAAATTTTTGTTTCCCTCTCTTGACGTCCTGGAAAAGTAAGTCTAGAATTATTTTTTAAATATTTATTTATTTAATGTTTTTGTCCAACGGGGTGTGGTCAGGACCCTGACCCCTCCAGATCCACCAATGATCTCCCTCCCCAATTCACTCCTAGATATGACACTGGAAATCGAGTGTACTTGTTTTTACATTTGAAGGGGGGGGGGGGGTATATTAAATCGCTTGCTAAAGGCCGGGTGGCAGATATTGGCAGCTAAACTTGGCATTAACGTAAAGCCAGAAATGTTGATGTCAAAAGCATGACGAAAATCGCCGGTAATTCTAACTTTTAAGTTGGTTTTATGAAAAAAATGTTTTTAAGCGTTTTTGGCTCATAATTAATGCTCTTTATTTTAAAAATATACCAATAATGTCATTTTTTATTTTACTATCTAATTTAGTTAACAATAGGCAAATACTGCAAGAAGTATCAAGTTGACTGCTTTCATCTAAGTAAAGTCATAGGGAGTTTTTCAAAACCGTCAATTTTATCATTATACGAGTAAAATACAACTCTTTCATGTTTACATGGTCATATCACACTTCTATGAAAATTCACTATAATATATGAAATTATTGGTGGATTAATATAATTTAGGATGTTCTCGACCTCAAACAACCTTTAAAAGTTGAAGTTGTCACATACCTATTTTCGAATTTTTGACACACTTTGAACTGATTCTGGCCCACTGTGCGTCGGCGCGTTCACTGAAAACATTTTTTTTTTATTTAATTTTTTTTAAATTGGATTTAACATGTGTATAATGACTTTGATAAACAACCATAATTCTCTGTACTATCTAAATGTTTAAAGAATGGACTTCCTTATGTTGTGGTCATATTAAATGACAATATTTTTAAAGACCATTAAACAAACCACTTAAAAAAATTCCCATGTCGGTGCATGCAAAACGTGTAATTTCCGGAAATTTGGACATAGAACGAACTTCCTTATGATTTAGGCCTTAGGAAATAAATATGGATCTGAACTTTGTAGGTGACAAAGTGTTCTTCCTTATGTTGTAGTCACATTAGAATATAATATCATTAAAGACAATATTCAACAAACAAAATGAAACATATATCAAACTTTTAGGTTAAACTTTCCGCTTTGGAGCATGCATATAACGTAATTTTTAATATTTTCATGACAGTCGAGAATGTACTGATTATATAAATTTTAGATAATTACTGTTGTCCGATTGTGTGCATTGAAAATGTGACGATGAACTCGGGATACGGGCCATGGTTGACACACATTTCGAGGGGGCTGTTGTCACCTGTTACGATGCTATCACATCATCGTCATCTTCATTATCGTAATTAATTGCCCATGGTAAAATAAGGTAAAAACTATTAATTCAGTGTGTATTCATTCATCAATAGAAGTCTCGTAATGCACGAGTGCATTTCTCAGCATCTAGAAAAAAAAAACTTTCCTGAGGGGTAGGAAAACCCCAAGACTCAGACGAGTCACCCCCACCCCATCTGGGAATCAAAATTTTCCCGGGGGAAAACCCCTGGACCACCCTTTCTTTTTGAGATTTATTAATTCATGGAAAAAGAATATGCATGCAACTACAGTAATCATATATTTAAGTATGTATACACACATAAAATAAAATATGAGGAAAATTTACCTGACTGTTTTCAAGAAGGTAAAACCTTGAATTTTGAAGAACTTAAAAAGTCATTTAAAAGACATTTCTGAAGTCCGGAAAGCTCATTGAAATTTTCTCGGGGGAACCCGGACACCCTTTTTTTTTTGGGGGGGGGGGGGTTTATAGATTCATTGAATCATTTTTAAGAGGGGGAAAACTTTGAAGAAATTAAAAGTAATTAAAAGACACCTCAGAAGTCGGGAAAGCTCATTTCCCGCCTTCTAGGAATCAACATTTTCCCACGGGAGAACTTCTGGACCTACTTTCTTTTTGGAATTTATCGATTCATGAGAAAAAAAAAATTGTATGCATCTACTCAATATTTTTTATGTATTTATTTACTGTAATAACAAGTGAAAAAATTTAGTTGACTGTTATCAAGAAAGGAAACCTTGAATTTCTGAAGTCGAAAAGCTCATTTTCTCGCCATCTAAGAATCAAAATTTCTCTCGGGGGAAAACCCCGGAAACCCCCCCCCCCTTTTCTTTGGAGCTTATCAATTCATTGAAAAAAGAATACATATCCAACTACTAATTTTTTTTAATGTATGTATATACACATAACCGGCCAATTTACTGTAATAAGAATGAGAAAGTTTACCTGACCGTATTCAAGAGGGGGAAAACCTTGAATTTGAAGAACAAAGTCATTAGACACCTACTGTAGCTCAAAAGTCGAGAAGGGTCATTTCCCGCCATTTAGAATTCAAAATTTTCCTGGAGGAGAACCCCTGGATCTCCTGTTGGCGACAGTCGTCAACAGTTGTCCGGAATGTTGAACCTGGTTCAACTTTTCCGGTTGCATTGCAGACGCAGACGAATCAGTGCATTGCTAGCTGCCCTGTGCAATCGGGAGGGCACCCCGATTCGTCTGTGAACCATAACTATCACGACTGTCGCCGCTAGGGTGAGCGACTTTATGGAAACCGAGCTAAAACTCTAGATCCGCACCTGAGAGTTCCCTATTCTCAAAATTTTCTATTCCCTCAGCCCCAACCATGTTAGGAGCACCCCCTACCGCTAAATCCTGCATCCGCCCCAGAAACAATCAACTTACTAATTTCACAACGTGTGCCGGAATACCCAGGAACACAGATGCAGATGTAGCTGTTGATTCCATCAACGCGAGCACCTCCAATGAAAAGGAGCACTGTTGCACTCATTGTTAACCAAATCAAATGCTTTGTAGTTCTAATGAGCACATGTTTTAAAGTGCACATGCATGCAAACACAAGCTTAGCAACACATGTTTTGTGCACATGTGCAAAGTACACATGCATGGACATCCATAAGCCTAGTAACATGTGTTCTTGTATACACATGTGCAAAATGCACTCATGCAAACTGATGCTCATTAACACCCATGTTCATGCCAAAATGTATGCACATTACATACCCTTACAGTTTGGCATTCCCAAACTAAAATACAAAGAAGCAAATAAACTAATCAGAAATTAAAATGAAACATGAACAAACAGAAAAAGTAAGAGAGTGCTGTGCATGCCAGTAAAGTGAAAAAATCCCAATAAATGAAATATAATGATTTCTGAACGTGTGATGATCTGAGTTTGATTAACAAGGCAATGAAATTATATCACTAACTAATTTCACAGTTGACTCCAGAATAACCAGCTACACAGGAGCAAATGTAGGCATTAACACCATCTAAGCAAGTTCCTCCATTAAGACAAGGCAATGAAGCACATTCGTTAATATCTGAAATAATAGAAAATTACACAATACAGCATTTTTTTAAATTATATTTTCATTTAGCATTATTTTTTTTATGCTTGTCCTTTTTTAAATGTTAAGGTTAAATGTTATTCATTTATATTTCACAAAATACATGAGTCTCTATGTGCAGAACAGAACAGAAGTGAGCAGATGTAAATCGAATAACAAAAATGGAAATCCTAAACACCACCACCCAAACTGCAGTACGGGGATACTTGCTCGTCGCTGAGGATCAGTATCAAAATGTACCCGGTCCCTGCCCAGCACCAGTTGAGTCTCGGGTGTCCCAAGCTCAGACTGACGAAAGCTAAGACCTAAGATTACGAGATATCAGACCCCGAAAATTAAGACCCTCAACTAAGTATGCCAGGATTTCTAGACAATAATTCCTTTATTCGAAAGCTCTGAAAATGCGCGCTCCTCTATTAATATGAGATATTATGAGGTTTGTCAATTTGTAGTTGCCCGCGATATGACTATCATGTATGCATATAAAATCCCCTGATTGTTAAAATTATTTTAAATTTTAAGAAAATTCAAACACACTTAAAAAAAACATGGCCACCAACAAAATGAAAAATGACTACTATTCTAGAATAGCGCACCATTTTGCAGTTTGGGTTCTCTATGAATTTTAAGAAACCCATTACCAAGTTTCAATGACATTGTAAAAAGTTTTCAAATATGCAAATGAAGAAAAAAAAAGCATAAAGTATAATGATGCATGCACATGTAAAAAAAATGTGAGGACATGCACAGCCATTGCAAAGCATCTCGCTAATTCATGTGCTTATATATAGATGAAAATGTTCATGCTCAGTAGAGCATACAGGGGAGGAGGAAGGAGAACTCCCCCCAAAATAAAGCTTGTGCTCCCCAGTCACCCTTCCCCTTTGAAAATGTCCCTTCCCCATGGTCAAGCAGTAAAAGTCACCTTATATTACCATATTTTGCAACTTAGTGCCCCATCACTTAATCAAAAGGGCCCCACTCTACCTTTGCATTCCAAATCAGCCCCCGTTTTAAGAATCCCAGACACGCAACTGCTCACTTAGCATGAACAAAGCCCACGCATTTGCATAGCCATGCAGTTTGACATTTGTGAAAAGTCATAACTAAATGAATCTTGTTATGAAAATGTTTGATATAGAAATAATTACATCTCCATGTTTTGATCAAAACGGGGGTTTATGATATTCTGATAAATTTAATACTTATATTGACAGATAGTATAACATTTTGCATGGACTTATATACATTAAATTGGCTTTTAAGGATTATTTTCGAAGGCTGTTTTTTCTGAATTGTAAGAAAACTAATTAAAAAAAGCTATCAATTGTTTGTCTTTAAAGGCATTTTTTTTCAAAACTTACGTCTTAAGACAACAAAAGTGATTATGTCTCTTCACCCAGGAACTTAATGCAAAATCCAAAATAAAGCTTACAATTTCATCTGAATAAATTAACAGCTCATTTTTCATATTTTGGTCCTAAAAAGTTCATTTTGTGATGACATCTCACATTTTACAAGTATTTAGTGGCTAAATAAACAAAGATGAACAGGAAGCTAGACTGAAGAATGCTTTTTAAGTATTTTTTTTTTGCATGCAAAGTTCGATGACATTTATATGGAAATTGAAGAAAACATGAGAAAATGTGTTATGATGTATTTGTATTGCAAAGCAACTAAACAATATCACTAATTTAGCAGAAGGTTCCGCTATAACCAGGTGCACATTGGCAAATGTATGAATTAACACCATCTAGACAACTTCCACCATTCTGACAGGGAGCCTCGCAAAACAAAGCAACGCGTATACCCGTCTACAACGCGTGGTTGGGGATTAAAATCTCTTTGCGTTGTTGACGAGTGGTTCAAGATACTGATCAAAAATGTTGGACGATTCCATTTCGCGAATTAGGGTTCATTTTCCGACATTTTTGTTCTACTTGTTTGCGTCGGTTTATCTCGTGATTTTGATGTACTGTAATTTATCGACAAGTCTCTTTTCTATGTTTTGTAATAAGTTTCATTTGATATTATAAATTAATTTTAATACTATATCCTGTCATTTGTTATTGAGCTATTCTGTAAAATTTAAAACCGAAATGTCGAATACCAAGACTCTAAACCCACTGAAATTTCCTATACACTTTTATACTGTATTATAATCAGGCCAAACTCATGTTTTTGCCATGAATATTGACGGGATAAACGCAATTTAATGCCAGTGTATTGCTTTTTCTAGAACTATTCATAGGAACACTCCCACTCTCTGCTGCTATGGAAATACAGACTGAATCAAAGTGTACGTGTCATTGATCTTGCATAGTTATGCATAGCTCAGACCCTTTGTACGCCGCCCAGTGTTATAACCAGACCAACCTCATGTTGTTCCATGAGCATGGAGGAATACATTCGTAGTGACAGGATAAACGCAATTTAATGCCAGTACCTGCTTCTTCTAGAACTATTTATAGGAACAGTCCCACAGTTTATGGGGTGCCATACGCAGCAAAAGTCAATGTTAAATTCAAAATGTAATTGCAAAATTCAATGTCTAATTTATTAAAACGTAGGCGTAAATTTCTCAAAATGTAGATCTAGTTTCCCAAAATGAAGTTCTAATTTTTCAAAACGTAGTTCAAATTTCTTTAAAATGTAATTCAAATTCAAAACGTAGGTCTGACTTGATCAAACGCCCTCTCCAAATTCTATTTCAAAACGTAAATCTGCGTGTGGCACTAGACTTGCGAAATGTAAATCAAAACTAATCAGCCAATCATGACGTGGGACTGTGCCATTAATAATGGAGGAACCATTTTTCGCTGCAGTCCAATGCCGTGAACAACGCTTCCCAGTGCGTCTGCTAGTCTAGGCCTATAGTAAAATTCTGCATAAGTAGTCATATGAGTACAGGTTTACATTGTACCAAGATCGATATTAACGATTGCATTTATTTTTCATTGAAAATAAAAAGAAAACTTTAAATAATTTAACTTAAGGATTTTAAAATATTCCAAACCTGTACGCTTAAAATAAATAAATTAAATAAAAAATAAATAAATAAAGTTAACTTAAAACACAAACAACGCGATAGGATATAAATTTTGAGAGACGTTTTGGTATACTGTACTGTATTTCTGAAGTGCCATTCGTTTTGGGGTTGCTACAATCAGGAGTTACAATCGATCCAACAAAGGAAGAGCACTATCTATTTCCTTACATTCCAAAAAGAAGGATTGGATGCTATTTAAATTTCTCTGGAGATTGAAAAATTAACTGTTAACTCCGTTGTTAGAGAACATAGAATGGTACATGACTTTCGGACTTGTATAGGCCTTCAGTAGTAGTATTTATGTGTAAATAAATACAGAGAATAAGCAAACAATGTCGGGGCCCCTCCCGCCTGCCCCTCGCGCCTGGGCCCCTGGCGCCTCCTCCCTCCGTCAGCGCCCCCGAGTGTGACGCCACTGACTGTAACAACTGTTTGTAGTATCCTTGACACGAATATAAATATAATACACGATGATATCCAAAACATCAAGAACTTTATTTTCACTATGCTCAGATACTCGACTCGAAATTACTACCTTTTGTTAAGAAAGCACAGCTTATATCACAGCACAGCATAGACTTGCCACGAGTCTCTTACTTTTTAATTATTTTTCTCATTCTGGACAGCGCCACCAACGAGAAAGTAAAACACTGAAATCAGGCATCAGGATGCCAAAAGAATGACGTAATCTTATATTCCGTATTTGGATAAATGGGCGGACCGAAATAAACAATTTCAACCAATCAAATGTTCATATTTTTGGAGCCACGAAACCGAGTCACTCGCGTCGACTAGTTAGGCCATACGTCCATTTAGGCATGACTAAATTTAAATAGTCTTCCCTAATAAAACGGGCCTAAAATATTAGAATAGACCCTAGTAAGACTAATGTTGGCAATGGCAAAAACAATTAAGCTTAGACTAGATGGCATACCATACAAATACAACAAAACTTTAACTTTCCAGTAGGATGGCTCAGGCCTCGCCTGGAGTCGGGTAGTAGGCCTAGTCTAGACTAGTAGATGCTTGGCCTATTTTTAAGTTCTTACTTACAGAGGCCTACCTTTTTAACAATATATTCTACCCTAAAGGCCTAAATCTGTGTAGCAGCTAGTGGTGAGCAAGGTTCCAAGTAGGCCTATAGCCTACGGTTATCAGTCCATGTTGTTCTCAGCAGGCCAGAACTATTATACTGTTTTAATTCAAGTAGGTAGCCAAAAGGGAGCTGGAGCTTGTTCTAGTCGAGACATCCGCATTTCTAAGTTTCACTTTAATCTTAACCACGTATTCCCTATGGAATCTTCCCATTTCCTCCTTTAATGGCTGTCTCTTATACACATCTAGATGTGTATAAGAGACAGTGCATACGATATCCCACATCAAATTTGATGTGGGAAATTGCACGCATGAATCGTTTGCCCAGGCCCTAATTCGAAAAAAAAGAAACCGAGTATGGGACGCCAATTAAATTAGGTATGGCGCGCACTAAGTGCAATAAAGAGTGAGTAACCTAAAATTAGGGCCTGGAACCCCAGGCTAAGCACAGCATAGCATGTATTTCAATCCATTACGAATAACAGTCCACTACTATCAAATACTGTTTACCATCTACTTCCGCCAAATCACACGCAATGCGTTGCCATGGACGATTTGGAAGTGGAAACTGAATCAGTGGTTCTGCCCTTTGTGATGATTGTTTACTTGTACAATGTTCACACCTGCTTACATATTCAGCAAATTGTTTCCCAATTGAAGGCCACCAAATCGCTTCTTTAGCACGAAGTCGGCATTTTGTTATTCCCTGGTGTCCCTGGTGAATTCTCGACAGCATCTCCACTTGCAGTATTTTAGGAATAATTATGCGCTCACCAAAGGTCAAAATACCATCATACTAATTTGATCTCGAACATCCCAAAATGGTTTAATATCTTCCGTTACATCTTTAGCATACTTAGGCCAACCATGATTTACATAGGAAGAAATAATAGTAATAATAAAATAATAATATCATTAGTTGTCTCTCGAATAATTTCTTCAAATCTTGCATTAGATGCAGGCCAATGCTTGGTAACCATTCTCACATGAGCTAACAATTCCTCTTCAAGATCTATATCTTGTGGTTCTCCAACATAATTTGGTTGAGGAGCACGTGACAATGTATCGGCAACAACCATAATTTTACCAGGTGTATACTCGGCATGACAATTATACTTCATAAGACGTATCAAAAGCCTTTGACATCGTAAAGGAGCATCACATAAATCTTTAGAATTAATCAATGGTATGAGAGGTCAGTTTGTATTATTACTTTGAGTCCTCTAAGGCAAGTATAAAAACGATCACATGACCATACAGAAGCCAAAAGTTCCTTCAAAACATATTTCCTCTCAGAAGACGTTAATGTACGCGAACAATATGCAACAGGTCGCCATGTTCCATCACTCTGACATTGAAGTACACAACCTCCAATTCCATAAGCACTAGCATCAGCACTGACCATAGTTGGTTTCCCTGGATCATAAAATGTCAATGTTGGTGTAGAAACTAATAGTTCCTTAAGACGACTAAATGCTTTCTGCTGATCAGGACCCCATATCCAATCAACATTATCTTTCAACAAATCATTTAGCGGTACAGCTATAGTAGATGAAAGAGGAATAAATCTAGAAACCCAATTAATCATTCCCATGAAGCGTTTAACATCCGACTTTGAAGTTGGTACTGGCATATTTACAATTGCTGCAATTTTAGCAGAATTAGCTTGAAGACCATCCTTATTAAGGGTATGTCCAAGAAATTGTAAGTTTTTGACTATTTTCTTCAATAGGAATTTGCCAAAATCCTTGCTTAGCGTCTAATGTTGAAAACACCTTTGCTCCTGTAATCTTCCCAATTACATCCTCTATTGTTGGAATAGCAAAACGTTCACGCACAACACATTTATTAAGATTTCTCAAATCCACACACAAACGAATTTGACCATTTTTCTTTGGAGCAATTACAATTGGAGCACACCAATTTGTTGGTTCTCGGATTCGTTTAATTACACCTTGCTATTCCATACCAATTAATTCCTGTTCCACCTTTGGTAGTAACGGTATTGGAATGCGACCTGGAGTATGTACACAATACGGCACAGCATCAGTTGCAATTTTAATTTTACCTGGTGGACCTTTAA
>NW_022712229.1:0-4728 GCF_011630105.1 Anneissia japonica
TTATCGTTTTATGAATTGTATATTATCATCTTCTTGAATTTCATGACTTTTTTTCTATACTGATTTTTTTGTATTTAACTCATTAGTGGGCATAAAAATCGGTCGGAGGGCTAAAGTAAATTTTTGATTTAACACCGAGGGCCGCACCAAAACTTTGATGTTTCCAGTGTGATTCCAAAAACCTCCAAGCATTGCTTTTACACCACTTCATTCCCAGTTTTGATATTACATTTTACAGATAATCGATGTTGGGCTGAACGTTTTTTAACCAACGTTGCTTGGTGGGCCGCACACATAGAGTTTTTTATTCATTTTCACAGGCCGTAAAAAATTGCTGTCAGGCCGCACTTTGCCTTCCTGTGATTTAACTCTTCATTTCAATGACGTATTGTATTTTGAGTATTTTAAAACCAATTAAATAAATAAATAAATAAATAATATATAAATAAATAAATATAAATAAAAATCAATGAAAATAAATAAATAAATAATGAAATTACCATATAATATATAAAGGTAAACATGAGTAGAATGGTGATAATATGTCCAAGTAAGACAGTAAAATATAATATTAAATAGAAAGGTTAAAATTATAACATTGAAAAACATCACATGAGTGGGATGACAATCTGAGTAAATACATAAGTTGGATGGTAAAAATATAACATGGCTAGGAAAGACAGCAATTATAGCAAGATGTTGGCCTCTTGTACAATAATTTTAACAACTCTATTAAGAAATATATTAAATACTGTATATTTAAACAAGCTGATATAAATTAAATATATGTGAATTTATAATTCTTATCTCACCACTTGAAGCAACCAGGCATAATTCCTCCAGGTGGCGCACAAACCAATGATGCCGGACGCAAACATGAACACACCAGTACCAATAAGAACATAGGGAACTTGCGAATAATCCGATGTTGATAACGCCAAGTACATTTTTAACTCAATCACGCCCCACAGACCAATCACAAGCATTGTTAATCCCATAATCTGTGATGGAAAGAAACATTACTTAGAAATTTTAATTAATTAATTATTTCTATGCTATATTCACCAGAAAAAAAAAATTCACCAAATTAATTAAGGTGGGCATACATGCCCACATATTAAATCTATATATATATATATATATATTATATGTATATAGGTTTATATGTTAAACCTAAAATATAAATTCTTAAATTTTTGTATGTTCTTAAGTTTTTAATTTTAGTTTTTTTATACACACATTTGAAGAGGCAACTGACAGTAATACATTTTACTCTTTTGGAAATATTGTCATGTTGGTATATATTTTTTCTTGTTTCTCTTTTGTTTTTCATGTTTTCTCGGCAAATTAAATGAAATGTATTTTTTATTTTTTGTTAATTATGGTTTAGGAAAACTATAGCCTACCCCTCTGAGTAAAAAAGAAATTAAATGAAAAGCTATACATTCAAAATTATAAATTTACATTCCATTGCATTAATTTTCCTTATCACGAACGAATACAGTATGAAACAGTTGGGAGATTTATAATTACTCTATACAGATGGTTAAAAAGTAAAGGTCTGGCCAATATAGGGAAACAAATAGATCCCAGGCGCTAAGTAAAATAATTTTACAATTAAAAGTTTTAAAATATAAATTGAGTGGCACAATAATGATCATATAGCATGTTGTCCTCTATGGTTACCTCCTAACGCTTCTAATAAACGATCATAAGAAATCTGACGTGTTCTGTGCTTTCTACGACCTCTATGATGAAAACAAAATGCTACGTTGCAGAAGATGAAGGGCGAACACACAGACTGTGTTAAGACGACGAACTTAAAAATAGTTACTCACGATCGCTTCCGATTCTCAATTTACTTACCATAAAAACCAGCGTAAAGAACGTCAACAGAAGCTGCACCAACCTCATGGTCGCTGTAGTCTGCATTCTTTTCCCCATGGTGATACCAGAGTAATTCCACCTAAAAGTATCTTTTGGAACTCCCAACAAAACTCGAAAACTTTTTGACACCGAGTACAATGGACGGAGAACGAACGTAAAACGAAAAAACCTCGTCTGTAAGTCTGTCCCTTTTTAATTTTATGCTTGGGAATTGTGGTCAACCTATTCTACTGAGGGCGCTATATGTAAATTTATTTATCTATTTCTCCATTTTCTGGAGCAGTCCAATCACATATTAGTACTGACACAATTTGTCACATAAAGTTTAGTCATGACTGACGCTCTTTTTGACAGGATTTGAACCGGGACCCTGGGATTAGAGGGCAGGCATCTTTCTCAAATACCAAGATATAGCTCTGTATAATATTAGTCATCAAACATTACAAAAATTTAATTGACAGCACATAAAAAGGTAACATGAAGTAACTTGAGTACGACTTTTTAAATTGAAAGAAGTTAGAGAAGGATCTTAAATTTAGAAATCCCTGAATCTTTACAAGACAAATCATTGCTTTATATATCGGCATAAAATTGCCACTTACATTTTTTTTTTCATCAATTATTCTTTGGTGCAAACGTACAACCAATATTAAAAAATATATGCTATTTATAACCTCACGTGACATTCTATAATGTAAAAGATGTTTTGTTTTTATGCAGAAACAATTCAGAACTTATGTGCAATGCCTGTCTCTTATACACATCTGCCCTACATTCAACCCTAAATTTCAATAAAACAAATTCATCAAAGCCTAATGTGTAGCCTCTATAGTGATATAAAGATGTGTATAAGAGACAGACCTAATACCCTACCCAAACAAAAGGAAAGGAAAGAGAGAAGAAAAGAAAATCCAGACCTAGGCCTACTCCAAAACAAGCTAATTTTCGATATTCTATGGGTATCATTCCAACATTTAAATAATAGACTCTATTAACACAACAACAATTCCCCAAAATAATTGTAGGCCTACGACGACTAGAAGCACTTTTTCTTCGAGTTGTCTAATAATCTTGAAAATACCAATATAAAGACGATTGGGTAACCAAATTGATAGATTGTGTTAAAAGTATCACTACCGATACGAATTATGCTGATGTGATCACATCATCGACCAATCTGATTAATATGACCATATTCTTTATGGTTCAATCGACTATTCGAATTATTATTATACATTGTTTTGATCGATTTATCCTTATTATATAATGTCTTTACATATTTAATAATCTAGGGTTTTATGATGGGTAATCATTGCCATGGTTTAGAGCGGGGGCGGATTATAGGGTGGGTGGGGATCAACGGCGCGGAATGTTTTTAAAGTGGGGGGATTTCATAAGGTAATAAACCCAGTACCGTATGCGAGCGAAGAGACCATCTAGGCTGGGGGCCAGGGGGCCGCCAATGGCCTCCGGTGGGGGTCCAGAGGCAAAGCCAACTGGAAGATAGATACGGATATTTGACGGAATTTGGTGAGTTTTATTAATTATTTTATAGGCATTAAGCTACATTTCCGTCCAAAAAAGTGCCATTTCCGTCCATCTACATGTGCCATAATCATAATTCTTTTTACCTCAGCCCCAACCATGGTGGTGCTGAGGTATTATAGACCTCCAGTGACGGATCAAAGGCCCGGGGACCGAGCATCCTCCTAAATGTTTGAAAGGTATAAAGAAAATGAAGGGAAAAAAAGTGTGCCATTTCCGTCCGGCCTTCTTAATCATAAATTTTGTTACCTCAGCCCTTACCATGGGGTGGGCTGAAGTAGAAGGACCCCTTCCCCCAACCCCTCCCCCATTTATATTAAAGACCCTCCCTAGGCCCCTCTATTTCGAATCTCTGAATCCGCCACTTTTCCCATCTGTTAAAGTCCCTCCCTGGCCGGATCTATATTTTGAATTCCAGGATCAGTCGCGAATGAGCAAGACTACACACCTATTTATTTTTATTTATTTATTTAGCATCCATTCAAATTTATTTATTTAGCATCCATTCAAATACAACACTAAGAGCAAGTAAATACAACACTACGAGCAAGTATGACGCAATGAAACCCTTTACTTGCAGCGCTCGCGTTAATATAGTGCACATTCATTACCGGTATCACATAGAAATCGAAATCAGTAGAGTGGTGGACGTATTCGCTTCAAAACAACTACAAAGAGATTAATTGCTTTCCTACCCTGTTCCCAATCAGATAAGTATGCTTAGGCCTACTAGTTTTATGAATTTTTGATTCTATATATTTTTGACGTGTACCCATCTCATCCTCGACGAAAATCCCTTTTAATTGTTTGTTCATATTCGCAATTTCCATTAATCCCATTTATTTATCATATAACATTTATATTTATGGTAAAAGTTTAGTATTTTCAATGACCAATAATATTATGAGCATTTTTCATTGTGCACTATAGACATGCATTATTCCTTTTACGTTTAAATTTAATAATGTTATATTTGCATTGTGCTATTTTAAGTTGTAGTAGTATGCAATGAAAATCGAAGTACTACGTAAAGTGAAAGTGGCACTTAATACATATCTAGGATACGTGTATGGCCAAGCAGGGATTATTTTACTCGATCTCGATTTATTTACGATTCTTTATATTTAATCATAAATAGACGAACGTTAACCCGTAGTTTAATTATTGACATTTCTACAATGTTTTCAATTAGATTGATTTAATTTTGTATTTTCTTTAACAAAGTAAGCTAGTCAACTTTAGGCCTATCGAAAGTTTTGATGTACTACAGAACACTGAATACTGAATATTTTCCCT
>NW_022712230.1:0-823 GCF_011630105.1 Anneissia japonica
GTGGGCGGGATAGAGGTAGGCCTATGCCGATTAAATAACGAAAACGTATGGAACGCTAACAGTATTTTTGTTTTCTGCTGTAGTTTTTCTCTGTACTAATACGGTTTGCCCATTTAGCGTTCCATAAGAGAACAGTTCCCCTTCCAATGACAGAAAATAAAATAAAGTAGACTGTCTCGCCTGTATTGAAAAGCAGGAGGATTTGTAGTTAGCGAATCATTTACGAGTGGACCGCTTGATGAACTACACCGAAGCCTCCTCAACTCAATTCATCTGTCTGTCTGGATTTATAGTCGAGGATTTAACACATCTCGCCAAACACTTAGGTAATATGCATCATAAATTTATACTCTTTTAATCGATTTATTTTTACACTACATTTAATTGTTTGATTCATTTTCAATGTCATTATGTAAAAGTTCTTATTTTTGATTAGTGTAATTTTCAACATTCTTTAGCACCAGCTTAAATTCACTTTGCGAACATACCTATACTGAAATTATGCTTTCATTTAAAACAAATATGTACGAATTGCTTAGCAGCAGATTATGAAACTAAGTGCAGTGACTTATCGGTAATCATTTTCAATTGAATATATACCTATGTTAAGTAGATACAGAAGATAATAATTGGATGTATTTTCTGAGGGCTTATATGATGAAGTTATACACACAATAATATTTCTGATGTCATGTTTATCAAGAACGTTTTAGTATTAGAGAATATTACCAAATATTATACAATTGATATATATATATATGTATATATATATATATATATATATATATATATATATATGTATATATGTACATTGTGTATATAT
>NW_022712231.1:0-660 GCF_011630105.1 Anneissia japonica
AAAAATTGACAATGTTAAAAAGTTGAGTCAAAAATATTATTTTTTTTTTTAGGTTAGGGTTAGGGTTAGGGTTAGAGTTTGAGTTAGGGTTAGGGTTATGGTTAGGGTTAGGGTTAGGGTTAGGCAAAGTGAGATAGGCTGAAACAAACACTATTCCATTGAAAGTTTGAAGTTTTTCGGAAAAGTACTCGAAATATGGCGGAAAGTCAAAAATTTGCACTAAGTGCTCATCTCGGCGAGATAAGCTCTTTTGTGCAAAAAGTGACAATGTCTAAAATTTGAGTCAAAATGTAATTTGTTTTTGTTAGGTTAGGGTTAGGGTTAGTTTTAGGGTTAGAGTTAGGGTTAGGGTTAGGGTTAGAGTTAGAGTTAGGTTTAGGGCTAGGGTTAGGCAAAGTGAGATAGGCTGAAAACAAGACTATTCCATTGAAAGTTTGAAGTTTTTCGGAAAAGTACTCGTAATATGGCGGAAAGTCAAAAATTTGCACTAAATGCTCAACTCGGCGAGATAAGCACTTTTGTTCAAAAAGTGACAATGTTAAAAAGTTGAATCAAAAATGTAATTTTTTTTGTTAGGCTAGGGTTAGGGTTAGTTTTAGGGTTAGAGTTAGGGTTAGGGTTAGAGTTAGAGTTAGGGTTAGGGTTAGGGTTAGGCAAAGT
>NW_022712232.1:0-736 GCF_011630105.1 Anneissia japonica
AATAATCTGTATGATTCTAAATAAAAAGACAGTCTCGACATTATTATTTTCATGTTTCATGTGCGTTTGGGTACCAGCTTTTTTATACAGTGTACGTCTCAGAATAAATGACGACAAGAAGACCCAGATGTATGCGAATCAAACCAAACGGCTCTTTTCAGAGCCACCACAGAAACAAAAGAGATTAATGATTTGCTTACCAATTTTAATAAAGATATGGAAAATCCCTCGCACACATTTTCCCACACACATTCAACTTTTAAACATTCATTCGTCATAGGTCTACACTGTACGTATCCCACCACATCTAAAACACTCTTGCTTATTATTATTGTTATTAATATCCGAAATAATATTCAGAATATATCGAAATGCGTTAACAAAATGTGATTGATGTAATTTATTAGATTAAAAAGGAATAACGTAACGTTGTCTTTGAATCTGAAATATGCTTGTTGTCACTATTTTTTATCTATAGTTATTAATAGTTGAAATGACAAGTGTTATTTACTATGATTTTTTTTGTTTTTTAGGTCACCGAGTACTACAATATTAAGATGTTATGAAAGCATACTAGAAACTAATACAAATGATAATGTATTTTTATACGTTGTTCGTAATCAAATTCTATCAAATTTTGCATTAAGCTAAAGCTTACTCATATTTACTTCTCATTAAACAACTATTATTCATTGAATTTCCGTGGATTTTTTTTTTAACATACAGACATTCAGTG
>NW_022712233.1:0-657 GCF_011630105.1 Anneissia japonica
CGCAAATGCCACCCCCAGTAAGGGCGCCGACAATAGAGGGCGACACTCAAATATGTTCTCTTGGATAGGTCTAATCTGTAAAATTTAAAACCGAAATGTCGAATACCAAGACTCGAAACCCACTGAAATTTCCTATACACTTTTATACTGTATTATAATCTGGCCAAACTCATGTTTTTGCCATGAATATTGACGGGATAAACGCAATTTAATGCCAGTATATTGCTTTTTTCTAGAACTATTCATAGGAACATTCCCACGCTCTGCTCTATGGAAATACAGACTGAATCAAAGTGTAGGTGTCATTGATCTTGCTGCCGGCCGAGTTATGCATAGCTCAGACCCTTTGTACGCCGCCCAGTGTTATAATTAGGCCAAACTCATGTTGTTGCCATGAGCATGGAAGAATGTAGTGACAGGATAAATGCAATTTAATGCCAGTACCTGCTTCTTCTAGAACTATATATAGGAACAGTCCCACGGTTCTGCTGCTATGGAAATTGACTATAAGGGTCATTGATCTTGCTGCGGGCCGAGTTAATGCATAGCCGTACCCTTTGTACGGCGCCCAGTGATAACGACTCGACGTTACCATGGAAAAGCATAGAATAAACTAAGAAAAATTTTTCTGAATTTTTGTGTGCAATTAAATCTTGT
>NW_022712234.1:0-541 GCF_011630105.1 Anneissia japonica
TCCTGTACGTCACGTCGTCCGAATAGGCGGTGCCTATGATGGCCTTGGCGGCCGTCATCACCGACGTCTTGCCCGAGCTCGGCGGACCGACCAGTATGCCGTGAAGGCTCATCGTCGTGTGCGGTCGGAGCTGATTTATGCCAGAGAGCAGGATAAAACAGAGTTCGCCCATGGCGTTCGAGACGTCGGCAACACCCTCGGTTAGTTTTAGCATCTGCATAAGGTACCGATAACCTACGTGAAGACCGTCGTCCTCGTGGGCGTGCACGTACTTCAGAAAACAACCGTTTCCGTTTCCGCTTCCGTTGAGACTATAACTGCCGGCCATCTTCCCTCGCCAGTCGTCGCGATAGGATTGTTGTATCGCGTCGACCATCTGCGAGTTGTTGTTCTCGTGCTTTTGTTTGTACAACTTGAAGAACGACCTATTACGTTTGTGATCTACGTAGTTCTCCGGCGTTCTCCCCATTTTCTTGAAGACCTCTCTAGCAGTCCGATTATTGGATTTTTCTCCGATTCTTTGGAGAAACCGACGTTTTTT
>NW_022712235.1:0-971 GCF_011630105.1 Anneissia japonica
TAGAGTCTAATGGTATCTAATACCATTTTGGGCACTACTTATACCGATGCAGTTTAATATTATATTTTGTTCGGTGAATAAAAATTGCATTATGACACTAAATTAAGTACTGGAAACTAAAATAATATTGTAGAAATTCTTTTATTAAACTTCAATTCTGAATAGTAATTTCAAAACAATATCTGAAATAACGTGATAAAAGCTCAAGAATTAATTGTATAACATTAAAAAGCACATCGTTTTCAGGAAATGATTTCCAAAAAATATTTTTAAAGAAATATTTCAGAATACGAGTATATAGAGGGCGCTGAATCATGAAATAACGTTGCACCATAACTCGCATTTCATTGGAATGAATCCACCAAGTTGTACTGATTCAATTCAACTTACATCACAACTGATGACGGTAACATAATCTGAATTATTAGACATCCACGTAGGAGACGAAATTTAGCGGATTCTTAAAACTTCTCTATAATTATTATTTCCTGAAATGTGAATAGTCGCTGAAAACATCAATTTAGTAATTATGACGCAAACATCCCCTTTCCTGGCATTCAAAACATTTCAATGCAAGTGCTATGCTACTGACATCCACATAACATAAAAAGGTAGCACTATATACAGTTAGTTACATAGCCTGTGTATTCAGTGTATTTTATTGTCATTCATTTATTGTGGGCACCACGGCTCCTAAAACAAAATGGACCTTTTTACCAGATAAACATATATCAAATATATCAAATGAAAACTTTACTTGTCCATTAAACACTGGTACTGGTATGGGCATTTATAATGTGCCTCTTCCTTGCGGTTATAAAGCATTCTCAATGTATTGCATAACAACCAATGAATAATAATCACATGGTTGTTACCGACATGTGGTATACTAGTATTTATTGCATATTATGCAATACCTTAAGGAGGAAATATAAAATGTCCAAAGGAGGCATACCACTAGGCCTCATAGC
>NW_022712236.1:0-648 GCF_011630105.1 Anneissia japonica
AATATGGTGACAAATGTACCAGATTATGGGTTAAAGTTAAACACCTTATTGTCGTACTGTTCAGGTAAAGCCCTAGAGTCTATACAGTTTTGTGTATTAAAACCACCTAAGGAAGGCTATGAGGCTGCGTGTAAAACGCTTAAAGAGAAATTTGGCAATACAGGCGTGATAGTGCAAGCTTGGGTGAGTAAAATCACCGATAGACCCAAGATAGAGGTGAATGCATTAAAACAGTATGCAGAGGATCTAGACAATTGTTTTCAAACCCTTAATGAATTAGGATACCTCAACGAATTAAATAATCAAAGTAGCCTAAAACTAATCATTGAAAAATTACCAAGATTTCTTAGAAACAGGTGGCAGAAGGAAAACTACCGACTGAAATTAAAATCCGAGAATGCTACACTTGAGGATGTTGTGAAGTTCATTAGAACATGTACACTGGAAGTTAATGATCCTGTCTTCGGATTCAGTGAAATCAGGCAGCCAACTCACACAACAAAGGTTAGAAAAGTACAGGTAAACAACGTGAACTGGAATGCAGATCGAGAAAGATCACCGAAGTGCTGGGTATGTAAGTCTGATGAACACTGGCCGGATCAGTGTAGCACACTGCTAAATGCTAAGTCACAAGAAAGGTTTGAGCTT
>NW_022712237.1:0-1494 GCF_011630105.1 Anneissia japonica
CAGAGGTATTGAAGCAAGGTATCCAAGAACCTTTGTGAAAGATAAAAACAAAACAAAAATATTTGTAAAAAAGGAGACTGAAATATTATTTTAAAGTTAATTGTATGGTAAATTTTAAAAATGTAAATACTTGAATATCATGTAGATAGTTGAAACAACTGTTCTTCCCATAGCAATCTACATTGATATTGATATACTGCAAGCATTACCAATAATGATGCAAATACTATTCACTATGAACTACAGTATTGCAAACATGGACAGTTAGACATTTCTCTACAGAGAGTGGCACTTAACCTAAAACACATATTCATTCAGTTTTATTACTTTTGGTATGCAAAATATTAAATTGAATGTTGTGTAATAGAGTACAGTAATTGCCTAGGTCAATAATGGGCTTAAACTAAAACAATTTAATATTTTGCTATATACACTAATTAGGATCAACACCAAACAACATGTATGGATGGAGAACAAAATTAAGTTTGAAAAAAACTTTAAGGCACATCTTTTAATAATAGAATGTGTTTTTTTACATTTAAATACATTTTTCTTTAAGGGCAACTCAGACAGCATCATACTACAAAGTTAGGTGCCATTTATCGTTGAAGAATATTAAGCATTTTAAGATAATATTTACGATTTGACTGTCCCCAATTAATTTAAACTCAATAATCGCCTTTGTACGACTATAATAGTCGTAAAACGACGATTAAGACAAATGCTGTTTACTGTTTGTACGACTTCTTAGGTACCCAAGACTTTAATCAAGAAACAAATAGTTATTACTGTGACACAGTATGGTAGTCACTTATTGCTGTGGGATAGTGGTATTAGCAAATGTGCAGTATATTCTTGCAAAATTTAACAATAAAAAGTATATACCTTTACTGCTTCATCATGGCTGCTCTTCCATCAGTTTTGTACCAGGAGACAAATAAATACACATTCAATAGTCGGTTTTTTCCCAGTGTCTACCACAAACAATATATTGCAACAAACATGGCTTTGGCTTCCTGTCAATGGATTGAAAACCTGAAAGAAATACCATATTATTTAGAGTTAGGCCTATGCACACAACTAAATTAGCCCATATCTATTTTTATATTTCTATTATTCATTACGCTAACCATATCCTCAAATGTTATTATCAAAAGATATAGGCCTATTGTTAATTTTTCTCTTTATTGAAAGAAAATATAAAAATTTACATTATTAACATCTTCAAAACAAAAAAATGATTACTGATGACATGACAGTGATGTGGCTATTATACCACTGGCAGTATGTAGGCCCATGATATGAGATGAATTATTAAACACACATTATAGGCCTAGGCCTAGCTTTTTTATTTATTTTTGCGCTTTGTCCATGCAACCACATTTTAACATTATATTTAATTTAATATAGACCTATTATAGCATTCAACAGGCTGAGGCTATCGGCACTGCCGCAGTGCGAAAAAAAGCTGCTGTTTTCTATCGGCACTGCCGC
>NW_022712238.1:0-1050 GCF_011630105.1 Anneissia japonica
ATCATTACAACTATATGATTTACGTAGGCAGTGCCTTTAATCGTAATTTGTATTACCCAAGAGAGATTCTCCTCTTCGTTGTATTGATATTCAGCACATTTGTATAATTATTATAATTATATTGACAACTAAGGGGGCGGATGCTACTAATGTCTGAAGTGATTTGTATTATTACATTCACTCTTAAAAATAAAGTGTTAAAAATAACGCTTTAGCACTATATAACACTTAGCAAGTGTCTCTACAGGGACAACACCGTAAGTGTTGTTTCAACTCTCAAAAAAGTGTTACATATTCAACACTTATGAAAGTGTAGGATCTTTAACACTTTGTGGTGTTCATTTGACACTTTATAAGAGTGTAATTAACACTTAAAGTTTTGTAATTTAATTAAAGTGTTGCAGATCTAACACTTCATTAGTGTTGATTTTAAACTTCATAAGTGTTCAATTAACATTTAAAATGTTGTAATTTAAATAAATTGTAACATATCTAACACGTTATTTAAATTGTAGATTTTTTAAGTGTAGATTTTAAACTTCATAAGAGTGTAATTAACATTTTAAGTGTTGTAAATTTAAATACTGTATGAGTATTAGAAACTGGTGGTGTTGATTTCGAATCTTGCAAACGTCAAAAGCCTAATAAGCTACAGCAACTCAAATTGAACTCAAAATTCACATTTATTTCACAACTAGCCAATGTGTAACCATTCAACAAATCTATTAAATCACTATTATACTACAGTAAACATTTCTTTATTTACTTTATAACTTACAAGACTTTTAATGAGTCACTATCGCACTGTAATACAAATATATGTCTGTCATCAGCTAAAAAAACTTGAAAAATTAAATTTAATATTCAAATTGCTATTTGTTATAACTTAATTGGAATACCCAAGCTTGTATTATGTTGACAGGTTGTATGTTTCAGCATTAGGTGCAAGTAGGCTATGGCTTATATGGAAATTAAAAAATAATAGTGTGGCTGCTTTTCATCAATTATGATGACAACATCAGGTGTACTATTCCTAGATATACAAATAAA
>NW_022712239.1:0-1630 GCF_011630105.1 Anneissia japonica
GGAAATGGACTCATCGTTGGCTTGCATAGGCGGGATGCTGATAGACGGAGACTATATAAACCTGTTTGATATGGAGGTGAGGAAGCACGACGTTGGAAAATGCGGCATCGACGGTGTATCATCCACCACCACCACCACGGACGTGTCTCCTAGCAGCAGCAGCAACAACAACACTCGCATTCGCAAACACTGGGTTATGGTTACTTTACTTTTTCTATTTGTTTTTAATTAAATAAATAAATAAAGAAACAAACGAAATACTTTTTTCAAAACAAAGAAAGAAAAACTACACAATAGATTCAAATTTTTCGACTTTCGAAGTCTAAACCCGGCATCAACCGTTATCCACGCGTTAAGAGATATCGCCATCATGATGGTCAGTATCAACCAAAAGGATGATCGAATCCCGAACCAGATGGGCAACGCCTGAATCAGTACATTAAATATGATCGTGAAGACAAAGTTGGCTACGGCCGTAACATTATCATCCCCTCGAATTAATCTTGACGGGTAATCCAACGTTCTGTGACAACGGGCGAACATCATCATGACGCCTAGGACAGACATGTCTGGGTACACGATGGCTAACAGGAGAGCGAAGAAGCTGCATACATCTACAATTCGGACGATTGGTGGCACGATCGTCGTGCTGTTCCCCTTGTTCGATAATATCACGAATGCCTGGATTCCTAATACCGCCGAAAATATTATCGGCATCGTTACGTTCGATACGTTCTCGTCCCTCCAGAACGGCAACTGTGCCCATATCAGGAGAAGAACCGATGTTGGAAGAACCAGACAACTCACTACCGTGTCCAAACACCTGAAGGGAAAAAAAATATATATATATACAACATGAGTTTTTTTTTGTTTTTGGGAGGGGGGAGGAGGAGGAAATTAAACAACAACAACAAAAACAACAACCAATTCTCTCGGCAGTGAGAGTGAATGCACTGAGTACCTACATGTGCCTCATCTCTTTAGAAAACTTTCCTTCAAAGTTTTCGAAATTGCTATTGCGCAACCGGTCCAATGCATCATACGTCATAAAATACAACGCCGTTGTCAATGTAAACGACACGGTGGAAATATCTACCACATCCGTACAGTACGCTGCCATGGTTGTGTTTGCGAACTAACAAGCTGCAATGCTATAAATAAAATTAGATGACGATGACGTCATGTATATAATACCTCGTGAAATGACTTTTTCTTGACCGACGGAGCGCACGGAATTCCACATCTGACAAAGATGTACTCGTCTCTCGTAATCTCGGCTTCTCTCAGCCGTTCCGGTGTAGAGGGCACATCTAACGCACGAAGATCAGTCATCGCCGGTATCCTTTTCAGTGTATTCATTTGCTTCTTACGTGTGTGCGTGCGTGTGTATATATGGGTGTTTCCGATAGGCAAAGACTCGGTTTCTTTTATACCATCGCAAATGCTGACGTCATCGACATGTCAACGTCACAAACTGGTTCATTGCATTTCACAACCCTTTCGTGCCTCAGTTTGGCGATAAACATGTCTACGTCATCATCAACATCATCGCGACTGTCCGTGTACCAGTCAACGTCACCGATTTCGTACGGTTTGATTTTGGGATCGGTCCTGGCACGATGACCGTTGG
>NW_022712239.1:1675-3769 GCF_011630105.1 Anneissia japonica
GTTTGGATATCGGCTCCCGACCACTTATTTTCTCCTCGATCGCCTTAAGTTCCGGTTTCGCTTCGTTCGACACCGTGTACACTTTCAAGACGTTTGCGTTCAAGCCGGGATACAACGCTCTGTTCCTGCCAAAGTCCGTTCCCGCGGTCGTGGAAGATGCGGCGGCGGCGGTGGCAAATCTTGGCCTGGACCTGTCTCTTATACACATCTAGATGTGTATAAGAGACAGAGGATCGGGGGCACTCTTGCCCATCGCTCGTGCGCATTCGATGGCGGCGCATGGTACGGCTTCCAACGACCGACACCCGAACTCGTACATGCATATGGCACATTGCTCGCGTTGAAACCGAACCACCTCGTCGGCGTACGAGCTGTCGCGTTGAAGGTCGTACTCGATTCCAATTCGCAATCCTTCGGGTGGAATTTCGACTATCTTCGGCGCCCCCGGCAACGGTTCGTGAGCGTTACATTCTTCAACTTTTACAACCGCCATCGAAGGATCGGAGCGTTCGTACATTCGCTTGGCGAACATGTGATTAAGTTGTCCCGACCGATTCGAATTGAAGAATTTAAACACGTGGGCGAATATGGCAACGAACGCTCGTCTGCGAACCTCGTCTTTCTCGATGTCCACGACACACGGCAGCTGACCGTAACAGTAGTTGAACGCAGCATCCGTTCCCGCTTTCGAAAGTCTGAACTGTTTCTTAGTGAACTTAACAACCTTGTTCATCGCTCGTCCGGCAGCCGTTCGATCGAACGTTGCGTTGGGATCCATCACGTCGTCTACTATACGCTTGATGTCTTCGAATGCGTCGAGTCTATGTACTAGAATCGCGGTAGGATCCATTTCCACCAATTTTCCGCCGCTGCCGCTGCCGCCACCATCGTCGTTATCATCATCATCATAGCGCCCTCGCGTCAATCGCCGAGTAGATACCCTGCCCGATACCGCATCGTCCTCGTCATCGTCGTCGTATTTCTTGTTTGAACCGTACACGGCAATCATGCGTTTCTTTGCGTTATGAATAGCACGTTCTCCGTCCGGATCAAGCTGACGATTGAGCAGTCTGAATTCCATGCCAGCTGTTCTCATTGCGTTGTTCTGCAAATCGACGTCGTCGAATCCGAGCGCCGCGTCGTCCATGGCGCTGAAATCCCGGCCGCCGAGATTCTGAACCGCGTGCTTGAAATCCGCGTCGTTCAAGCGACAAAGTCTGACGAGAGGATCCTCGTCTCGACACCGCTCTTTGTTAGCGATGAACTCGGTCACCCGTCTGTTTTCGTCGATTATTCTTCTTCCGACGGCCGCCCACATACCCACCAGCGCCTGATACCGACCGTCGTCGAGTATCTTCTTCGTACCGTCGTCCAGCAGATCGCGCTGTCTCTCCCTCGTCTGTTGGCATGCGGAATCGATGACGGCGGTTTCGCGCCACGTGGCAATCTCGTTCTTCAACGTCGCGATCTTGAATCGGTTCTCCGAATGCACATCTGCAAACTCGGTGGCGAGTTGTGTTAGATCGGCGACCGTCGATGCCGTGGACTCGTTCTCCATTTCGGGATGTTCGCGCAACCACGCAAATTCGTCCACGATCTGATAATGCCTTGCCGTATCCGTGGCGTCGGCGGCCTCGGCAACGTTCAGCTGTTCCGGTGTGATTGAATGAACGTGTTCCATGTGCTGCATTCGAAAGCGTATGTCTTTGAACCGACTTTCGCACTTTCTAACTTTGCATCGAAAACGGAGCATCACCGAGAAGCGAGTGCGATCCACCCCGGTTCCTGCCACGGTCCTTCGTTCGGGCGGTTGATTCGGAGCTTTCATGTCTTTCTCCATCACCGATTCTCCGGTCCTCACCAGCCGAGCCCCTCGCATGGTCCAGTCGTGTTCCCGCATAAACCTGATCACACCGGAACCGCAACCGGCACCGTTCATTCCCATTCGTTTCAACACCGTCTCTTTCAAACGCGGAAATTTCGTGTTTCCGTTCCCTTCGTTGCCGAGTGCGGATTCGATGACGGTGATCAATTTCGGAGGCAGAGCAAATATCGTTTTCGGTTCACCGGCGAACGTGTGCATCCGCCTAACCA
>NW_022712240.1:0-742 GCF_011630105.1 Anneissia japonica
GAGTTTGTGCTTCGAACAGGTCATTCCATTCATAGAAGAAGCCTTTTGATGGAGAAAGTGTACCTTCTTAGGAAAGGTTTGCCTAAGTCGAAACTATCTCTGGCTATATAAAATTGATTATAAGATTGAAAATATTAATCTTATTGTAGTAGTGATACTATGTACACGTTTTAATTATTGTTATTTATAGATAAATAAATCGGATGTACCAGTTTTACTAAATATAAACCTTATATTTTACTTATAATGTTATTTTTTGTTTTTCAGCACCTAAAGTTCCACCCCCAAATCCTGGTCAGACTGCTGCCCCTCAACAGAATGGATATGCTGCTCCAAATGCCTATGGTTACCCTCCTATGAATGGATTCGGTCCCCCACCACAAGGAGGTTTTGCTCCACAACCAGCAGGGGGATACCCACCTGCAGCTGGAGGGATATATCCACCAGGTCAGCCATATGGTTACCCTCCAATGAATGCAGCTCCTTATGGGGGAGGGTATCAATACCCTCCTGCTGGTGCATATCCTCAGGCAGCACCCCCAGTATGCCCTTATCCTAGTAAGTTTGTAAACATTTAATTTTTGTCTTCTAAAGTGTTGATTATATATGTTTATGATAGTATTCAAACATAAACAATTTCTTTTTCTTTCTTTCTTTCTTTCTTTCTTTCTTTCTTTTATTTTTATTGTTCTTTAAGCAGGGAGTAGGAGAAAGGAAAGATACAAAAATGCTGTATACTAAT
>NW_022712241.1:0-2307 GCF_011630105.1 Anneissia japonica
TTAATTGAAATACTCCCCAAAAATATTTAACAAAATAGTACAAATAACGAATTGTTATACGCCGCAATTAACGCACTATATTCACTGAGAGACGCGCTTGGCGTATACGGCCGCAATTAACGCATTACATTCACTGAGAGACGCGCTTGGCGTTTCATAGAAATGACTGGCGGCTCAACTGGTCATAATCCGTAGCCAATCCCTAATATTATGGTCTAAAAAACACAATTTGTTTCGCCGTAAAGCCTGTCGCCGTGAAACCTATCTGGCAACCCTGGGTTTAACTCTACAGTCTCTAGTGCAAAGCGAGAGGGCCTCCCTAGGCCTAATAGTAGGCATAGGCCTAGCCTAGGCTAGGCCTATAAAAATTAGGATGAGCCGAGCCTAGCTGTTCTAAACGAAAAAAGATTATTATATAACCGGTATAAATTTACACGTTGCAGCTAGGGCTATATCACATATTAATGAAAAAGTAATGTACTAATGTAAGCCATAGGCTACTTACTTCGAAAATAAAACATCTACTTTCAATGCAACATTCTCACTTCTTCTAGGCCTACACGTGCCTCTCTGGTGTCTGATGGATGTCGTTGTCGATATAAACAGCTATGGCGCGCCAGAAGAGCTTAATCATCTCGGATGGACAATTTATTTATTAATTATTTTTTTAACTTACATACTTGTTATTTATACTGGGTTATATCTTCGGTAAAATGTTTCTGTTCTCTAACAGGGCCCAAAATACCCATAAACATTCAAATCGCATAAGAAACAACACAAAATATCAAAAAACAATAATATAACTCAATACAAGTATGGAACGCCAGAAAAGTCATATTTTCTATATTTTGTGTATTATACAGTAGAACCCCCCTATAGACATGTTCGGGACCAAAAAAGTTATCTATTAATAGGGGATGACCGCAGTTTTAAATGATATACAATACTTTCCTTGTTTTGTGACCGAAAAAGTTTCCCTTTAATAGGGAAGTACCAAAGGAGGAGTTCCAGTGTACTGCATACAATTTATTTGGGATCATTTCTATTTTTGGGAAATGAAGTATTAAAACGAGTCTATAGATTTGGCATTCTTTGGCTCTTTAATATAAAATAAAACTTTGTATTTTAATACCTTAAAATTAAAATTGTTTTTATATTTAGGAAACAGATCCAATTTTATAGTATTTTGTGTACAGTAATTACTACTCAGAACTCCGATTTTTTTAGAGCATTGTATAAATATTCAATTTGTTTTTCTTATTTTTTTGTGGCGGGATCAGACCCTTGCGTATATGTTACATACAGTATTGATATCTGCAGCGACCAAACAAAACTCATCCAAGAACCCTTGGCCCATGGATGTATATACCTCCATGCTTGGTCTAACGATTTACGTACCGCAGGTATTTCTGATTCCATTAATTGTTGAAATTAAGTACTGTCTAAGGCTCAGTAACATTTAATTTGTTGTTGAGATAAATGTGAATGTGAAACAAAATAAAAACATGCAAACAAAATTATACAATCATATTGCTATATATTTATTACGATTCTTTTGTTTTTCCTGAATCATATTTTATTTTAAATTAATACAGATTTTCCTTTGTTCGACATATAGTTTCACTGGCAAATGACAAGCAACATAAAATAAATCGTGCCATGACTAGGCCTAGTTTTCAGAAACAGGTGAGGCAATAACTGGCGGCGACAGCATGTGGGGAAGTCAGAAGGGGGAGGGGCTGCACATCACTGCAGTCAAGTACTAGTAAAGTGCAATCAAAAGCAACAAATCCCTAATATTGCAACCTACAGATTATATCTATGATACATAAATAAACACACAACACATTAGTAGGACAGATTTTAACACTATGCTTTGCATATCTGTCAGTCAGAATGGGATTCCTTGTTAAAAATCTTAAGTCTTTTCAATATTGTGTTTATTTTATGTGTATGTTAGATGTTCCTCCACTTATGCCTCTTCATTCTGTTTAATTAATTTTATTATGTCTTGAGTTTGAGTCTCCATGCGCGGTGAACAAGCATTTTAAACAACATTTGTGAACAAGGTTGTTATTGAAAAAAAACCAAACCATAAATTATTTTTTAAATGTTAAATAAGAGGAATCTGCAACTAAAAAATAGTTAATAAACAAAATGTTATAAATCTTTTCAAACATAATTCATCAGCGGTTTCTTATTATTGTTGTATGAAAAAGGAGCCTCTGGTGGGAATCAAACCCGCAATCTTTCGCTCTCTCGGCAACTGTTTAGACTACATCAATAATAATAATAATGGCAGATTAC
>NW_022712242.1:0-613 GCF_011630105.1 Anneissia japonica
AATGATGAACATTGCTGCTCGTCTTGTCACTGGGACACCTAAATTCCATCACATCACCCCTACTTTTCGTCATCTTCATTGGTTGCCAGTGAAACAGCGTATTGAATTCAAAGTACTTTTATATGTTTACAAATCAATTCACAAGTTATCACCACAATACATTTCCGAATTAATTAAGGTTGTTTGGACAATCACTTGTTGTTCATGCATAGAAAACAATTTAGACATGGTGATGATCTGCAAACTGTATAGAAACTGAATATAAATAATGGTATTATTATTATATAGATAACATAATATTAGCAAAAAATATATAATTGTTGCAGTTTTCACTTGAAGTAATAACTGCTCAGTTACTTGTTAGATAGAATCAATCAGTTGTAAACTAATTCAGAAGTTCATTCATTCCTCCATCTTGTTTTTTTCCCCAGAATTTTATATCTATAAAAAAAGTGATTAAAAAAATTTACCTAGAAAAAGTAGGGAAAAAATTATAGCACACAATATTAAACGGAGCATTAACTTTGACAAGATACCAGACTGTTAATGCTACTGTTAGTTCTGTTCATGAAGCAATACACCGATTTATGCAAATACTCATAAAATGAAGTAA
>NW_022712243.1:0-719 GCF_011630105.1 Anneissia japonica
TGTTGGGTCAAATTTGTGTGGAGGTTGAAAAATACAGGGGGAGTCTTTATGGCTCAAAATAGTGATTTTAGTAATGTAATTCGACAGGCAAATTACAGTAATATTTTTAGAAAATTTCGTAGGCATAGGGCCTAGGCCTAGCTAGGTATACAGTAATTTCATTTTACAGTAATTTGGAACGATATCAGGAGTGGGGGTGGTGGAAGTGGCCTACTAGGACTACAATTTATTTGAAGCTATCTTGGGTCCGATCGTCCACACCAGTTGGGCCCAATCGTCTGTCACCCGAAGTTTTCATTACGATTATCAAGAACGTACACGATCTAGGCCCTGGGCTAGGCTTAGTTTGATGTCGTCACTCTGCTACGTATACTACTACCGCATAACAAAGAAAGCGACCAACGTGGTGCATTCTTAAATATTACACACATTATTTAATTGTATTAGACGACAACACGATAACACGATATCACTGATTGAACGATCTAACTACCCTCGCATCGCAGTAATACTGAACTAGGCCTAGCTTAGGCCTCATGTTTTTGTGGAAAGCTAGATAGTCGTTATGTACCCGACAGTCAGCTGCCTTTATATTTTCACTCTACTTTATATACCTGGTTTTCAGTTTGCATTCAAAAGTACATTGCTGCACAACCAACTGTCGGGGATATAGTACCTTCATATGACTACTCATACGTATACAACAGAAAAAAACGTCG
>NW_022712244.1:0-702 GCF_011630105.1 Anneissia japonica
TATATATTATGACAAAATGAGATTTGTCTTTAGTGAACAACTTCTGTATGTTGCAAATGAAAATCATTAGTATTCATCCGTTAACATCTCGGATATGACAATTGTTTTCATCGCTGATACTGATTCAGAATTGTCAGGGTCCAGAAGAACGAAGCTGACGAGTGCGACACTCTCGGTAATGTTATGAGCGAGTTTTAACGGGTACGCGGGAAACCCATCGCGACGACACCATACGAAAGCGAATGAGTCTGACTCTAAGTAATTAGCAATAAAAACACTACTAAACTAATAATGTGACAAAGTAAATCAAATAGAAATTGGAGATGAAATTAATAACCGAGACTGAAGAATGCTTGTCATGCTTTCTGAACCCTACGGGATTTGTAAGACCTACGCTTATTGAAATAAGCAAAATGGTAATGTTGCAAATCGTTCATTATCATCTACGAGTTCAGATAAATAGAATAAAATTAAAATACGAATAATATTAAACTTTATATTAATAATAATAATAATAATAATAATAACAATAACAATAATAAAATTAACAACCCATATTATTTTCATGACGACTGTAATTATTATATAACTTATAGGCCTATACATCACATGATGTAATGATATAGAAATACCAACCAACCAGTGGCATAAAAGAGAGCGGATGATGTATATATAATATAAATCATCAAAGGTACATATACA
>NW_022712245.1:0-974 GCF_011630105.1 Anneissia japonica
TATAAGTATTCATATTTTGGCATGCGTGGTGACTGAGATACATTCCTAAAAAATAAGGCCTAGGCCTAGACATAACTGTATACAGTATTTGTTTTTGTAATTATAGCCTAATAATTATTCATTTAAAAAATAGGCCTATGTATTTCAGAATTATAATAAAAGGAGAGCTAAGTATGTGGTGTTCAACACTCTTCATCCTCGCCATGCCGCTATAGCAGCACATGCCATCAGCACTTACTGTACGTGGGTAGAAACTGCTCTGACAATAAGAAAGAATAATAAATATATTCATGATTTATTGCCGAATCAGGAAGGTGATATTTTGAATCTATAGCGCCACCAATCTCTACTGCCTCAAACGTCTAGGGGAAAAAAAAAAATAACGTTTATTGGCCAAAACGCCTCAGAGGTTATTTTTGGGCGTCTACAAAATTAAAATTTCGCGGAAGAATGCCCCGGCACCCCTAGTGTAGTGTTATCTCGATCGGCCCCCCCCCCCGTATAACCCCCTCTAACATTTCTGGATCCATCCCTGCAGAGCAAATGTTTCCCAGAAACCCCTTTTAAAATAGATCTTAATTATAATACGCATTTTACAATTTTAAAAAATGTAGATAAACTTGAAAAATAATTTTATTATAGTGTATTTTAATAACTACACGTTTTAATACAAATATTATTTATTGTTGATAAGATTTCGCGCGGAAAAGGTACGGTAACATACGATCAGTTCCTTTTAGTTGCCGGTCGACATTTATTTTTTTTATTTATTTTATTCAATTTCCAGGTAACATACAAAAATACAAACAAACAGTGGAGCACCCCGTGGATTGCCGAAAGTACATAAGTACTATCAGGCGGCTCTCCAATGCAACACCATTACACAAACATTAAAATTTAAAAATTAATGCTGCCTAATAAATAATCGAAGAGCAGTCACAAAAGCGTTAAAATTAAACACAGAAAGGTTTCTC
>NW_022712246.1:0-196 GCF_011630105.1 Anneissia japonica
GTAAGGAAGCTGGAATTTTTTTAAGATTCTGGTGATATTTTCCATTCTTCAAAACAGAAAAGGGCCGGAATATAAGGGGGAATTTTTACTTACATTTTCAAAAGTGAGTTAGCTTACACCCCTAAAATATGTTATTTTGGGTTTAAAAAGTCAACAGCAGTTATTACATTCAGGTTTTGTAAATTAAACAAATTAA
>NW_022712246.1:245-625 GCF_011630105.1 Anneissia japonica
GGCGGCCATTTTAAAAAGCGCCCTCAATTGCCTCCGGGAATCTTCACAATAATAACTTTAGCTAGTTATACTTTACTCCTATTATTACATATTCAAAAGTTGGTCAAACCTACCTCTTCTGTGCTTATTTTACCTATATATATGTACTTTATTGGATTTTGGCGGCCATTTTGAAAAAGCGCCCTCATGCGAAAGTTCTCAGGTTACACCCCTTTTACCTCACATATTCTGATTCCCCATAAAAAACTGGTCTAGAAAAACCATATGAGAATTTCTACCTCTCCAAGTGGCACCTATCTCAGTTATAGCCTGGTCTATCGAGTGTAATCACGGATATTATCTTCCGATATAACACACATGTTAACACGACAAACGAACTA
>NW_022712247.1:0-605 GCF_011630105.1 Anneissia japonica
ACTTGGTCAACTTCACCTTGTTTCTGTAAAAAAAATTAAAATAGCACCAAGTGATACAAGTAATAATAATATAGTAACAATAATAAACTTTAATACTAATAAAAATAATTGTTAATAAACTAATGTTACAGTAATTTAAATAACGAGTTGGCTGGTTTTTCTTGATAAAAAGTTTGATTTTTATAAATATTATATCAAAAAACAATACTGTACCGTACTACGAGAAATACCAAATTTTTAGTATTCATTTTTTTACTGTATTTGTTATGTACGCTTTTTTTACATTTTTATAAGAACACATTTTATAAGAACATTGAGGCTGAAATTGCTTAAAAATTAAGAACAAAATAAGAACAAATTGAGGCTGAGGTAAAATGTCAAACTAGAAAAACCAAAAAATTATATCTGTACCTTATGTGCAGTAGTAGGTGTGACTATGTAATACCCTCTATAACACAGTACAGTAGGTTACCTTCCTCCCACTTGGGGCCATATTTTAACCGGGGCTTTTTTTTGTGGGGCCATTTTTGCTGGGCCTTTCATTCATGGGCAATTTTTTCCAGAACCGCTTTCACCTCCCAATACAGTGTAGACTGCTGTACAAT
>NW_022712248.1:0-966 GCF_011630105.1 Anneissia japonica
ATGATTGTATATTACAATCATAAAATCGTTTTTCCTATATTTGAGCTCTGTTATATTGCTTACCTATTACATAGGTAAATAAACATATATACTTTTACACGGTCAAAAATAGGAATCTGCGAGTGCGAAAAAAAATTCCCCAACCGGGATTCGAACCAGGGACCTCTTTCTGTCTATAAAGACGCTTTAACCAATTGAGCCATTGAGCCTTTCGTCGGAATCTTGAATCCGATTGGAGGCAATTTACTTCGCGCTCTACGATATGCCAATACAGCATTAGCATTTGATGCGCCCACGTTAAAAAAAAAAATCAAAGTGATATACCCTCTTAAACGACAATGCGAGATCTCCGAAGAGATGCTTTATTATAGGAAATGTAACACATGAAAAGATAAACACTAAATCGTCTTGCGGTAATGTTTTATACATACATATATACATATATATATATACATATATATATATACATATATATATATGTATATATATACATATATATATATATATATATATATATATATATATTCATTTTAAACGGCAAGGAAGAGGAATCGTCGGCGTGCGAAAAATTGTCCCAACCAGGATTCTAACCCTGAACCTTCTTTTAAACCTTTATCGTGTATAAAGCATCACTACAAGACGATTTAGAGTTATCTCTTCACGTGTTACATTTATTATTATTATATATATATACACATATATAGGCCTATATATATATATATACATATATATACATATATATAAGGAAAATAGCAGTGCTTGAAAAGGAACATAATGTGTTTCTAGCGACACCTTTTTTAACAATAATAATATACGATATATGTCAAATAGATAATAATAAAATGCTCAAATATACATGATGATACAAAACAGAGACACGCTCTAAACTGTCAAGTAGTGTAGGCCTACAATAAGTGTACTTATGTTATAAAGGTGAATCTGCAATTTCCCTTTGCCTGCCAAGAT
>NW_022712249.1:0-553 GCF_011630105.1 Anneissia japonica
GTTCTTGTTCCTCACTGAATCGTAATTCGACGTTATATTCCCTGTAATGTTTGTGTAATAATTGTCAGTTTATCCAGTAAAGAGTAGGACTATACTCGTTTGAAATCTCTTAATTTTTGTGGAAAGACTTAATTGTGGAAAACCGAATGTTTTTAGCTTTTAAATACTTTAAAAAAAAATATATTAAATATAATCAAAATATATAAATAATTATAGTTATAATTATAGTTGGTTGATAAAAATTGAATAGTTAATTGAAATGTTAACTTTTTAATAAATAAATTACTTAAATTATTCAAAAATTAAATAAGATATTTTATTATATAACTAATAAGTAAAATTATTTATTAAATTAATTATTTTATTAAATAAATTATTGTTTTATATTATTATTAAATTATTTATTTATTAGTTATGTAATCGTTAATGAAAAAATTATTAAATCAATTATATTCTAATAATTATTTAAAAATTAGATAAGATTTTTAATATATTAAAAGATTAAATAAATTATTAATACAAATATTTGTTAGATTACTTATTTAAATAAATT
>NW_022712250.1:0-736 GCF_011630105.1 Anneissia japonica
AAGAGGATTTCGTAAAATCTGAGGATGATAAATATCCAGAGTCAGGGGATGTTGATGATGTAACAGTTGAAAAAGAAATTGATGCTACATCTGTTAAACAGGTGTTTGTGGAATCTGAACAAGATGATTATCCAGAATTTGAAGAGGTTAAGGATGTAACGGTTGAAAAGGAGGTTGATGATGCAGTTGTTGAAGAAGAATTATTGAAATCTAAGGACGATCAACATCTAGAATCAGGAGAGGATGATAATATAACAGGTGAAAAAGAAATTGATGGTACATCTGCTGAACAGGTGTTTGTGGAATCTGAAAAAGATCAATATCCAGAATGTAAAGAGGTTGCAGATGCAACTGTTGAAAAGGAGCTTGATGCTGCAGCTGTTGAAGAAGAGTTCATGAAATTTGATGATCAATATCCAGAATCAGAAGAAATTGATGGTACATCTGTTGAACAAGTGTTTATGGAATCTGAACAAGATCAATATCCAGAATGTAAAGAGGTTGAGAGTGTAACTATTGAAAAGGAGGTTGATGCTACAGTTGTTGTAGAAGAGTTTATGAAATCAGAGGATGATCAATATCCAGAATCAGAAGAGGTTGATGTAACAGTTAAACAAGAAATTGATGCTACATCTGTTGAACAAGTGTTTGTGGAATCTGAACAAGATCAATATCCAGAATTAGATGAGATGGATAGTGTAACTGTTGAAAAGGATGTTGATGATGCAGTTGTTGA
>NW_022712251.1:0-512 GCF_011630105.1 Anneissia japonica
GCTTGTCCCAAAGTCAATTTGGAATGGTTTAAACGTGCATCTATTTATCTTTGTCCTAATTTGTATCATAATTTACCAATTGAGCTCCAGGACTGCAAAATTGAAAATAGTGAGAAACCTAATGTCCTAAAAAACAGGTTTGCGAGATAGGCTTGCCCAAAGCAATTTTATTGCATTTTCCGGATATTTTGGGTATGCTGAATCCAAAAATGCAAAGGTCCATTTCTTCCGAGATTGTCTTGGCGGCCATTTTGGAATTTCAAAAAGGCCGCCATTTGTACAGTAAAAGTAACCATAACTGCGCTATTAGAGTAGGTATCGACATGATTTTGGTACCAAACTCTATTTTCTCAATGTCAACCTGTCCAATGGTGATATTCTCACAAACCATAAATGGCAGCCATCCATTTATTTACAGGATTACATTCGTTGAGAGCTATGCTACGCGATGTATTATTGTCCTTTATTAAACACTGTATTTACCTTTCTTTGATGATTTATTATATATATAA
>NW_022712252.1:0-4622 GCF_011630105.1 Anneissia japonica
AAATTAAAATGTACAGTAATAGACATTAAAGTGGGGTGGGGAAAAAGTCCACAGACCAATTGTCCTAGGGGAGAAACAGTCCAGGGAAAAGATTATATAATAATAAATAAATAAATAAATAAATAAATAAATAAATAAATAAATAAATAAATAAATAAATAAATAAATAAATAAATAAATAAATAAATAAATAAATAAATAAATAACTAAATAAATAAATAAATAAATAAATAAATAAATAAATAAATAAATAAATAAATAAATAAATAAATAAATAAATAAATAAATAAATAAATAAATGAATAAATAAATAGTGTATAAATAATAATAATAATAATAATAATAATAAAATAATAATAATAATAATAATAATATTTATAATAATAATAATAAAATAATAATAATGTGTATTTAGCAAAGTAAAGTACAAACTTGTACAGAATAAAGAATAGGAAGGGAGAAATTGTCCTAGGGGAGAAACAGTCCGGTGGTAAATGTCACGGGGGAATAATATCTGGGGTGGGGGTAGAAGCAATCAGCCTAGAACCACGTCCAGTCAATACAATTAAGGTTTTATAATAATAAATAAATAAATGAATAAATTAATTAATTAATTAAAAAAAAATAAATAATAAAAAAATATAATAATAATAAAATAAAAATAATATTTATTTGGCAAAGTAAAGTACAGACTTGTACAGAATAAAGAATAAGAAGGGAGTAAAGCCAAACAGAAACAATAAGAGCTACAACAGATTTGAAAAATAGAAACATTAAACTTTTATTAAAACAAAATCAAATAACTAAAATAGATAAAATTTTTAAAATGATGAATTGTTTACAATCAGGATTTTCAATAGTTAATAACAAAAAAATAGTATACAAACTATACAGGGTTATTTATTATTATTTAACTGTTCTTTAACGAACACATATATTTTTTAATTTAAATGTTTAATTTATAATTATAACTTACTTAAAAATTCAAAATGTAATTAAAATATGGAAATGCTTTAAATTTACCGCCGTTTTATGCTTAAAAATTCATTAATGTACTTGTGAATAGTAGCTATAGCTCATTTCTTCGGTTTTTTAATTGCAATTCGATTAGTAACTTCCTGCAGCAAGTTTCGTGGCCTGTGATTGGCCAACATTTATATAGAGGGCGATAAACTCGCAGTTTTTGTCACGGTCTAACTCTAAAGCCTGGCTCTCATGAGAGCCCTAGTATCCCGGATCGGGAGCTAACTAGCGCTAACCGTTAGCGCCTGTGTGAGAACGCCCGATCGGTTAGCGCAACCGTTGACTTGACTTTATTTGGCATCAAAAAACAACATGAAAGTACAATTCATAAGAAAAAACTTAAAAGCACCAGGTAAAAACATTAAAAAGTTAAAACACGAGCAAACAGGTCATCATTAAAAAAAAATCAAGAGAAAGAAAGAAGACAGAACGACAAGGGACGAAAAGATGTCAGGAACCCCCATGAAGTCCTAAGACTTAATTCCAATGGGGTCCATAAATTGTAAGAGACGAGAAACACACAAGACAAAAAAACACTTAATTAAAAAAGAGATGAAGAAATAAATTTAAAGCATTAAAAACGTTATCTTTAAAATTCTATCTTTAACTTTGCAAGGTACGGTAGTTCTTTAATTTACATTTAAAAGTGAGTATTGTTTGGCAAGATTTTATGTCGGCTGGTAGAGAATTCCAGTTTTTTTTTTATAGCATTGAAATAAAAAGTGGTTAAAGCGACCGAGGTAATGATAGGTGTTCATTAGTTAAGTGAGGTAATTCTGGTGTTATGGTGTGGCCGATTCTTTCAAAATGGTTTTTCATGTAAGAGGGACAATTGTTATGGAAAATTTTATAAACATGACATAAGCGAAGAAATGTTACCCTATTATATCTTCAACACTAAGCAGTAGGTCCCAAATATTTTATAAATCTTACAATTTTATTTTGAGTCGTTTGAAGTTTGATTTTATATCTTTTATGAGTGTTCAGAACCACGATGGAGCAGCATAATCGAAGAGAGGTTGAATCAGTGAAGTACATACAATTTTTCTACAGTATGAGTCTAAACATGAGCCCTGACGATAAAGATATTTCAGCCGTGAATTTGCTTTGCTTATGACCTTATTTGCAATTAAATCAACAGTAACATTTTTTGTCAATTTCAATTCCAAGATATTTTACGGATTCCTTAGCTTTTAAAATTGTGTCAACATATTGGATATGCACATTTTTAACCCTATTCAACTTTCTTTTACTTCCAAAAATAATGAATTCAGTTTTGTTTAAGTTTAACGAAAGCCTATTTTCACAGAGCCATTGATTACAATCCTTTTAAACTTTACCTAGGTTTAGTGTTATTTGATTCGGGTCATTGTGAGAAAATAAAATAGCACTGTCGTCAGCATATAAAAGAAGTTTACAATATGACCGTTAGCGGGTATCCGGATACCGCTAACGCAGCGTGACCACGGTGAAAAAATCAATTGTGCTATTGGCAGTGGAGTGAAATTATGCTACATTATGCTACGCCACCGTGGATACAATAACAAAAATTAATTATTATAATTTTATATCCACGGTGGCTGTATATATATATATCTATATATCCGTATTGAATACTGATGAGTTTTGGTACATTATTACACGTAAATTTTGCCCAACCGTTTTCACCTATTTCATTCTCCTGACGCAAAAAAAAAAACAAAAAAAAACAAAAAAAAAAAACAGTTATTATCGATTCCACAGTGAAACGTAGTTAGGCTCGTATGGACATGTAGCTCTGACGATTAGTGTCCCAAAATTTTGTTAAAAAATATACTCACTTTATATACAAATTTCGGAAAATATTTTGAGCCCAGACTCCGTAATTTCTTTTCTTTTTCTTCTTTCTATCTTTACTTCACTGTTAAATGTCATACTTTTGTATTTATCGTATTGTTTTTATCGTTACATATACATAATATTGTACCAATATATATTTAATAAATTACATAATTCCACTATTATTATATATTACACATGAAAATTATGTAATGCCTAATTAAACGATTTAAAATAAATAAATTAATTGATTGATTAAAAAATAATATTAATAATAATATATAAAATGTGGGGTCTTGAGGATATTTCCCGCGCACGATTAAAATCGTAACGGTACTGGTATGGTGTACAGGAGTTCGTGTTTCGTACAGGTCATTCCATTCATAGAAAAAGCCTTTATATTGAAGAAAGCGTACATGTCGTTAGCCTAGGTCAATACTAACTCTGGCTATATAACATTGATTGTAAGATTGAAAAAATATTAATCTTATTACTGTTGTAGTGATACTATGTACACGTTTTAATTATTGTTATTTATTCGTTAACGTTATTATATTTATTATTTTATATTTTTGCCTCTGCCACCTATTCTGACAATTTCTATAAACTACAGCGTGTTTATATTTATAAATATATTATAAACACAAGTGTTGGTCATAAATTACGAATAAAATTGATTTTGTACGAAAAAAATGAGTTTGAAGTGTCATTTTTGTAAGACCTTAGAAACAACGAGGTCACTCAATAGGGTGACGCCAGCAGGGGGAATGGGGCAGGGTCCCCGTCGAGGAAAGCTTCCCCCTCCCCCACCCCGGCGTTGGGGAGATAAACTACAATTCGTCAGGGAGAAATAAAATATGTATGTATTTTCTACATATTAGTAGACTCTAAAATCGATTCTTCTTGAATGGCCCTTGCAATGCTGCATAAAGTTCAGTGCGTACATTTTATGTCAACATCTCTTGTACTTTACCCTTGTGCGAACTCTCTGAAAAGATCCCCCCATACTTCGATAGGACGTCCCGGTTTGGGTCTGCTTTAAGTCTCTTGTGGGTTTTCTGCTGGTGTGGAAAGAATATCTCTGTTCTGTGTCAAAACATTATTAACTTCATCAGAAAATGGAATCCTGTTGTCAAGCCACGAGTTATTTTCTTTAGAAACCCGGAAACACGTGTTTACGTTCTTATAATGTTCTTGGCGAATGTTGTGGTTAGGTATGTCACAAAATAACGTTTACACAACGTTGTACGAACGTGCAAACGTTGTGAAATTATGTTCAGTATGTATTTATGGTTCTACAAAATAAAGTTTTCAAAACAAAACTGTAACGTTATTGTCACGTTAGCATAACGTATTATTGTTTGCTGGGAAGGTCGTTAGTACTCGCGTAGTAGCTCACCTCTCCTTAAGTTGAAACGTAACAGGAAGCTTTTCAAAGTCTTGGATGTGTTTGAATAAAGTTAAAAACGATTGACGCCTAGATATAGGCCTGCTTGTAGATATCATTCATTATGATATATGATATTTGGATTATTAGACTGCTCAAAATTTAATTCTAAATAAAAAGTATTCTAAACAGCAACAAAATATTAGAAGATTTGCTACTGTTAAATCACGAGCAGTTTGTCAATTTTTGAAGTGCTTTTCCCACACTTTGCATGAACTGGTTGAATAGACGCGCGTACATCCCTCTGATTTGCGGTTTGCTCTAATTAAATTGTGTCTCAAATGTTCGAAAACAAGACTGATAAAAGTGCGTCTAGCTCGCAAAGTTGCAAAAA
>NW_022712252.1:4754-8431 GCF_011630105.1 Anneissia japonica
TAGATTTTTAAATATTTTTTCTGTCGTTTAAACAACGATTTATTATTGATGCAAACTTCAAATTTAAACCAAAACATATATTTGTGTTCCCCAATTTATATACAAGAAACCTGTGCATTTTGAAGTAATTCTGAATTTTCTGTAAGAAAAAAAACGTGTTTAGATTTAATGTAGTCAATTATAGCATTTGAAATATTTATAGAGAAATTTCCGACATTTGTTGAAAAATACTACCCTTAAAATTCGTTTAAATGTAAAATATTTTCAGGATAGATTCACCAGGGTATACCCATCTTCAATCATGTGAAAAAAGGTGTAAAAGTCAATCACCAAAATGGACTTTTGGCACACTTTGATTTCACCCTGGCCCACTATGCGTCGCCTAAAGATTTTACCCGGCAGAACGAAAGAAAGAAATTCCGCTTTTCAGTTGTCTTAGGTCATTTTTTTTTTTTGGACAAACAATGACCTTTCAGAGGTCAAATTGCTGTCAAGAATATGAATTGGCTGCTTCGCAGCAATTATACAGTCATAGGCCCACCACCAGGCTAGACTAGGCTGCTAGACCTATGTGTGCGAAAGGGGCCCAGTGAAGAAGTAGAATTCAAGAGGATTTTTGTGCCTTATGGGTCTAAATAACGCCATGAATGTCTATCTTTTGACTTGTGCTAATCCGGCCCATGAAAATTTGAATTGTAAAATTGACAAATTTAACTCAACAACGATGTCTTTTACTATCTTTAGGTAATGTAAAATATTTGCTTCGTGTGCGCTTGTAACCCCCCTACAACACTATTTACTGGCATATTGTGTAAAACTCGGGAAGTTTGAGTTTGGCTGTGGATGGAGATTTGCACAGGAACGAAACAATTTAGGCGTGGGTTGAGGGCCCGCCTAGCTAGGGCCCCGGAAATTTTTAGGCCTAGATGCTCTCTGGTGCACTCTGAGCAGATCTCTAGTGCTCAAATTAAATCTTAAAAATGGGGTAATATATACTAACATTTTTCGAAAAATAAAATTCTATAGCTTTATTTCAGTGTTAAAACTCTTAACTTTATTTATTTTTTTCAACAAAATTTTCAAAATACTCAAATACACGTTTGCTGCTTGAAACATCACTGTCCGACATTTTGGATTTGGATGATGCCTCGATGATGATAAGCGCAGCCAAGGCCCTATTTTCGCCGGTAAAACCATCGTGGATTCTGGTTCGCTGAAAGTATTGATATGCATGATCGCGGTCGTAAAGTTAAAATAGAAATGACGTAATGTGTACAGCGCCACCAGTGTTAATTTTACACGAATGCATTATTTATTTATTACACTTCATCACTGCAAAAATACAAGAACAATTCAAAAACAAGACAAAAAGCAGCGAAAAGGAGGGGATGAACAGGTGTCAAACACCTCTATCTACATCCCCCCTTGAACAGATTACAGAACCACACAAAATATACAAGAGAACAGGCGAAAATACAGAACATTAAAATAGTAAAATAGTAAAAATACAAATTTAAACATACAGTACAAAATATAGCTTAAATTATTAATTATCATTAATTTTTAATTTATTTACAAAGAGATAGAATTGTATAATATACATTAAAATTTATTAATTATTTGTTAATTTAAATGTTTATTTACAAAGGCTGATAAAAGAATAGGACACTCAGAAGAGTAATAACAAAAAAATTTACAAAAATCGAATTAAAATAAATTTAAACCAGAACATCAAAATATTGCACAAAAAAGTTAAACAGGATGAATACAATTTAAAAATTTCAAAACAAAATTACTCCATAATTAAAAAATTAAATGACAAAGATATTGCATACATTGTAATTCAGAAATTATTTAAAAATACATTAAATGATTGCAAGAAGACTTCAACATTTCAAATAATCAGGGGGAAATCCATTCCAACACAAATGGCATGACACACACTCAGCAATTTCTGCACAGCGCACAGCGGCAACAAGAGACCCACGTGCAAGTGTCAGCGGGATCAAAATTGTTGATAAATTTGTTGTTATAGAAATTACGGACGTGCCTCTTGAAAAATGGAATATATGTTGTAGACCTAAGTTAATTTAAATGTTTATTTACAAAGGCTAATAAAAGAATAGGAAAAAAAAAAAAAAAAAAAAGACACTCAGAAGAGTAATAACAAAAAAATTTACAAAAATCGAATTAAAATAAATTTAAACCAGAACATCAAAATATTGCACAATATTGCATTGTTTAAATTTAAACTAGAACATTAAAATATTGCACAATATTGCATTGTTTAAATTTAAACCAGAACATCAAAATATTGCACAATATTGCATTGTTTACTCTCGGAACGGCATGTATTTTCGCGAAGCGATAGAACTTTCGTAGATTTTATATGCCTTATAAAACTACAGAATTGTCACGTTTTGGATATTTTTGTATTAAATTGTGGGTTTTAATAAAAAATCTTGAGATTATTAGAAAAGCTGGAGATTTTAGGTTAGTGGCGGGAGAGCTAGGGCGAAAAGCGGGAGTCTCCCGCCAAATGCGGGAGACTTGGTAGGTATGTCTTGCTTTGGGGGTTTCGCCTACCCCACCGGTGGTTCGACAGTGGACCTCACGCCCAGAAAATCCCCACTTGGAAGAACCTGGCTACGGGCCGCGATTTTTTTTTCCGTACGAAACATTTACATGAAACTCCCACTCGGGCCGTCTCGGCTGAATCGACCCGAAAATCTCATTGCAGAATTCAGGAGGTCAAAAGGTCATCAACAGATAAACGTCTACAGAACAACTTCTGAGAGAACGTCGCTGTCTAATTTTTAAATATACATTGATGTTACCGTGTTAATACCAATGGGTCGTTTAAAATGAATTTGATTAAGCTGCACGAGTAATGAAAAGTGTTATTTTAACTTGAGTTACATACTATGACAATTTTAATTTTTTAGTTAGGCCTGGGTTTTTGCATAATTAACTAGGCCTACTAAAAACGCTTTCTGGGAAAAGCACAAAGAGTAAGGAAAAGCGCGTTTTTCTTCATCTGATCAAATGAAACAGAATGACAGTTATTTTCAAATTAGAGAAGAGCTGAGAATAGGCAGCTCTAAAATACTGGATGCCATAAGACCTGCCAAAATGGCAAAACATCAAATGAATGTAAAAATGAGCTAGTTATTAAAATTAGGCATAGTAATCGGCAGGTTCTTGATTACAAGGCTAGACCAAGTTAATTACATGTAACGCCATGATAATAATAATAATAATAATAATTATTATTATTATTATTATTACCTGTACGTTAAGGGGAACTTAGACAAAGGGGAAATAACACAAAAAATATTCCCCTTGGGCTAGTTATTATTTATAGGCCTAGTAAATAGTATATGTAGGTTCTTCATTTCAAGCCTTAGGCCAAGGTAATTATATGCTGAAATGATTACCTGTATTATTATTATAATAATTATTATTATTAATTATTATTATTACCTGTACTTTAGGGGGAACTTAGACAATGGAGGAATTAGAGAACAATTACAAAATCGACGTTAAGGGGAAATAACACAAAAGATATTCCCCTCAGGGCGATTATTATTTATAGGCCTAGTAAATAGTACGGTACAGTATCTGGTTCTTCATTACAAGGTTTAGGCCAAGGGTAATTAATGCTGAAATTATTATTA
>NW_022712253.1:0-716 GCF_011630105.1 Anneissia japonica
AATGAAACCAACAGATGCTAACAAGACAAGATATAATAAATTTCGTAACTGTCTAACAACTATTATACGCAGAAGGAAAACAGAATTTTATGACACTGAATTTAAAAAACATAGTACCAAGGACATGGACAATTATTAACAATATTCTCGGCAGAAACAAAAAAATATGATATTCCACATAAAATAACATCTTATAACCTCGCATACAGTTCTCCCATCGATATAGCAAATGCATTTACTGAGTATTTTGTCATCATAGGTAAAGAAATGGCTACAAGGACAGGGAACAACCTAAACAACTACAGAGCATGATAAAAACAAATGTAACGAATTCAATGTTTTTCCAAGCTGTCACTGAAAATGATATTATGAAATAGATTAATTAGTTAATAAGTCATGTGGTCATGATGAGATCATAGACTATTTTTTGCTAATTAGCAAAAAATAGTCTAGTTTGTAAATGTATGTTTGCCTGTTAAATACTATGATGACGCCATATGCACGTAACAAACCCACGCACATTATATTACTTAACCTTTTCTTGAGTTCAAACAGTGACTGGCAATTAATGATAGTACAGTATTACAATTGCGTAGTCCGCTTGAAGTGACAACTCTATCCAGGATGGATGGTGTTCTTTTTCAGAGCTTATAGTGTTCTTGGTGGCATGGAAAGTTAGCTGTTAACATGAATTAGTGTTGTCCCTGCACATACGC
>NW_022712254.1:0-518 GCF_011630105.1 Anneissia japonica
CCAATGGAAAAACTCAACTTCAGTCATAGAATGGTTCAACAAGATCGAGAACAAGGATAAACACAAGAACTTCCCAAAGGAGAACCCACTAAACAAGATCTTTAACAGAAACACGGTGAAAGTCAGCTACAGCTGTATGCCGAACTTTGCCAACGTTATCAAATCTCACAACGCAAAAACTGCTTCGAACCACAACAAACCCGATCTGGACCACAGAACCTGCAACTGCCGAAACAAAGAGCAATGCCCACTCCAAGGAAATTGCCTGGCCTCTAACATCATCTATAAAGCAAAAGTGGAAAATACCAACGAAGACGACCCTAAAGTTTACATCGGACTGACAGAGCCACCCTTCAAATCCAGATACTACAACCACACACAATCGTTCAAGAGGGAGAAACACCAACACAGCACCGAACTCTCCAGATACATATGGGAACTCAAAAAGAAAAAACAACCATTCACCATCTCTTGGTCTATCATCACCAAAGCCCAGGCATTCAACAACAAGACGAAAC
>NW_022712255.1:0-1445 GCF_011630105.1 Anneissia japonica
CAACAATGCTGTGGGAAACATTGTATATATATATATATATATACAGTAGAACCCCTCATTTACGTACGGCACGGGCCCAGAGCCGTTCGTAAATTCGGGTATTCGTAAAATCGGGGTTGACCCAAATTCCTACATATTTGCACTGGTACTACTTACACTGGCATAAACTAGGCCTAGGCTATGCCTACAGGCTTACGCAGCTAAGTCTGAGGGGGCAAGGCGGTGTTTTAATTTACATCAATGAGAACATTCCGTACAAAGTTTGGTCCGAATTTATTGACAATGATTTCGAAACTATATGGATTACTATCCACCCAAAAAGGTTACCACGCAAAATTGCTAACATCACGATTGGCGTGGTTTATCACCCCCCTGACCAAAATGATTGGAATATGTCATGCCATATTACTAGTTGTTTGGATTTCATTTGCAGCCGTCACCCTGATACAGCTTTCCCGGTGGCTGGCGATTTCAATTGGATGAAGGACACCCAACTTATAAAATATCCACTCAATCAGATAGTTTCAAAGTTTACACGTGAAACCTGTTTTCTGGACTTGGTGTATATTTCTCCGACTTTGGGTGATTTTTACAAGGAACCGTCAATTGAAATTCCTGTTGGTAGTCTGATCATTATGTGGTTATTTGTGAATCACACAAGCAGCCTGTCATTTTTAAGAGTTTTAAGAAGAGACTTATTAATCCGACTACTGTTGAATGTTTCACTACCGAACTTTAAAACTTTAGATGGCAAGATGTTTATTTTGCTAGTGAATGTGTTTTTCAGTTAAATATTTTTAATGATTTCTTATAATCTTCTATAGACAAACATTTCCCTTATATTAACGTTACGAGATGCTCTGCGGATAAGCCGTGGATTACTAAGTATTTTAAGAAAACGATTGCCCAGCGACAAAGTGCATTTAAATCGGGCAGAATGGGCGAATTTAAAAAGTTGCGCAATAAGGTTACACCTGTCGTAAATACCGAAATTGAGAAACAACTCGTTCCTGATCACCTTATCATTGAACCTGTAGTGGTTGAAAGCAGACTTAGAAATGTTAAAGGTTTTAAGGCCCCAGGACCAGATGGGATCTTTCTCTGGATTCTCAAAGACAACTTTAACACCCTTGCGAAGCCTCTTTGTGTAATTCTAAGTTCCAGTTTAAGGAAGGGTATATCCCCGATATTTGAAAGAGCGCCGACGTAGTCCCTATCCCAAAGGTTTCACTGCCTAAATGGATTGAGGAGGATTGAGGAGGGAAAATATATGGAATACACCACGGTATACAAGAGAATTGGCAGAGATAGGAATAGTGAACTCCAGCCAATTGCCGACACCGTTTCCCACTGGTCAACTCTGAACCATACAGTTATCAACTCAAAAAAGACCGTTGAGATGAGATTTTATCTTGTCAGATTGCAATAAAATGGATTTAATTTTG
>NW_022712256.1:0-194 GCF_011630105.1 Anneissia japonica
AATAAAACAAACAAGAAATCACAAACCTTGTGTCATCTTCGCCTTAAGAGTACCATGGCAATAAACATGTGGAAACATTTCTTTCCACAATTATACTCCAGTTATGCAACTAAAGAAATAGGCCTAGCAAGTTGGGTGATTTTCTCGGGCTTATGAATATAACAGAAGCATGAAAAGGCTTTTAAAATGTACCG
>NW_022712256.1:311-1171 GCF_011630105.1 Anneissia japonica
AAAAAAAAAACGTATGCGAAACTAATCTATTGACTATACTTATTCCATAGATTTTTATTTGATTCAAGCATTAATAAAAATTATATCAATATATATAGCAAGAACCCAAAAAACGTATCTCAAACTCGGTCAACTTCGTAACATCTGCGTTGTTTCTGTAAAAAAAGAAAAATAGCACCAAGTTATACAGTAATATAGTAAAAATAACAAACTTTAATACTAATCAAAATAATTGTTAATAAACTAATGTTACAGTAATTTAAATGACAAATTGGCTGGTTTTTCCAGATACAATGTAAATAAAAAAAAAATAATAACAATAATAATAATAATAATAATATATAACATCATATCATATTTTAGTATTTATTTAATTTTGCTGTATTTGTTATGTAGTAGAGCGTAGGATTCATAAAACGAAAATAAAAACAATAACAAACTTTAATACTAATAAAAATAATTGTTAATAAACTAATGTTACAGTATTTTAAATGACAAATTGGCTTGTTTTTTCCAGATACGATGTAAATAAATAATAATAATAATAATAATAATAATAATAATAATGATAATATTAATAATAATATATAACATCATATCATATTTTAGTATTTATTTTATTTTGCTGTATTTGTTATGTAGTAGAGCGTAGGATTCATAAAACGAAAATAAAAACAATAACAAACTTTAATACTAATAAAAATAATTGTTAATAAACTAATGTTACAGTAATTTAAATGACAAATTGGCTTGTTTTTTCCAGATACAAGGTAAATAAATAACAATAATAATAATAATAATAATAATAATAATAATAATAATAATAATATTAATAATAATAATAATATATAACATCATAT
>NW_022712257.1:0-922 GCF_011630105.1 Anneissia japonica
GTGTCAGTATTAGTATTCAATAGGTCCATATGATCAGAGTAAATATCATGAATTTTATGTTGCTGGTAATGTTTTACATATAGTTTCACATTAATTCAATGGAAAGAACACTTTGATGTCAGTATTCTACTGTTTAGATGACAAAAATTGGTAGAATATTTACAGAGCTATGCTAAGTTTTAAATAAAAATTATTTTTTCCAGACTTACGCATGTTGGCCTATTGTGTCTTGAATGTGTGACCATATGCATGCATTGCGGGTATGGCGTAGCTAAGCCTAGATGCGATGTCTGCATGCGTTCTAGTAGGCTACGCTGCATAACTTCCCATGGGGACATTTTATACGAAGTCATTCATTTGAAAATCAATAAGCACAGGTTTAACATTTTCACAAAGATTACCATCACCACATTGTCGACAGCCCATCACTTATAACTCATTTAAACGATAATACGACATTCACATGACATAGGTAAGGTAAGCAATACTATAATAATACATATAATTATTCTTAATTAATATAATAACCTAGCTCGACCTCCTACTTAGTATTTGTGAGGTCTCACCACGAAATGAGACGCATCGTTGGTGAAATCATTTTGAGATAATCACCAAAATATTTCAAAATTTTACACAATTTTGATTTTAATGTTTTTGAATAACTTGATATTTATATTTAATGATTGTATACTTTTTAAGTGAATTTTCTTACTAAAACAGTGTTTTCTGCGCATACTCTGTAATTCTAGTCCTATTATTTGTACAGGTTAGTTTATCTTGGAGGCCGATTTTTGATTTGATTTTTGATTTGATTTATTTTGCATTCAATATCACACACATAACAATAACATTTTGAGAACGAACATAAAAAAAGGAGATGAATAATTAATTGAATGCCTGGATGACCCATTAAGTCTAGTGA
>NW_022712257.1:940-1157 GCF_011630105.1 Anneissia japonica
AGTGATTGTACACCAGACTTATTTCCAATGGGGTCCAGAAGCCAGGGTAATTATTGCACAAGAGCGAATATTTACAGATAGTGATCTGGCAAGGTTTAGAATATATAGTAAAATATATTAAAAATAGGTAAACATAGGCCAATTTAAAATTTAAAATTAAAAAATTGTAAAAGTTAAAATTGAATATTAAAATTACTAATTGAGTAAATATAAAAAC
>NW_022712258.1:0-529 GCF_011630105.1 Anneissia japonica
AAATAAATTTATGAATTATGAATTACACCAATGTCATCTATCGATAAAAACGTCGATTCGATTAACGAACAGCAGCTTTTCGCACTGTGACAGTGCCGATAGAAAACAGCAACTTTTTGGCACTGCGGCAGTGCCGATAGAAAACGGCAGCTTTTTGGCACTGCGGCAGTGCCGATAGAAAACAGCAGTTTTTTTTGGCACTGCGGCAGTGCCGATAGCCACTACCGTATTTCTACTTCGTTCTTTCTTTCTTTCTTTCTGGCAACATTTTAAAAGGCTACTAGTGGCAAACTACTGGACCGATTTAATTAAAACTTGGTCAGTAGTACCGGTGCCACCTCCCATTTATGTGTTGTTCACAACTTGGGGTCAAAGGTCACATAAAGGGGCATTAGGGTAAAAAAACCAAAAATCGTATAAAAGACTACTTGTCTCACAAATAATGTAGCAAAGTCTTGTCCTTGGCACATATACATTGGCATAAGGCAGAGTCTATAGGGTGTTCAGGGATAAGGGGTCAAAGGTCACA
>NW_022712259.1:0-1901 GCF_011630105.1 Anneissia japonica
TTCCAATCATATGGACAGATCTACCAGGTGATAAGTACTCAATAGAGCAATAAAAATCAGAAGCACCAACTTGGGCGCAGAGGGTCAATATTAGAATAAGGTACTGTACGTTTCTACAGGGGTTCTACTCAGGCCCTACAACAGTCCCGGTCGGTCAGGGTGGTAGGACAAACGCCAGGGAAAATCAGCAATTTTGATTAGATACTTATTGTTGTACTTATACTTATGATTGATATGATAGAATAGTGCGTGTTTTGAGCTATAGACAAAGACAAAACTAATGAAAAGAAGTCATGATTATGCAATGATTATGTATATTTGGCCGGACCAATAAAAATAGCTTCCGACGCCCCTGGAATATAATAGCTTAACTAGGCCTATATAAGGCCTAACAACCGGAATCTGATTTAATTACAACTTAGCTAATATGAGGCCTAACAATTGGAATCTAATATACATCTTAACTACCGTACATAATGCCAGGCCTAATAATCTTAGCTTAATTATAGTAGATCTTAACTACGGCCTAACAATCGACACTAATATACATCTTAACTACATATAAGGCTTTACAATCAGAATCTAAATGTCATCTTAACTAAGGCATTATAATCTGAATCTAAATGTACATCTTAACATATAAGGCTTTACGATCGGAATCTAGTATACATGACTTAACTACATAATTATCCCTGACAATCGGAATCGGTTTACAACTTATATACCTGTGCAACATGAGGTAAAATGTTGTTGAACACAACATCTCTTTCGTCCCGTACTTCTCTCTCCACATAAACTCATCTAAATACTCGGAAAGCCATTCTTTCTTACAACCTCTAATTTTCTTGAACTTAAGCTTAGCCGGTCCTTCAACAAGAATACTGGTGTCTGGGACTGTCAGTAGCTGCCGGGAACAGATGTTCCTTAACAAATGATAGTGCTGAATAACCTTCTTCTTATTCTGTTGAGTCCGTTCTACAACCTAAAAAAGGCAGGAACAGTTGGCTTATATTTTGATGGTAAATAATAATAAATTATAGAATAGTAAAATGTGTTTGTAATACTCACATCGGTGATTGGAGACTCCATAGCCCACTCATATATACTATTGCAAGCCACATGTCTATAGAAATCTTGACCCTCTCCAGGAATGCCCCAGTTCTTATGCTAACAGTGCATTTGCACTTGGTGCACCTCCAGGCTACAGTGTCGATGCCTATAAAGAAAAAAAACAACAAAAAAATACACATCAATATAATGAATGAATGGAATACATTGATGAATGTATGGTAAACAAACTATTATGATCAAGAAAATTATAGCTGATAAGCTAAATGTTATAAAACTGTGTGAAATAATATAATGCAAAAGTAATGAAATTGCTTACATGCTCGAGGTGAAATATTCATTTCTCTGTCACACTTTTCGCATTTCCTCTCAGAGTGAAGAATGCCTAAGCCCTGTAACCAAGATATGTATGACATAATTCCATCAAAATGGTAGCGCATACCAATAATCGGCAACATGGTGATTTGAAGATACATTCAATTGATGATATTGCAGCAACGATATTTTCCGAAGAAATGATAATTTTAGGTGGAATTACCTGTCCTTATATGTGGAATAATGTTGCCAAAACAATGCGGCATTACGTTAGTTTTGTCAAACAATGCGGCATAAATTGTGATATGCCAAATAATAGGGCATTAACATCGGTATGTGTCAAAGCATTGTTTGTTTGCATCGCAGCATAGCGAACACGCAGTACTGTATTGCCTTTTTTTCTATATTTACGCGCGCAACGCCCGCATCAACACCCCCCCCCCCATATTGTATTCATTTCAATTGAAATTTGTGATTATTTTACCAAACAACAATGAAAGCTCTAAGCTGTATGACCC
>NW_022712260.1:0-672 GCF_011630105.1 Anneissia japonica
AAAAAGTCCTGTTGTCAGAGCAATCGAACCCAAACTCTGGGATTAGAAGGCAAGCACCTTACATAATAAGCTATTGAAATTCACTACACTCCATTTTAGTACATGATACAAATAACAATAATACAAGGAAATTTTGCAGGTTGAACAAAACAATTAATTTAATAAAGGTAAAGGTAGGAGAATAACCTATAACTTGCAGCATCATTATGCTGAATTGCATCTTTGATATCAAAATATCAAAGACCAAGTTATCTATACACAAAGGAATGAAAATGTGAAAGTACTTCCAATTTCAAAACAACAGTTATTGGATTCATTCTTAAAATTCTTTTAGGGTCATTGTGGCTCAAATCAGCCAGAAATTTAAAAGTTCTCCTGTGACACTCACCCCCCCCCCCTTGGATTTTCCCTTAAAAATATTCTAAGAATACTTTGATATGTCAAAACAAAGAATCCAAAATTTCAGCTCCAATTTCCAAGCAGTTTTTAAGTTATGACTTTTTGAATTGTACAGTAGGTATCAGGCCCCCCCCCCTTTTCATTCTGGTTGATTTGAGCTGTAATGACCCTTTATTTCTTTTCACTAATAATGAAACAAGGCCACTGCCTAAATAAATTAACTTTATAGGATAAATAATGCATTTCATTACATTTGGTAACCTAGGCAACAAC
>NW_022712261.1:0-619 GCF_011630105.1 Anneissia japonica
GCGATATCGACAGGAAACTGATATTTCCGCAGAATTAAAGAACCATAATCAGACTATAAGGCTAAAATGAAGGTTTATGCCGACACTCGCCGACAGGCAGAAGTGCATAATTTTAAGATAGGAGACTTAGTGTTTGTTGCAAACTGTATTAAACAAAGTAAACTTGATCCAACTTACTTTAGAACACACTATGTTATTTTGAAACGAGTAGGAGATAATGCATTTGAATTGGTTAATTCAGAAAATGGTAAAATTATTCAAAGCTATGTGAAACACTTAAGACATGTTCCGAACAAGAGTTTTGATGTAATTAATGATGTGATTGGATGATGTGATTAATGAACATGATTCAACTGATGTGATTAATGAACGTAGTTTAAATGATGTGATAAATGAAGGTGACTTGGATGTTATCAATGAACGAGGCGAATCTGAGATCAGTGAAAGAGTACCTAGTAATTTGCAGAACGAAATAATAAATGATAATGATAATGTTAATATTAGAGTTGAAAATTTCAGTAAACCAGTTGATAATTCTGAGAGAGTTCGTTCTTAGATCAAAACGAGAAGTGGTCGCGTAGTGAAGCGCCCAAGTCGTTTTAATAATTTTGTGTAGAGA
>NW_022712262.1:0-931 GCF_011630105.1 Anneissia japonica
AAAAACTAAAATGATCACAAAAATCCCACGGGAGCCCATTTTTCGACATATGCCCCCGGACTATTAACCAACTGGGTCCATGGCGTTTTCTTTAGAAGTTTAAATCCGATTGAAAGCAACTTTCAATATCATTATTGTATAGATGACAAATTTTCATTTTTGTAAAGCTAAAATGAGTTTTTGTAAAGCTAACATGAAACCTAAGTACTTTCTCAGAACATTTCGATCCCTATCAGAGATCTTTATCAACTGACAATTTTTTTATGTGGTTATAAAGATTTACCCCTTTAACAGCATGACTTCAGTGTAAGATACTGTAACCAAAAATCGTAAAGCGCCGCGCGGGGCGCTATACTCAGCGCTTTACGATCTTTGGTTACAGTACACTGACATCACGTTGCTAAAGGGGCAAAATCGTAATGGCCTATAACTTCGTAAAAAAAATTGCCAAAAAAAGGATTTTAAAGTTGATTCTATTACTAGTGACATCCCCTCTACAAAAAAAAAAATCTTTCTAGGTCCCTTCTAACTACTTGTATCCTTGGGCGTTTTATAAAAGTTTGAATCCGATTGGTGGCAACTTTCAATATCGTTATTGTAGAAAAATAATTCAAAAGCCAAATTATTATTATTATTATTATCATCATCATTATTATTATACGATTATTATTATTAATATTATTACTATTATTATTATTATTGTCCTTTATAAACAAATAAAAACAAAATTAATGGCCTATTTACGTTTTACCTTTAAAACATTCTTTGCTTCCTTATGATCTTATTGATTGAATGATTGATTGATTGATTGATTGATTGATGAATTGATTGGTTGGTTGGTTGATCGATTGATTGATTGATTGATTGATTACAGCAAAAATGGAATACAGTAGATCTCAATAGGCTATTTTTTAAAATATTTTTGTTTGAT
>NW_022712263.1:0-1991 GCF_011630105.1 Anneissia japonica
TATATAATTTAACACCGTTAACGGCAATCTTTATTATTATTATTATTATATGTTACTACTTATTTCCAGTCGTACTTGCGCCCTCTCGAGATGCACCACCATTGTGTAATACCAAGGAGTATGGTAATTCAATGTACCTGGCGGTTATTTTAATCTGTTAAATCATGAAGCCTCTGTGGTCTAATGGTTATGACGCTCGCCTTGACAGCGGGAAGTCGCAGGTTTGAATCCCGTTTCCGCGATTGCTGGTGGTTTTGTTTGGCGTTAATCGTTCTTTTTTATATTTTGGTATATTTTAAGTTCTTTTTTTAAAATCTTATCTTTTTATCTCTTAAACACGACCATATTGTAAAAGATGTTCTGAATAAATAAATATAATAATAATAATTATGTTGTTAAACTAATAAGCTTAAAATAATATTCAATATTATGAATTGCTTACTAGGTCGACGTATTATTAAATCAAATAGGTTTCAATTGAAAATTCCATCGAAAAATACGGTTAATACTCTTAAAATTTCTGGTTGGTTTTTCGTAGTAAAATTCTATAAACAAAATGAAACCTGAATTGATTTGGTTTGTCTCAATGGAAATTGATATCAATTTATTTCATCATTTTAAATAAGATTTACATTTTTAATTTAATATTTTTTGATTTTTTTTTCACGTAAGCAGTATTTTGAGAAAACGGTTTTAGAAAAAAAGTGTACATTCAAACTTTTGTCGAATAACACTGTTTAGATAATACAATAATTAAGGAATGCATGGCGCCTATTAAAGAATATTAGTCTACCAATATAGATTAAAAGCAGTCGAAGAACCCGGGAATAATCAGTCTGGATGATCACTTTCAACCGACGGCTTCACATACTATCCGAAGAAAGCGCTGTAATTACAGCAAAGTGTCTTATCTTAAGGAATACAAGCAGAAATCAGTATGTGCATCAGCTCTTCTAAACTCAAGGTCATTTGTTGATAAAAAAAAAAAAAAAATCCCCTCCTCTACTTTCGTTTGAAGTTCGAACAGGTCCATAATGTTAGGCTCCCATTTCGATGTTTAAAATCGGCCAATTAATCTTGGCTTACCTCCTCCGTCCATCCAGGGTTGATATTGTATCTCTGCTAATGGCTCTTAAAGTCTTGTCGCCCATTTTAACAGCCCTGGGCTGCATCGTTATGATACGTATGGTTCCTATTATCTGGTTTTACTATATGAATGCTGAAACAACAGATACATTATATTGTTTCAGTAGATGAAATCGTTTGTTTTTATTGCTGACGGCGGAAACGAGAATTTCTAGATATCGATGCATAATATGTAGAATGTTCTTAAAGATGAGAATACTATTGGCGAATGGCGCCTTTAACTGTGTTCTCAGCGGCTGAAGTAGCTTTTTGCTACCATCTATCATCTTCGGTCCCTGTTTATTGTTGACGACATCGTACATCGTACAATTATTTGTCTGGGTTAGCAAGTATATACTTTGCGGCAATTAGTTTACATTGCCAATTGGCATAATGGTATTGATCGAGGCCGTTATTACAACTACTACGTCATCCTACGTCACCATTAACAGTTATACTGGAATCATGTTCTAGAACAATTTAGATGTTCGCATTTCAGGAACTTGCAAGGATGGGTATAGACTAATTTTATTGTGCCTACAAAAATACCATTTAACACTTCTATACCAAATACAGTACTTAATAAATATACACTTTTTTTTTATAAGAACCAGTAAAATTTTACCCAGGCTCAGTGTTTGCCAATTCCAGGATCAAAACGTTCTTATATTGTTCTTATTCTTACAAACACAATAGTATATTAATGTATTGTATTATAGAGGGTATTACATAGTCACACCTACTACAAAATAGAGTACAGATACGATTTGTTGGTTTTTCTATTTAAAAAAATAATGTAACTCATTTGACATTTTACCTGTATAAAATTTATATATATATATATATATATGTATATATGTATATAT
>NW_022712263.1:4018-6027 GCF_011630105.1 Anneissia japonica
ATATATATATATAAATCATGATGCATTATCATCTCCCTTATTCGAACATTATCTTTACCTTTCTTTTATTATATACTGATAAAATATGTGAACCTTTAAATGAATAAGTTGCAGTTTTATTTTAATTTTGCAGGTTTTATGTATTTTACGTCGGTATTCATTTTTTTAAATAGGCCTAGGGGGCCTATGCCTGCTCGATAATGTAATAATATTTGGTCAAAATTTGTTTTAAGGTTAAATATTTTTATTATTATTATTATGTAATTGAGCACCTTCATATCAAATAATTGTACACAGAGGCGAATTCAAGACAGGGCCATACCGACTCCCTCCTCCCCACCCCTTAATGTTTGGACAATTTAAGAAAATGGAGGGAAAGGAAACTTCAGTTCCAGATTGCCATTTCTGAACATCTAGGTATGCCATAGACAAAAACAAAATCCTGCCACAGCCCCAGATGGCGGGGTGAGTGGGGTGGGGGGGGACACCTCCATCTGTCAAATTCCCTCCTCCCCGATCCTCCGCTATTTCGGGTCCTTGGATAGCATTTTCTGTGCATTTGTACACTGTGGAATGTATATCAGTAAATTATTAACGTCATTATATAAAAAGGAAATTGAACTTACCGGAAGCTAATTGTATTTATCCGTTAAACGGGACATGTAATTTGGATCTGAACAAATCTATCATATAACTTATTAGCCTTATTGTTATTAGGCTTAAGACTATTATTATGAATTTTCATCATTATTTGATATGATGTGTGTGTTGCAATCTTATTAATATTTATTGTTATCTTAATATTTCCTGTCATCTTTATTATTATTTGATGGTACCGTATTGATGTGTTAATGATTGATGTCTACAATATACAGTAATTAAGCCATCTTTTATGGTTTACAGCGCTATTCAGGTGTAGTTTGTTAAATTCGTATTGTATTACTCTAATATCAACAAGTGTATAATTTACCAGCTATTTCCTGAATTTTTATCTCTAAGGTTAGAAATAGGTTGGAATGCACCCTAAAATGTCACCAATACTGTGTAAACGAATAGGTCCAACGTCTAAATACCAAATGCCTAATTTAAAGGTGAAGTTTACCAATTTTATATATTCGAGGACAGATTTAGCATAGGCCGACTTAGTTACATAATATCTCATTTTTGAAAATTTCGTGCGCGTTCGTTACCTAGACGCTCTCAAATAGATTTGTTATGACGTCACATGTGCGTCGCTCCATCCAGGTTTAGCGATAAGCCATTGAATTGCACAGGCTAGGATGATTACTAGACGAGTTCTCCGTATTATTAATATTCGTATAAAAATAATATCGAATTTCTCAGGTAGACATAGAAGAAGAAATAATTGTAGACCAATATCAAGAATATATTTTGAAAGTCGGAGAGAGTAGAAAGAACGATTATACCTCCCTGCGATAAACGTATGCATAGCTTTGTAGTTTGGTGTTAAATCATTCACACAAAAAGATAAATATACAAAAAATGACCTAAGCCAGCACGCAGTCTGAAAGCAGACTAAGCAGGAAACATATGTATCAACTAATGTTTTTGTTTCAATCGAATCTTTCCGAATATATTTTGCATAATAACGATATATGCCTATGTTGGTTGATTGATTCAGCATGTGTACTTATATTTTCAGTGGTGTCGTTACAGTAGATATCAAATTGCGAGGGATAGATATTAACCAATGCGATGACATCGAGAGTTCATTCAGTGGAACTCATCACTGCCCTGAAAATTCAGAGGTATGGAATAATTATTATAATAAGAATTATAATATATCTTTAAACCAAAAAAAAATGAATATAGTAATAATGAATAATTATAACAATATAAAAGTAGCCTAATATTGACTTAATAATGACAATAATATAAATTATGATAGTATTAAATTGCATTTATATATAAATTATAATATTATCTTTAAATAAAATAATATTCATTATAAATAATGCAATAGTAATATAGATTTAATAATAACAATA
>NW_022712264.1:0-1245 GCF_011630105.1 Anneissia japonica
ATCCATACGATATTCGACTTCTTCTTTACCTTTACTGGCACGGGCGGGAGACGACGTTCGTCTTCATGTTCGTCTTCCGACGACTGTCGGCGACGTCGAGACGACATTCCGAAATAGATCGACGTCTTTTTTCCGAGCCCACTTTCACTACCAAATCGCTAATACCCTTCTGTCGACGCGAAAGTGCAGCATGCATTTCCAACCACCTTCCCGTCTGACCCAATCTCCACATCTGTCGTCGAGAAGGACTCCGACTGCGCGTGCAACTGCCTTCTTCTCGAACGTGTTCGAACGCGAAAGCTCGCGAGCGATTACTAAGGAGACGACGATGCGTCCCCAGTTCACTGTACCCTCTTCGAACACTGAGGATATCGCCTCTCGAGGATCGCTCGCGTTTCGAGGGACGATGTCCTTCGCTCTCACTCCGAACGGAATGCTCTCCACCAACCGATCGAGTGCGACGCAGTACGGATTTCGTTCGGATTCTTCGACTATGTACGCCCTCGCTATGCTTCCGGCGTCGACTTCGCCTTGATCTCCCCGTTTCTTTCTTGTGAAGCACGTTCCAATCTCTTTATCGAATGTAGGAGATTAATATTTAAAAAAAAGATACAAAAATAAATTACGCAAGAATAACCAGTAAACGTAAATGATTTCATGTTTTATTTTGTATATTCTTTCGACAAATTCAAAATCCGAGATTGCATTCGCACTGGGAGAATCCGTCCCATTCGGCGGTGCAGTATTCGCAGACGACCATCGACCTTTTCTCTTCTTCCTCGTTACCTAATTCGAGCCATTCCTCTACGTCAGTTTTCTGGTTTTCAAGGCCAACGAGCGGCATTCGGGCGTCCACGAAGATTCTTTTGAGTCTTCTTCGATCTGTTCGGCGTAATCGTTGATCGTTTCGATCAAGTCGTCGACCCTGACGTAGCATCTCCGAATGCAAAGTGGCGTCGACGCTCCCGTACGACGATTCCAAGAAAGACGTTTGAGAAAGAGCGTCGTCGATACGATGCAGCATTTCCGAATGAGAAGTGCCGTCGAGACTCTCGTACGAAGATTCCGGGAAGGACAGTTCTTCCTCTTCCTCCTCCTCACGGTCCCAATCTCTCCCTCCGATCGGCGACAGTCCATCTGCTGCTTTCAAGAACGACGTTGCGGATTCGGCGGACGACGTGGTACTGGGCGGGGTTTTAAAGCAATCGCAATCGTTCAACGGCCGGAGGCATTCCGGACAGAGTT
>NW_022712265.1:0-686 GCF_011630105.1 Anneissia japonica
CAAGTCGAATGATTTTTTCGAAAACCATATTGAGATTTGTTTAAAATTGTAAATTTGTTTAGATAGCACATAGTTTGATCATATACAACTCTCTCATACAATTTTGATATACATGGTAATACTGAAATCGGACGATAGTTACAAATATCCTTCACCTCTCCATTCTTATATAATATAGGTATAACTTTTGCAATTTTTAATTGGTTAGGAAAACAACCAGTCATCAAAGATACGTTAATAATATGAGTAAGTGGTTTTATAATAGTATGAGATACAGGCTTAATGTAATTAGAATTTATTCCATCATGACCCGGTGATACGTTAGTTTTCATATTATTGACATAAACGTGTATATCATTTTCAGTTACTGGTCTAAAAAACATTGAGTTTACATAGTTACCGGTTAGAAAGGACTTTGGATTTTCACTTGGTGTATTGTCATTATTGAATGTATTAGCTAAATTTTGTCCGATGTTGATAAAATAAGAATTAAATGTTTCAGCCTGTAGCTTTGGTTCTTTTAATTCATTTTGTCCAAATTTAAATTCTTTTGGTAGAGTATTTTTACGTTTACTCCCAAGAATCTCATTTATAATGTTCCAAGTTTCTTTTATATTGTGATTATGTTTTTCAAATAGATCAAAATAATATTGTTTCTTTCGCATTCTAATTGTGGATGTTAATTT
>NW_022712266.1:0-575 GCF_011630105.1 Anneissia japonica
CCTATTTCATAGCCATAGTTCAGTGATCGTACTAGAAAATCACCAATATCATTAAAAAAGATTTTTAAAAATTCATAGGTAAATCCGTCTAAGCCCGGAGACTTATCGTTTTTACTATTATTAAGACTTGACAATAATTCTTGATACGTAATGGGGCCTTCAATTGAATGGCTCTCCTCTTTAGTTAGTGTTGGCGCGTTCGATTTTGCAAAAATATTTTGGATGTTCTCAGAATCTGTCTGTTTTTTACTATAAAGTATTTCATAAAAAAGTTTACCTTCATTTAAAATTTCTTTCGAAGTGGATAGTATTTTACCATCTTTTCTTTCTATTTTATTTATTGTTTTAGCAGTGTAATTACGTTTTTCCAGATTCAGAAAATATTTACTTGACTTTTCCCCCTCCTCTGACCACCGTGCTTTTGATCTAATCATCAGCCCTTCTATACGTTCTTTTCTAATATCTTCCAGTTCTTTCTGTATTTGGGTATATTGATCAATTTCAATTTTAGTTATTCTATTATTATTGATTTTCTCTGTTAGATTTGCTATTTCATTTTCAATTTTATTTTCCCG
>NW_022712267.1:0-2288 GCF_011630105.1 Anneissia japonica
TTAAAGATTTCCAGATACGCCACTGCTTTTAAAACGCAAAGATACATTGCATGTATTATGCGGTATATCAATGGAAGACCATTACCATTACCATTGTTGAGTAGCAAAGAACAATATTAAAATAGAATTTGTTTTGTAGTTAATAATCTACATTTAGTAAAATGACGTCAACTCTCTTAAGCCTATCACTTTAAAATCCATAAACAGGATAACTCAGTTCGCAATCTTTTTGATGACCCACCTATACTAGCAAAAAGGCAAGCTTCTAATCTAAATCTATTTTCTTATATTCTAAACTTCATAAGTATTCGTACCCTTTTAGCAATGTTAAAATGCGATAAATCTTGAGATGCCAACTAGGTAATTCTATGTGCACCTCTTATAAATTGATTACCGTAAGTGCTCGAATAAGTGTCGCGGCGCTTATACAATTTTTGAAGGCTTCAGTGCGGCGCTTATTCGAGAGCGGCGCTTATAAAAATAATATTGTGGCATTTTCTATGCCCGTTCCCATATTATCTGTTTCACATATTCCCGTAGTTCAGTAGGCATATCATAGGTTGTATCATCGTAAACAGACGTTTATGAACAAAAATGCTTAATTGTGTCTTCATTGTGTTAGTTATTTACTTTAACACTGGACACATTGTATTTAGGACCCTGTTTCATTAGGGTAATATTATTACTCTCGATTAAGCGCTTCTTCGAGAGCGGAGCACAAAAAAAAAATTATGTTTGGTTCGGCGCTTATTTGAGAGCGACGTTTATTCGAGCATTTACGGTACTCCCAATACTAATCTATTAATTAACAAATGTCAAATTATATACATATAGAAGAAACCACAACTCAATTTTGCTTCCTATTTAATAATAACCAAAACAGTGGCAGAGACAACTGAGCTATTTTTCCCGTCGCTTGTAATTTTAATATCCTCATCATCGTCATCATCATCATCGTCATCATCGTCGTCGTCAGCGTCAGCGTCATCGTCATCATCATCGTCGTCATCGTCATCATCATCATCATCGTTATCAATATGACTTATTATGTATTTATTTATTTATTTATGTATTTATCTATTATATTATTATTACTATTGTTGTTAATGTTATTTTTAATGTTATTATAAATATGACTATAGATATTAATATTTTTATTACAGGTCTACTATTATTATTACGATTATTACTTCTATTGTTGTTATTATTATTATTTCTTGTCAGTTTTCCTCCCACTGGAGAATAATTCAGGTAGTGTTTAAATATTTGTGATTTAATACATTATATTGCCAAAGATCAGAAATTTTATGTGGACAAAATATTGAAATAAAGGAAATAGCAGCATGTATGTTTTTAAAATATGAAAGAACGCAATTTCTCTAAACAAAATTGTGAATATGATAGGTGACTAATATTAAACGTCAGATATATCATTTCCCTTTACTTTTCGACATGTTTTATTACAGCTAATAGAAACATTTATGTTCTGAAAAAATCTTTTTTTTTGTAAATACTCCAAGCGTAAAATTAACTAAAAATATGAGCCAAAATGCATTCTTATATGCCAACCAAACACTTACAATACGAAAGTGAGAAAGCTTGCAAATAATGATGATGATGATGATGATGATGATATTAATAATAATCAATTTTAATTCACTTATTAGTTGCTATAGAAACAATAAAACCAAATTTGACATGCCCAGCTGACGTGACTGAGGAGACCGATACTGGAGCGGCCACGGCTTCAGTAGACTATTCTAGTGCAATTTATATCAACTGCTGTAGTGATGCAATGATCTCTCCCGATCCCAACCAGATCTTTCCAGCTCATCTTGAGATTGGAGAAAAACAATTCACCTTCACAGCTACAGATTCGTCGAGAAACAATGATACTTGTACGTTTACAATAATGGTTCAAGGTTAGTAATTAGCCACCAATAAAAACAAATGTCATTGTAATAACATTTAAGAATATAATATCCATTTAAAATCATTATAGCACTTTTATAGTATTTATAAAGTCTTATAATAAATGTATATTATATAAAATTATCTCTTCAAAAATGTCTTCTTGTCAATTAAGATGCTTAAGAAGAGGCCAGGTGTCTCACATTTATCTCTGTTCCACGTGTGTGTGTCGAATACTAGTCTTGTGTTTGCATACGTTAAGGTGTGAAATCAATATTTCCTCTGATCGGAATCGAAATTCCAATGAAAACCTCAGTGGCCTAGTTGGTTAAGGCGTCGAAATAAACAGCAGCAGGTCCCGGGTTTAAACTCTGGTT
>NW_022712268.1:0-719 GCF_011630105.1 Anneissia japonica
TTAATGTAATATATTCTTATGTTACTGGTGTAATAATATTAATATTACTGTCTTCTGTCGTTAATACTTCTCGTCTTCTTGTGTTGTTATCACAATAGGTTTTCTTCTTATCACTTTGTTACTAATTGATATATAACACAATTAGCACACACTCTTTGTCAGCAACACCAGTAGAAAGATACGGTACGTCTTCAATTAATTCAGACAACACAAATATACTTTAACTTCAAATTCTGAGTTTATGTCAGTTCTCAGCACTCCACATACACATACAGACAATTACGACGCCTAGGCCGGAAGTAAGACAAACTTCAGTCTTGAGGAGCTGTACAAAACTTAACTAAATTCAAATTCCCCTTACATATTATGCAAAACATCTTTGGTATGTGAACCAATCACAAACAGTCCTTTATTCACATGATCTCATTAACCAATCATAATATCAGTAATTTACTTACAGTGATATAGCATAGCCAATCACAAGCAGGCTAGTATAATCTTCCAAATAAATAAATTGTGTAGTAACATTAACATTACACTTACTTAAGTATTACACAAATAAATTAATTGTATATCAGCATTAATATTACACTTCCTTCAGTGACACACCCAGAATTATAATTAATTGTAATCAACTTTGTAGAATAAATTCTACAATAATTATGTCAATAGTAACTAAATATGGCTTATAATACAGATATGGAAAACAGTACTCCATT
>NW_022712269.1:0-582 GCF_011630105.1 Anneissia japonica
GGCTGCTCTTCCATCAGTTTTGTACCAAGAGGCAAAATAAATACACATTCAATAGTCGGTTTTTTCCAGTGTCTACCACAAACAATATTGCAACAAACATGGCTTCCTGTCAATGGATTGAAAACCTGAAAGAAATACCATATTATTTAGAGTTAGGCCTATGCACACAACTAAATTTGCCCATATCTATTTTTATATTTCTATTATTCATTACGCTAACCATAGCCTCAAATGTTATTATCAAAAGATATAGGCCTATTGTTAATTTTTCTCTTTATTGAAAGAAAATATAAAAATTTACATTATTAATATCTTCAAAAAAAAAAAATGATTACTGATGATATGATAGTGATGTGGCTATTATACCACTGGCAGTACAGTATGTAGGCCCATGATATGAGATGAATTATTAAACACACATAATTAATAGGCCTAGGCCTAGCTGTTTTATTTATTTTTGCGTTTTGTCCATGCAACCACATTTTAACATTATATTTAATTTAATATAGACCTATTATATAGCATTCAACACAGGACGTGGCCATTTTGCAAAGAAAGGTCTAGGCCTAGGCGATTAAAAAT
>NW_022712270.1:0-2320 GCF_011630105.1 Anneissia japonica
AAATGCACGTATTACAAAAGTACACTGACACATATGCCACAGTTTTATGCACGTTTACTTACTGTAATTTTTATTTTCTTTGTCTTCGTTCTTCTTAAGTAAAGTGTCCACGATATGCAACCCATCCACATTTTTCTCTGACCTAAACATTGGGTTGCGACCCATGTTGCGGAACGGTGGTGTAGACCACCTCAGCCCCGCTATGGTTTGGGTTGATGTTTAATGATTATGGCATCTCTAGATGTTCGGAAATGGCACTTTTAGACTTAAATTTAGAGATAAGTTTCTTTTCCCCACTTTTTTTTTCATAATTTTGAAAAAAAAAATTATGGGGTCTGGGCCTACTGGAACCCCTTGTTCAACACGGTTTATTTATTCATACATTAAATTGTACATGGCAGCCAATGGCTGAATTGATACAATTCTACAAAATATAAAAAGAACATTAGAACTTTTAAATACAGTCAACAAAATGCGTATATACAGAGAAATAACAAATCTACAATTCCACAAAGCTACAAAAAACTTAAAATTTACTGTTAACAATGTCAATCCTTGTTAACGAAATGAAATCAACACAGTAATTATTATAATAAATGATATATGAATGTGCCCCTAATTATAGCCCTGGGATTTGTTTTAAAACCCTACGTCACCTGAGTGTTAGAGGATTCCCACATGCAGTGGCGGATTCAAGAAGAACCAAGTCAGCCCGGGCCCCCCGTAAATAAAGAATGGAGAAAAAACTTTAAAATATATTTAAATCTAGAGAGTACCATTTCCGGCCATCTAGAGGCAACGTAATCATAATTTTTCTTACCTCAGCCCCAACCATGGTCGGGCAGAGGTGTCTATCTCTCAAGGCCCTCTCCGGGCACCCTATTTCAAATTTTGGATCCACCACTGCAAGGACCACCCTACAATATCTGCGTGAAGGTCAAGGAAAATCCTGGATCCGCAGCCTGCTAATAATATACAATATTAATAACCAATATAGGCAAAGCATTTACAACCACTTCGCCTAATGTTAAGCGATATCATTAGCCAACATTGTCGTCTCTCAAACCCCCACTAGTCCCAATCCTGCAGGGATTTGCCAAACGGGGTGGCCAATGTCTCCAACAAGACATCAGAGGTGGTCTAGGGGGAACCAAGCTCCTGGAATCTGATAAGCTATGACAATTCAGCAACATCCTAATAAATAACAATAATAATAATAATAATAATAATAATAATATTATTATTATTATTATTATTCTATTATTATTATTATTATTATTATAACAATAATAATTTCACATTTATGTAGCATATATTGTGCAGTGCCTCTATGTGCTTTAGGCTAAATTATAAAACCAATTATGCAATTGAAAATTAGTAAAATAAATACATATAGGCCTATAGCATTAATAATTAATGGCCTTTTCTCATTTTATTACAGACCTACTACCTCGTATATTTACAAGTTGATGTCAGCTGTTGTTCATGTTGGTGATGCATATTCTGGTCATTTTGTAACTTATAGAAGAGCGCCATCTGCTGGGGAAGAATTGAATACAGACTGGCTATGTATATCTGACGGAAGTGTAAGACTTGCAACAATATCAGAAACGATTGCACAAAAGGCATATATGCTTTACTATCAACGAGAACTATGAATACTATTATTTTTAAGTAAATGTATTAAAGTAATGGATGTATTATGAATATATTTCATGTAGTTGAATGGTCCAAATGGTCGAAGTCCAGCCGAAAGTCAATTAAAAGCAATGAAACATTAACAGCAGCATAACATTTACGATGGAAAACCGGTAGTCTTTCATTCTTACCATGGACCTGTAAAGTCCATGCTCTTACCATGGCTGCATGCAAATCTTTTCATCGTAGGATAGTTTGGTAAAATCTCATGAATTATTCATAATCATCCTGTTAGGACATATTTTGCGCATGCGCTATATTCAAGTCTGTCTTGTTTCAGCCTCAATGATCAGCTGTTCAAAGTATAATAAAAATGGTTTGATAAAGAATGTAAAGCACGTCAGCAGCAGCTAAATGAGTTGGCTAGACATATGCGATCTAATAAGGACAACCTGAAATTGGTATATTCCTAACGTAAATTAAGAAAGACAGTACTTCAAATTTATTAATAAAAAAAAAAGTTGATTTCAAGAAAAACTTTTTCAGCAGGCTTGAAAACCTAGAAGCAATTAATCCTAAATCTTTCTGGAATTTGTATAATGAATTCTGTTGAAAAATCTGAGCCCAATAACATAAACACAGGAAATTTTAGTGGTTTAATGAACAAGTATACTTGCCATGT
>NW_022712271.1:0-725 GCF_011630105.1 Anneissia japonica
AGCATTCTAAAATATCATTAACTTTTAAACTTCTATATTAATAAAATGTTTCAAACCTCTAACTTTATGCACAATTGTAGACCTACACACAATTATTGCTATACAGTAGTTTGACATTTAAATTTTACTTTATTGTTCATTTAACTATACTTACGGTAACAATGAACCGCTGTTTCCCAGTGGCGGCTGTAGGATATATTTTCTGGGGGGGGGAAAGTTGTCCGACAGGGGGACTTGAGCTCGTAGGCTTGAGCTGGGAAAAGGGGTTGAGAGGGGGTTCCCCTTTCCAAATGAGATTTTTTTTAAAGAATATCAACCTCTAGATGGCCGAAAATGGCACGCTAAGACTGTGACAGACATGTGTTGGCTTGGTGTGCTATTTTTATATGTTTTATGGTCTGACTGCCCGGTGAGCTCTGTCCGGCAGGAGGGGGGGGGGCTTGACCTGTCGGTTGGGGGTCTTAAGCCCCCCTGCCACCCCGCTGATGCCGCCACTGCTGTTTCCTATTAATGATATTGCCTTGTTTTATTCAAATTGTTTTAATTATTGCTGTTCTCAAAGATGATTGAATAAGGACTAGGATCAGTGAATTTGATGTGTACACATTACAAGCCCAGACTGTAATAGACCTCAAATTTGACATTAGTGGGATGTATTATGTGTACTGTCAAATGCCACACCTCTACACAAATGTGTATAGCTGTCTTATGTTATACATAAGAAA
>NW_022712272.1:0-724 GCF_011630105.1 Anneissia japonica
GCTACAGGGAGTGCTATAATCCGACCAATCATAGGATAGAACGTTTATTACTATGGGTTCAACAACATAATTCTAAAACACAAAGGTACTAGTATACTTATAATATTATAATTATGGTCTGTCCCAGTTTCTGTCCAACTTTCAAAATAGCTCACAGTTCAAAAATACCTTTACAGAGTAAATCGTACAGTTCTTCCTTAACTAAAAATAAATAGATAATTAAATAAACAACTAAATTCATCGTATTCTCAGTATAGAGTACTACTGTACTGTATTGTGGTGTAAACTCGCAGGTTTTATCTCGATATGCACTGGCGTGTCTATTTTATGTATCTTACACCTATACAGCGTACATCATATACTTCTTTTAATTAAATAAATAAATCAATTTAAAAAAAATAAATAAAGTAAAATAAATTCAAAGTATAGTCAGTATAGAGTACTAATGTATTGTGGTGTAAACCCACAGGTTTTAACTCGATATGCACTGGCATGTCTACTTTGTATCTTTACCACAGCATACATTGTAGTTCTTTGTTAATTAAAAAAAGTAATAATACTACTAATAATAAAATATTAAATAAATAAAAAAAATAAATCCATCATACTCAGTACAGAGTACTACTGTATTGTAGTGTAAACTCATAACTTACATCTCGATTTAACACTGTCATGTCTACTTTAAGTATTGTATAGTTCTTCCTTAATTAAAATAAATAATAAA
>NW_022712273.1:0-533 GCF_011630105.1 Anneissia japonica
AAAATAAATAACACAAGCAAACCAAATTTATCGTTTCAAGTTTCATTTCTTTTATTGCAGTTATTGATTCAATAGTTTACAATTTACAACATTTCATCAATAAAATCTTCCATTATGTGGGCAAACGCGCGATCCAATTTGGTCGGCGACACGGGTTTGTCGACGACCGGAGTCTCCCTGAGGGGATTGTAAAACAACTATTCCCGTTCCTCGTTCAACGCCAGATCGTTCTCCATGTATTTTTCGACCGTTTCTATCCTTCGGTCGAGTTCCTTCATGCTTCTGTGCGATCGCAACTTGAAATCCTTCTTCCACCTCTCCGCCAGATCGTGGCGTACGACGGACGCCAGACGGTTGGCCAGATCCTCCACGCGTGTCGTCGCGTCTTTCGTTCTCTTTTCGACGAGCTTCTTCGTTTGCTCGAGTTCCCCTATCTCCTGTCGGACAGACTCGGCTATGTCGGCAGCACGAACGTCTCCGACGGATCCGTCCGTCAGACGCAGAGCGTACCCTTTTCTGACGGTCTCTCCGGT
>NW_022712274.1:0-1196 GCF_011630105.1 Anneissia japonica
TACCTAACCACAACATTCGCGAACGTTATAAGAATGTGTTTTGTGTTTGCTGGGTCCCTCATCAACAAAAAAAAAAACAACATTCTATTGTTCTGATTAAAAAAAAAAAAAAACCACCTGCCCTCATCACTTTTTTCAGAAAAAAGACTTAATTTTTTCTATGTGTTCTAATGCAAAATAAATGAAAATCATGTCATTGATAGAAAAAATTTGATGGGAATTATAGTAACTTCATACTTACATTTTAGCATCAACTTTTCTGGTTAAAAAGGGAGTGTACTGCTTGTAGCGAGAACAATGATAGTGCACCTCAATAGCTACACAGTCCTTGTCTCTTATGTGTATTAAAGATCTTGGAACATGGTATTTTCTGTAGAGGGTGCTCTCGACTCGGTTTCAGACGCGAATCTTCGTTAGTTTCCGGTAGCCGTTTTGTGAAAACGTCAGAAGAGGAACGAAGTTTCTTCGCGCGAATCACAATCGTTGTTTGTACATGGTAGAGTGAAGCTTGTATGGAAAAAGAACAATAAAATGCCGAAACGATGTGTTGTTAGGGGATGCAGCAATGTAATCAAAGACGGCATAAGTTTGCACGTTTTTCCCAAAGACCCAGTTGCTTTTAGAAAGTGGGAAAATTTTGTACAGGTAAAGAGAAGTCACTGGAAAGGTAGCCCGTACTCATGTATAATTATATTCCGACCATTTTACGACTGAACAATTTATATAGAGAATCCGGTAAAAATTGGGCTTGGATTTGGAAATAGGTAGGCCTATATGTCTATCAATTTGCTATTGTTTGTATATAATTTTATTCTTCATAAGTTAAGTTAAAAATTGACACAAGAGCGATACTAGCCTATCCTGTATCGCTCATCGACCTTACCTGCTGCCTGTCAGATCAGACGGGCTAAGCCTAGCCCAGACTATCGGCTCGCATCTACTACTACTAGCTAGGCCTAGTCTAGACGTACGTCGAGTACTTTTGTGTGGTGACAAGTTCAAGCATAGAGTGCAACGAAAGTGGTGATGAGTAAGCTACAAACATATTATAGCATTACTGTAAAACCAGTTTAGATCTGTTGTGAATTCTTGACGTACTGTACACAAACCATGTATTTGTTAGTACACAACACATGTGTTTGTTAATGTAATGTGTACTGTATAAAACAATTCTACATTTTTCCCTGTTAAATGTG
>NW_022712275.1:0-7745 GCF_011630105.1 Anneissia japonica
AATAACAATATAGAAGGAGCAAAAACAAAAAATAATGGATATTTAAATGATGAGCTAAGTACAATGTCAAGGCATACTATGTGTAATGACTCATTTTACTTTTGCTACAGTACATCAGAAATTTTGATTTCAATTTCCTGGTGTATTGGTAAATAACACTTTAAATATCCATTTACCACATGGAAAGGTTGGGGGGTGAGGGTGTCATACTTTTTTCTATTATTTTGTTTATCATCTTTAATTATCACCTGTGGAAGTATTTCTCTTACTAGAGGTATACATATTTGCTTTCTGAGGTCTCACTCTGAACAATTAAAATGTCTAAATCTTATGTCCATTATCATATTATATTTTTGTGTTACTATATATGTATGTACAAGATAGTTGATGTTGATGTTTTTAAATGTAGAACTCTTAATATTGCAAATATTTTTTCTTCAAATAATAATCACATTTTTTCTATATCATTTAATGCCAGTTTTTAACATAGAATTTTCTGTAAAAGAGTGTCAATACTGCAGAAGAAAGCCAAACTGTATTTGTTTACTGCAAATTGTATGTTCATAAAGTAATTTTTATGTATATATACTCATTCAATGATGATATAAATATAAAAATATTGCATTTTGAACAATAAAAAATTATAGAATAAATAGCAGAGTTATCACTTACACTTATATGAAGTTCACCTGAATATTGAAACCAAACATGACTTACATTACCTTAACTTTTTTCTGCCCTCCTTTTGTTTTGCACTGTTGAAGCTTGTCAACTACTGTGATAGTCAATGACAACCACTTGTTCTGTCGATTCAGAACTTTATTATTATTATTATTATAAATAAGGAGACTTTATTTGGATATGATCAGGCATTTGTGTTACTATATATACCGAAGCTATCCTTTATGGTTCAGTTACAGTATGATTTGTTTTAGAAAGTGGTTGTCTGTCACTTCCATAGTCTTTTTGTATAGCAAGTAGGATTTTGTAAACTAATAATTGTTTTCTTTGTTAGAGCAAGGTTATGCAATTTCCTTATTTGACTTCATGGTTTTGACATTTATACATTTTCCATAGTAGGCCTAAGTTTATTACCTCCACCAAGGTAGTCTGTCTGCCTATAGCAAGATTACTCAAAAAACTATGGAGTTGACCATAAAATTAGTGGAATGGTAAAAAAGAAAAAGGTGATTTCATTTTGGGAATAATTCCCCATACACGGACTGCATAGAGTTTGGTACTCAGGCCCAGAGCTGAGGTACAGTATGTACACTATGGAGTTATTTTTTAATTAAAATTTGGAAATAACCGAAATAGTTTTTCGGAGAGTTAGTGTGGATTAAACAATTGCTAAGCATGTTAGATAATATTGAATAAAATATGTAATAATGTTACATTTATTATTATTCAGGTTTATTTATTCAAATTCAAATCACAAAAAGGCGAACAGGTACAAAAATTCACAAAGCAAAAGTCAATAGCAATATAAAATTGAATTGGAGACTAATGGTGTTAAAACAGAATTACAATAAAATTACAAAAATACATTAGAAATACAAGAAGAAAATATAAAAATACATTGAATTAAAAGCAATATTATTTAAAATTACTGATTTATGTACAATTGAATTATGTATTAAAATTAAAAATATTATTTATTATTATTCTCAATTTCAATTATTATTATTATTTATTGCACTTGAGCTAATCCAATTATAACTAATGCGGTAGAAACTGTCTGAAAAAGAAATCACACTGTGGACTTCACTTGCTATTCAGTAGGGATGTCATATACGGAAGGGGGCTATTTCTGAACCTCACATTCTTGAATTTATATTCTTTGAAGTCTTTGGTATTACGGAGGTTCATAGAGTGAACCTTGTCCAACAGTGGAAACCAATGTTTAAAGCGCCCGGATTCCACAGCCTTCCTTGCAAGTTTAGCACACAGTGCGGTTCTGCGGTCAGACAGTCTCTCCAATTTAAGAATGTTAAGAGCATCTTCATAATTGGTAAATGACTTTGATAAATTTATATAGCATAAATAATGCAAAAGCTCCAATGTGCTTTGTTATTCTATGAAATGTGTTATTACATTATAATAATATTAAAAATCAAAAATTTAAATCAAACATTTATTGGACCCCATACATTTAATTTGAATTAAAATGTTCAGTTCATTAATTCTACATTAATTGGATAATCATAAAATGCATTTTGTTTGTAATGATAAATATATCATTAATATGATACGATCTGATACGATAAAACTTTATCACAACGGTATAAATACAGCTATGAGATATGGATCCTTAAATACACTCATATTAGCAGAAAAATATAGAAATATAATTTAAATACATACAAAGTTGCACAACAGAAATTGCTTAAATTTAAAAAATACATTGCAAGGATTTTGTGATGGAAAGGCAAGATATACTGTACTATACATTATTATGGCTATCTATTAAACTGCATATTAAAAAGTCTGACTGCTAATGGAATGAATGAATTGTTAAACCGGATACTATAGTCTTTCCCTCATGGCGACAAATTAGTTCCACTGAGTAGTTAAAAATACTAAAATGACTAGATTTTAATTTGAATAGGGATTTAGTGTTGTATTCTCAATTTTCACATCATCTAATTTTAATGTGTGTGGATTTAGTTGTACATCTTAAAAATAAACCCACAACACTATACAGTATAATAAAATGCTTAGTAATGTTATGCTAAATGTGCTAGGTACCTTATGGTTTTAGTACTGTGCATTTTTACTCGTGTATCATTTAACTGACATTCAAAGGTATAATGCTATATTTGCTAGGAAAGAAAAGAGAATAGGTATTTAGCACAGACAAACAAATTTGCCATCTTTCCTCCTTGAATTAAACTACAGTACAATACAATAAAAAATCAATAATCCTAAAAGAAACTACACTACATGTCAGCTATTGAAAGCTTACTATATAATACTGTCACTGAAGTATAAATACTGCACCAACATTTAAATAATAATGATTAAGAACCAAGGCATACATGAATGAATATGAACATGTGTTGGGAACAATATTGTATTTTGATAATAAATAATGGTATTGAAACCGAGCAACTATTTAATTGGGCATTTCTATAGGACTATGTATACAATAAAACTATAGTAAGTAAATATAAGAAAAAAAATTAACTGGAATAAACATAATCATACATTTTATTATAAATCAGGAGACCGAATTAGAATGTATATCGGCCTATTTTTTTTTTTTTTCAATAATAGCTTACTGACAAAATGTATGGGTAAATGAAAATAATGAAAATCTTATTTTTATACAAAGGCAGAGATATTCTTGACCTATCTGCATCCTTGATTGGAATTAGATCAAATTCTTATATTTAAAAAACTTACACTGATTGATGTTCAAATTAATTTTGCACGATCTGATCTCATGAAAATAAATGTTGGTATATCACAGGGATCTATTTTAGGACCCCTTCTTTTCAATATTTTTGTGAACTCTCCCTATGTAGTCCAAGGTAAATGTGTCATATGCTGATGACACAACTATTTTGTGTAACTTCTCTAATCCTGCTATACTTCAGAAAGATCTTCAATTAAATTTTAATTCTGTAACACCAGACTTGTAAAATGCATTTCTATAACCATGTCTCCTAGTTTTTTTTTAGTAGTTAATGGAAACATTTTATAGTACCTAATAATTTATTTTGGCAGTGTTCTTGTGTTTTACAGTAATTTATCAGTACTCTGACAGGTCTGAAGTGATTTTGCTTTTATTTTATTCTTTTTCACTTGTGATCCACTTTTGACACCAGTGCTACATCACTGAAAGTGTAGTAACAAAAGACAGAAATAAATAAAATACAGTAGAACCCCTCCTTTGGGACACCCCTATTAAGGGGACACCCCTATTAAAGGGACACTTTCATGAAACAAGGGGAAATGTATCTTTTAACACTATGGCCAATCCCTATTAAGGGGACATCCCTATTAAGGAGACAGGGACACTTTCTGAGTGTGTCAATTGGTCAAATAACCCCTATTAAGGGGACACTCAAAGTAAGAAAAATTCATTCAACTTCAAATTTTAACATCTTTTGAGCAATAAACCAGAATTTTCTCCCCAGAATTATTAGAGTAAACATAGGTATAGGCCGACTAAATGTGTTACTTCATATAAACCAGTCTTTTCAATTTTGACCCTTAACCATGGGGATTTCTTTCATTTCCTTTGTTTTCGTGTACTTTCATATAGGATTCTAATACATACCATAACATGCACCATTAATTTTAAGTCATTACTCTATTCACGCTACATTCATCCAATAGAAAGTTCAATATTTTAAATATTAAAAGGAATACTGTATTTGGTCATTAACATTGCATCATGAAATAATATTTGGAACATTTTATTATTGTTTTATTATTATATCATTTACACAGCGCCTTTTCTTTGTAGATACAAAGCGCTTCTTTTCCTTTGGTCATTAGGTCCTCATGTGTTAAATGTTGCTACTGGTAAAAATCGTAGGAGTAGGCAACCCCACCAGGTACCAATTTATATTCCTGGGTAGAAAGAACCCATGCAGTGATGGTTTGATTAAATTAGGAGGGCACAAGACAGGTGATTACAGGCAAAACAATGCAGATAAAGTGCCTTGCTCAAGGACACAAGCGAAATGTACAGTACAGCAAGGGACTGAAACCTCGACCTCAAGGTTGGGATACCATATTGTTCCTGTTGCACCAAACTGCTACAAAATATAAAACTATTGTTGTTTTAATTACATTTGTGCTGATTTCATTGTACTGTATATTAATTGTCTATGCATTGCAAATTGTTGCTATAAATTAGATCTAAAGCCACAATCGCACTGGACTTTTTTTGGTAAAACTAACCAACACGTTGGCTAGTTTTACCATAATTAGTCCAGTGCGAACAGCACAGGAAGTTTACCTGACAGGAAACTTACCCAAGTTAATTTAACCGAGTCCCGCTTGCCCAGGAAAACTGACCAGGTTAGTTTTACCTAGCAGGAAAGTCCAATGCGAACAGCGCGAGTCGGGTAAACTTCAAAAGTCATCACAGTGAATGACCTTCCTCAGGCTGTCAGGCAATTACGCATGAGCTGTGAACGTCACGATTTAGCGCCCCCAATAGTTGAATCTGTACGAATGGTTAGTTTCACCATGGCCTGTGGTAAAACCTGTCTCTTAGCCTGTGGTAAAACTAACCATGTCGATAAATCCCAGTGCGAACGACAGGAAGTTTACCCATTGGAATGTTACCCACAGTCTCGGTAAAAATTTCCCTATTTTAAATCCAGTGCGATTTCGGCTTAATTCTACTTGGCTGATTTCAGTTCTGAAAACAGATGTTCCACAGGCACGTTTTAAAATAATTACACATATGGTAATCTGAGGTTCATTTGTAATGTTATGGTTTTCAGCTTGTCATATATATTGATTTTTTTAGATACTTTCTTTTCCCAACTAATTGTCATTAAGGTATTTATTGCACAATCATAAAACATTAAAATATATAACAGCAGTCAAACAAAGGAAAGACTGAAATTGTTATATTTACAAGGGAATTAAAAAGAAAAAATTACTATACACAATTCATAATGCAGAGTTCTTATATCGTTTAGTTTTGGGAATGAGTCCTTGGAGTTTTCTTACTCTTCTGAGTGAAACGTTTGAGTCAATACGTCTGCGAGGTAGCATATGCGAGTAGCGTTCAGAATTGTATAGCGTTTTTGCAAATGAAGTCAAAAGAGTTCTCCTTCTTTCAACTAAAGTGGGGATTTGGTATAGATCTAGAACTTGATCATAACTATATTGTTTAGGATAAGTAATAATTTGTAGTACTCTATTTTGTACCCGTTCAATGTTATAACTTTGTGCTGAAGTAATACTGGTAGTCCAAACAGGGCATGCAAATTCCAGAAGTGGTCGAATATAGGTAAGATAAACAAATATAAGATCAGATTGATCCGCTCCATTTCTTTTCAGGCAGCTAATCATATAAATGCGACAAGAAGCTTTACGTATCATATCGTTAACGTGGGTGTTCCATTTTAGATCAGATTGTATTGTCACACCCAGGAGTTTGAGAGATAGGACTGGTTCAAGGGAATGATTATCCAATACAATATTATTATTATTAACAATGTCACCATTAAGGAAACTAATTTTCATGTTATAACATTTCTGGGGTTTGAGTTTCATTGAGTTGTCTTTACACCATTGATTGAGGTTATTCATGAGAACTTGTAACCTACTTTGGTTAACATGATTCCGATTGACAATATCAATAATGCTGAGATCGTCCACATATTTCCATCTGTTTTCAGTTGACATGGCTGCATCGTTAATCATAGCAAGAAAAATAATAGGACCAAGTTTTGTCCCTTGCGGGACACCACACAAGACTGTAAGTGTGGAGGAAATTTCACCTAGGAATTTAACAGACTGTTTACGGTTAGTCAGAAAATTAGCAATGATAGGAATAATTGAGGGGTTGACATTCATTTTGATTAGCTTGTGAACTGCAATCGTGTGGTCAATAATATCGAAGGCTTTTTCAAAGTCTACCATGCAAACATTAACAAAATGTCAAGGTTTTTCAAGTCCACGTAGTATTGTGTCCAACATACTTATTAGATAGTGTTACATGCAAAGCACAAACAGAGAATAGGAAACACAATAGCTTAGTATTATATACAATATGTACATTTATTAATAAAAGCATAGATACATTATTATAAAAGAGAACAAAAATGATGGTGGTAAAACACAATTAAATACTTTAAGATGCTCGAAAACTTACAGAATTAGCTAAGCCCACGGCTAATACCCGATTCACACGTGAAGTTAAATTTAACAAAAAGTAACAAATTGTAACCGAGCGATCTCCCGAGTTATTCCTACCGAAATAAAAAGCATTCACACGCGTCTGTAAGGTAATGCCAAGGTTGTGTAAAATTTATTCAGTGTTTATTCAATGAACCATTTTTTCCCCTATTGCGATATAGGTCTAGCCTAGGCCTAGTTGAGAACCCCTGTCACAGATGGATTGTTGAACTCACCATCACAGTAAACATTCGAAGCAATCAATACCCTTAACAACTGCTGTACTACTACTACTACTACTACTACTAAACTAGGCATAGCTTCCAACGTTTCTGTCGACTCTTTTAATACTAGTAATAGTACTAACACCATCCCTACGTTCATTTTATGTATATCTTCTTCTTCTACCATTACTAATTAACATCAATAACAAGGGTAATTCATACATCATTGAGAAAAACTAGGCCTATCTGTTTCTTGTGGATCAGAATCGTATGCAGAAGGAAGAAAATTCAAAGAACCCTGTGAAACAGTAAATTGTTGTGTTAAAATCCCTGCGCATGCGCAGATTCATCCATGTTACATCTCGGAAGCTTTACAAGCCTCAACGAGGCTGGTAAAGATTACAGAGACACTCCGAGATTTTAGAAGGATATTACACGGAGGTACTTTCACACGTGCCGTAAAATGTTACTTTTGGTTACATTTTGTTACATTTGGTAAGATTTTTGTACGTGTGAATCGGGTATAAGTAAGTTGGATCAAAGACTGGTGTCCGAGACCGGCAAGGTCTATAGATAAACTTAATGAACTACGGCAGACAGCAGACGTGTAATAAAGTTAATGATAACTTTAGAACTTTTGGACTGACTAAA
>NW_022712275.1:7783-13314 GCF_011630105.1 Anneissia japonica
TTATTATGACATCACCACATAACTTTAAGATGAATTTACTAACTTTAAGATGAATTTGGGAATGACATCATCTTCTTGAGGATGAAGTTGTAGATGACATCATCACACAACTCAGATTCAACAGTCTCTTAACCTTATTTGGAATATTAGCCAACAGGTGATTTGGACAACAAAAATTTATGAGGGCACTTTAGAACGAACTTTGTACATGCACTCTACAATATGGCTAATACAGTCTAAACTATTACAAAGTATAGTAAAACTAACATAACAGTATTTAATCATTGTATTATAGTAAAATAAATGTATTAGGTATAACCTAACACCTAACAATAGTGATTAACAGAACTGCCTTTGATATTACCAAACTGCTGAGTATCAATATTGTGTTTCATATCATCCATTACCCATTCTGCTAAGAAACCTTCAAAGATGCGAGCTAAAATTGGAGTTATAGAGATAGGTCTAAAACTTGCAAAATCTTTTGCTCGCTTTACTTTGGGGACAGGGGTAATGGATGCTATTTTCCACAAATTCGGAAAAGTTCCCTGAATTAGACAGGAGTTGAAGATAATAGTCAGCGGCTCTGCTATCTCAAATGCAAATTCTTTAATGAGTCTTATAGGGAGGTCACTCGGGTGGCCAGCTTTAGATGTATTGAGTCGACAAAGTTGAGTGTACACCTCGTTTCTGGTGATGGTTGGTGGCGGTAACACAGGTAAATATGTAGGTAACTTTGTGATATCCAGGGCTGGTAATTGCGTGCAAATTTTTGCAAAGTGTAAATTTAATTCTTCAGCGAGAATACTTGGTTCTTTATTCATTTGATATAACAATGGAGGTTTTTTTTTATGTACTCCGGTTAGCAGTCTAACCTGTTGATGCCATTTTCCTGATTCAGTTCGTCTAAGATTTTTTATCTTTCTTCTATATATTTGTTTTTTGGCCTTACAGATTTCTTTTTGAATCTTATTTCGAATTTCCTTAAAAGCATATGATTTACCATTAACTTTAAATTCAGCCTCACGCTGCTCTATTAATTTTCTAATCGTGCTGTTGATCCATGGTTTATCTTTAGGTTTTTGAATAATTGTAACTTCAGTGAAGTGTTGTTTATAATGCGAAATTAATGATTCTTGAAATAACAAAAGCTTGTTCTCTGCATCTGGTTCAGAATAAATTAAAGACCAATACTCTTGGGGATTCATATCAATAAAATTAGTAATTCTAAGTGGAACATCTGGTTACAGACATCAGAGAGATAGCTCATGATACTTTAATATTTTCAATCTCTTTACTTAGTAAACCATAACATATAAAACAAGAGCACTCAGTAGACAGCATATCTCCGCCCACTGCAAATTTCTTTTTACAAAATAAATCTCCCAAAATATGTTCCCATTTTACTTCAACCACAACCAATACCATCCCACAGCACCCAAGCAACAAGGGGAACTATTTCAACTTTCCATTTTTCCTTTTCCAATATATAGAGCACTGTATACACAAAACATCATTATTTGTAGTGTATTATTTTGATTGAAACCTAATTGTCATCTGAATTAAAATCACTTTATATCTTTATTGAGTCTGCTAAAACCCTGGTCTCTGGTCTAAAAGAATTTGGCTGGCACTAATATAAAATGGTGGTGTTAAATTTCTTTAGAGGGAAATAATCATATGATCATAATGACAAAGAATTTTTGAATGTTTTATTCCAAGTGATAACTGATTCTTCTGAGTAGCCACACTAAAGCCTTGTGCTCTTTCTACCCAAATTTTCATTTTTTTGTATTTTTATACCTATAGTAACATCCAAGGCTATTTACAGTAATCACCATAGTATTACATTATGGTTATAAAGTGAATTTGCTACTGTTTTAGAATAATGATAATGTTATACTTATATAGCGCATATTGCACATTGCCCCTATGCGCTTTACAGAGAAATAATATAGGCCAACTGAGAAAATGCAAATAATAAAATAATAATAATAAAATAAAATAAAAATAATCATAATAACAATAATAACAATGAGACTAAACTACTCCTATTCCTAAAACTAATTAATGGTTGGCCGTTGACTCTGAGGAGCTCATCCACCGTTTGTTCAGCTATTGGTTTTTCTTGCTGCTGGGTGACCATAAACACCCTCCCTTCAGCAGCCACTAAGACATATCTGAGAGGGTTGTCAGTTTAGTCGCTGATGTTTCAACATTTTTTTCCCTCTTAAATCCTTCCATTAAATTATTAATCATTAAATAATTAAAAAAATACTTAATAAATTGGAAGAACTAGAAATTACCCTATATTAAAACAATGTAAAATTTAATGTCAAAAAACAGTTAAAATGAATATCCAGAAACTCATAATTGATGTAAAATTAATTTAGGTTTGACCCTAAAATAAATAAATGCTGCTAAAGTCAACTTTGATTAGTAAAACCAGTATAAGATGAAAATAAATAAACTATGCATTTGCACTTAAATGTTTCCTCATGGGTATGAATACTAATAGCTTTGAATGATATGACACTTGATATATTAATCAATGTGTCTACGATCCACACTGTAGTAATTGTGTCAAAAGTCGCACTGCAAAGTACAGGTCTCCCTCCAATTAAAGACCACTTTTGGGACAGGGTTTCCATGGTCTTTAGTAGCTTTGGTCTCAGAATAACAGATATAAAAGAAGTTACTTTGGGGTCACAGAATAATGGTCTTTACTTGGAGGTGGTCTTTAATTGTGGAGGACTTTCATTGTAGGGAGACCTGTATTATAGTACCTACAATTCACATGGGGATGTACTTCCAAATCTGCATTTTGTCCTTACTTTCCCCATTGTTTCAATGTACAAAATAATTATTGCATGTGTTTATTGCTACTAATTTCATCAAAGATTACATTATAAACCATGACAACTAGTTTAATCGCCATATATAGTTTAAGAAATTCAGTAGCCAAACTGTATAATAAAGCAACAGTGTATCAAAATAGTGCCATGTATAGTTTTTCTTACTAAAATATTCAATACTGAAAACTAACAATTTTCCCCATTATTCCATTTTAACATAGCTTGTTTTAAATGATTTTTGTGCAGTGTGCTGTTTTTTTTATAAATAATAATAATAATAATAATAATAATAAAACAAATATTTATATAGCGATAATTCAAAAATTTATCAAAGGCGTTAGGTTAGGAAATAAAGCAAGTTAACATTCTAGTAATAGATAAGTGTTAAGATTTTTCTTAAAAGAAAGCAAATTAGACAAATCATGAACAAAAAGCGGCAAGTAACACCATGTAAAGGGGACTAGAAAAGAAAAATCACGTTGACCATAAGTTTTCGATTTGCCTTTATGAGACGGGACTTTCAAGAGATTTTGAGTTTGGTGAGATGGAAATATACACATATGGTACAGGGAAGCAATGATTATGATAAATTATTTTAGTGATTTAGAAACAGATAATACTAAATGCTACAGTATTATTGATTTTTCTCAGCAGCCACACATTAATCTCTGTGCAATCCTTCTACCCAAATCTCAATTGTGTTGATGTCTGCAGTTTATAAAATAACTGCAATCAATTTTAATGTTTATTCCGTTGCTACTTTAATTGGGTTTGCAAAATTTGGCGACCCACTGGACAGAGATCTTGTATCTCATTTTGGGAAGCAGCAGCCTCTTCTTTCTTTGATTTTATCTGTCTATTTTGTTACATACATACATATTGAGTTTGTCGGACAATGACAATTTAAAAAAAATTTTCTTAGAGCATAAATGAATAAATTATGTAATAATCATAGATAATAATTTTTCAACATTCTATCAAAATTTTACACTTGACTTGTTCCACAAGAATTAATATCCAAAACAAATTATCCCTTAAGTCATGTTTCAGTAACATGCTACACAAGCATATCCTCTAATATTGCTTGTAAATTCAATCCAATTCACCCTTGACAAAATAAACATTTCTAAAAAAATATGTCATGTAGGCCCATGTTGTTGTTTTTAATTACTGCTTTTTTTTAATCTATTCAAATGTTTTTTAAACATGATGAAAGAAAATTTTCAGTTTTTTCTGCAAAAATCATGGTCTTCAGCATTGAATAGAATCCCTATAATTAAAGACTGGCATAGTGGTATGGTACCTCTTCACACTCATGATGTTATATAATATAAAACCATAAATAATATGGTCCTGAAGATATAAATTGCAAACATTGTACCATAATTTTCCTGCCATTGTTGTTTGTGAATCAATATAATAGTGTATATCTAATTTTTCTTTAATCAGTTCAACATGGCAATTTTAGCAGAAGGAAACACTTAAAGTCTCTTTCTGCTACCTGTAATCTCAAACATAAACGTAGGGATTCTTCTTGCAACATTTTTGTTTAAGAACAAGAATAGCCTAGCAAATTAGTGTTTCACGCTGTATTTCGCACTGATATAAGCTTTTTTGAGTCATTTTATCGTCTTTCCACAGTCATACTGTATCTCAGCAAATACTTGTTGGATTTTTGTGTTCCCTTCGGTATTTGAAAGGCAATTCTTTTCCGATTGCTTTAGTATTTGTTTTAATTGTATTGCTTGAAAAAAGTCACCGTCATTTCTTACTTTTCAATTGGTGCTATGCTGACCACCCACCGCGTAGAGGCTGCAGTTTTACCTCTTTTTAGCGACTTCATTGGCTTTAAATTGCCATTTCAGCTGTTCACCAATCAAATATCTTGTTGTTCCCCCAGTAAAATGAGAGCTGAATATTCATGGATTCATCTCATATAAAGTATATTCTCATTGGATGAAAAAATTCACCGTCAAAACACTAATTTCAATATGAAGGAACAATCCTGTCTAGGCATTATGCGAAAATGCGAAGCTTTGGTATAGGCTTCCACCATTGTTAATGAATCTGCGTTGTACTGTTGTATTTTTTGCCTTAAATTGGCCAATTTCCTTTTGGGAGCGTCGCCAAATTATCCTACCGCGGTAAAGGAGATTTTCCTGCAGTAGCAAGGCTAACTGCGGTAATGAGCTATAGCAAGATTTACTCAATGGAGCGTGTCTTGACTACCGCAAGCTACCACGAGCTACCGCGAGCATGGAGTATTAATTATCCAATGCCCAAGGCAAGGTTTTTCCAATTACTCTATGCAGCTCAGTCAGCTGGGAAAGTTACCGCGGAATACCGCGGTAGCTCGGAAATACTAGCCTAGGCCAGAAATGAAATAAATTTGAAAGAATTTTGATTAAAAGAAGCTAAAGAATAAATAATCAAAAATTAAGGAGATGCAATAGGCCTAGATAAGAAATAGTAAAGGGAAAATACTTACATATAACGCCAACGGCCTCCTACACAGTAATCCAAATGGTGTACGGTAAGAATGGCCCCTGAAAAAATGGCCCCGGAAATAAAGGCCCTGGAAAAAATGGCCCCGGTAAAAATGGCCCCATATGACAGGTAGGTAAAAATGGCCCCAATAATCAAATTCTGTATTAAAACTGATTTTCTTGATTCAAT
>NW_022712275.1:14050-20100 GCF_011630105.1 Anneissia japonica
TTGTTAAGTGTAGGTTTCAGTTCTTTGATCCAAAGCATTTGTTTAATTAAGCAATCAAACTCGGATTTGCACTTAGATAAAACCTTGAAATAATTAACAGTTTCAGTAGCACTAATATAATGATCTTTGAAATGTTGTCCTATGTTACCTTAACTGTGCATAATCATTTCTTATTTAAAATAGAATTATTTAATCAATCAGTAACTTTTGTTTTATAATTATTTTCTTTAAAAAGATGCTACCCAAGGCGAGACTTTTTTTAAACCTTGTTTGACGAACTCGCTGACTAGAATGTAGGTAAGAATGGCCCCGGAAAAAATGGCCCAGGAAATAATGGCCCGGAAAAAATGGCCCTGGAAAAAATGGCCCTAAATGACAAGTAGGTAAAAATGGCCCCAATGGAAAAATTTAGTAATAGAAATGGTATTTTTTTTTAATCTTTAAATATTTAAATACTGAAAATGGCAAGAATTGAATAAATAAATAAAAAATGGGCCCTAATTAGAAAATTCAATAAAACAAATAATTTTTAAATGCTGTAAACTACCCTATCAAAATAAACCATATGCATATTGGAAAACTACTTAGTTTAGCTCCTATCTCAAGGAGTACCCTGCTGATTGATTAATTAATAGATCTTTTTTGTATGAGAGAAATTCACTTCTGTATAAATGAAAATAACTTTACATGAAATGAAATAACTTTACATGTTATAAACAATGCAAATAAACAGTTCAGTTAAAGTATATGTGCATTTGAATCACAAGTTCATGTATGGCAAAAGGGAGAGGCCTACTTTCTCACAAACCATCGATATGTTCTTTCTAGGGTTACTTCAAAGAAGTATTCTTAAATATTTATGTTAGTAACTGAATAATTACGAATACAAAAATATAAGCAATTAATTTAGTTTGTGCGCATACAAAATTGCGTACTTATTTTTTTATTCCCCAACTAAATCCAAGTTCCTACTACTGGGTCAGAAACTATTGGTCGCCACAATTTAACTGAGATATAAGTCAGTACTCTATTTTTGTAAATATTGCAATTATGCTAAGAATTAAAATGGAGTGTAATTGTGAAGGTAGGGTAATTATGGTATGGTTAAATGGTATTTCGTAAATCCCACAAACCTTCCAAAAACACACTGTAGAAAACCAAACAATTAAATTGTGATTGACTCATGTGGTATATCAAAAATTAAATACATTCATAAGACCCTATTTTTTTGTTAAAATGTTGACTTTTTTAATAAAAAATACTTGCAAATACACCATAAACCTCCAAACATGCTGCGAACCTCATTCAAACCCTGTTAATATGATTGTAGGAATCTTAAAAATAATTGACGTTCATATCAATCCATTGTTTGTGGGGGTTTACTAGTACCCACAAACAATGGATTGTTTGTGGGGGTTTACTAATACCCAGACTGAATTTCTGAAAAATTGTGATTTTGCTTCCGTGAAACAATATTGTTTTATAATAATTAATGTAGTAATAATAATAATAATAATAATAATAATAATAATAATAATAATAGTAATAATAATAGTAATAATATTAGTAATAATAATAAATAATAATAATTATCATTATAATAATTTTATTCTATTGCTATTATTATTTTTGTTTTTAAGTTGTTAATAATCATTAGTATTATTATAATTATTATTTTTTTAATTTACTAAGATGTTACTATTATTTAACTGCAAAAAAGGAAATCTAAATGGCAATTTAATTGATGTTTTATTTTTAAAAAAAATATTATTATTAATTTTTAATTAAGTTATTTCTATTTTTTTAAGTGCAAAAAAGCAAAATAGAAATGGCAATTTACTTGATAAAAAAATGAATGAGAGCAGCACTTTTAAGACTAATAGAATAAAATTTATTCTCGAGCTTTCATCCACACAGTGCAATACTAACGCGGCTACTCTTTTTATTCATCATGAATTTACTTGATGTTAGTTAGATTCTTTATAAAAATTGAATTATTTCAGTTCAAAAATGCAAAAAAAAAGCAGTTTTTATACAGAATTTTAATATTGGGGGCCATTTTTACCTACTTGTCATTAGGGGCCATTTTTACCGGGGCCATTTTTTCTGGGGCCATTTTTTCTGGGGCCATTATTATTATTATTATTATTTCAAATTTCATGAAAATGGTTTATAACATTCCCTGCAAGTTCGTCATTCAAAACTGGTGCCGAATCAATGTTTTAGAGCCTCTCATCAGAGCCATTAATAATAATAATAATATTAATAATTGACCGCAAATATAGTAATAATATCTAATAATATTAATAATTAAAAAAAATACTTAGACCTACTCCCAGAGCTATTCACAGGAGCTAAAAACTAATTTATTTTAGTTCTCAAATATGTATATTCTTTATGTTGATTTATTAATTAAATTTTCACTACAGGGTATTTTACAGCATTTATTTATTTATTATTAATTTTTTTTTCTTGAATTTATAATTGAGGGCCATTTTTTATTTCTTGATTCAATTCTTGCTTATACAGTATTTAAATATTTGAAGATTAAAAAAAAAATATATCATTTCTATTACCGAATTTTTCATTGGGGCCATTTTTACCTACCTGTCTTATGGGGCCATTTTTACCGGAGCCATTTTTTTCCGGGGCCATTTTTTCCGGGGCCATTCTTACCTACATTCCGTTTAGACAGCTACCTAAGATAATAAAATAAGTTAAAGATTAAAGATAATAAATAAATTGATTAAGCAGTCTGCATTATTTTGGAATGTGATCACTCCCCTGGCATAAAATAAGGCCACTGTAATTCTCAATTCCTATTGGTCATAGGGAGTGATTGGTGATGCCATATATATCACAACTCTCTGAACCTTTGGTACTCAGTTGAATTACACCTTTTGATAAGCAGTACTTCTTTATTGTTTCAACTTGTATATTCTTTGTTTGCCGATCTACACCTCAAGTGTTTTTCTTTTTATCTACCATACGTTTTTCACTTGGAAATAAATTGCACAGTTTTATATGTTATTAGTTTGTTGTTTACTATTGTTACGTTTACAACTACTAAACATCCATATATTTTTATGGGTAACAAAAAAAACAATACTTTTTGATAAAACAGACTTAAAATTAGTGCAACATATATGCAGCTGTTCATTTTCTTTGGTATAAGGATGCCAGAGAGATGAATAGGAGAGGACATAATTTTTTGACAACTCACAAAACAACTTACAAATATGAATAAAAAATAGTCTAAAAATATTTTTAAATATAGCATTTACCATTTACACTGCTGATAGAATATCAAAAAAATGAGGGCAGTGTTTTGAGGATATTTCCCGCACGATTAAAATCGTAACGGTACTGGGTTTGGTCTGCAGGAGTTTTCGTACAGGTCATTCCATTCATGGAAAAAGCCTTTATATTGGAGAAAGCGTACCTGTCGTTAGCCATAGTAGCCTAGGTCAATACTAACTTCGGCTATATAAAATTGATTATAAGATTGAAAATATTAATCTTATTATTGTGATACTATGTACACGTTTTTATTTAAATTGTTATTTATTCGTTAACGTTATTATATTTTCATTTAAATTTAGTGTATTGTTTTAAGTATGAATTACTATGTCCATGTGAAATTAATCTAATCTATTAAAATTGTATATTAAAATAATATACTTATAGGCATAGCCAAGGTCTAGCCAAGTGACTATATATGTGAGTGTAAAAAATTATGAAAAATATGAATAAAACGCAAAAATTGTGAAAGAATAAAGGAAGAAGGAAGAATAGGAAAGAGATATTTGGAGGGGCTGAAATATTTTCCGAAAATATACAATAGTAGTCAATATGCTATTATTGCATTACGTTTTTGTAAACAATCTTGGGCACTAATCATCAGAGGTCTCGGTGCCACAGTCTACACTTTTCATAATTCAAAATCGAATCGGACCTTAAGTGATTTCCAAAATCTCTTTTACATGAAATAAAGAATGATTAATGTTGAAACAAAACTAAAACAAATGTCTTACTGGAAGTACTGTACGTATAAATGTACAATATCATTGTATGAAAATAATCATGTCTAGTGCATCGCTGTATGTGTATGTGGTTCTGTTGTTTGTTCTGCTATGATGATGAAAGTTCTTTTCCGTCTGTATGAAAAATTAGCGTGTGTAGATAACGCGTGTAATTTTGTTCTGTATTGTTACGCATTGTTCTGTATGTACGCATCAAAAATAGGCCTATGTCAATTTCTAATGTATAAAAATAATTTTGTTTTTTAATCACTTATTTAATAATTCATTATCTAAATTACTTGATAAATTAATTAATATTAAAATATTAGATTCTATTTATGTGTACATAGTAGATGGTATATAATAGTAAGAAATAAGACAGTGTCTAAATGGGAAAGTGGCTATTTTTAAGTGATTCCAGGTTCTTCCCTGAATGTAAAAATGTCAAATATAATGTCCTCTCCTGTACACTTTCTCACTGTATAAACATATTGTAAAATGTACATTAAAAGAAAATATCAAGTCTTATGTTCTAAAATTGATAGGGTCTAAATTTTTCCTGTTATTAATATTGAATTTTTTGAATGGAAGTTAATTTTGTTATTATAAATGGATTTAAAGCATTTAACAAGTGCTACTTGTGAAGTTTGAAAATGATATTCAATACTATTTGATTGTTAATGTTATAATGCTCTATTGTTTTTGTCCAAAGATTTACTAATGTCATCTTATCATTTAAAGAGGGATATTTTCATAATTTGCTGAAAGCATTTACAGCAAATACAGTACTTGACTACCCAGTGTCAAAATAATGTCCTCTCCTTTACAATGAAACTGTCGTCTTTCAAGTTGGCCATTTTGTAAAATTTACAATGGTTGCAATGTTGTCACCCAAAACCAGAGTGTTCTTTCATAAGATTATATATTTTAACATATAATTGACTATCTTATGTAATATTAACATAGTTGTACATAGAATGGGAGACAGAATGATAAAACAGTAGAAGTGGATATTCAGATTAATTAGGTTGAATGTCATATACATACATGAAATTATTCAAATTTATAAGTAAGACATTGAAATATATAATGAATTAACAGTACTATAGATAAAAAGTTTTAATTCAGGAATATGGAGTAAATGCCAGAAGCATATGTCCTAAAAAATATCCTCTCCTGTACAGAGTGTGTAAAGGAAAGGACAGATTATATGATATGCATTATCTTCAAAATGCAAAATGCAACTATAACAAATTTTGGGATGATGTATAATATGTACTCAAGCATTCCTATAATATAATTAGGTGTACATTCATGCACTTTTGTCAAACTTATAAAACACTTTAATAAGTCAATTCCAATTTTTGACGAGTGTTAAGTAGTTCAACATGTTTTTCTAAGAAATATATGTTCATATACTGTGTTATAGTTATACCGTTGGAAAGGTATACGAATGTAGGTAATAATGGCCCCGGAAAAAATGGCCCCGGAAAAAATGGTCCCAATGGAAAATTTGGTAATAGAAATGATATATATTTTTTTTAATCTTCAAATATTTAAATACTGTATAAGCAAAAATTGAATCAAGAAATAAAAAATGGCCCTCAATTATAAAATTAAAGAAAAAAAAAATAAAATAAATAAACAAATGTTGTAAAATACCTTGTAGCAAAAATTTAATTAATAAATCAACATAAAGAATATGCATATTTGAGAACTAAAATAAATTAGTTTTTAGCTCCTATGAGTAGCTCTGGGAGTAGGTATAAGTATTTTTTAAAATTATTAATATTATTAGATATTATTACTATATTTGCGGCAAATTATTAATATTATTATTATTATTATTAATGGCTCTGATGGGAGGCTCTAAAACATTGATTCGGCACCAGATTTGAACGACAAACTTGCAGGAAATGTTATAAACCATTTTCGCGAAATTTGAAATAAAAATTCCAATAACATGGCGAATACCAACGATGGGGACTTTCAGAGGCCTGGCATTTCGCGGTACGTATTACTGTCATG
>NW_022712275.1:20109-20462 GCF_011630105.1 Anneissia japonica
GATAACATCAACAACAAATCTAAATTGCTAACGAGCACAAACATTTAAAAACGGAAAAACAGTACAGTAAAATGTACAATAGTCAGCGAGTTTGTCAAACAAGGTATAAAAAAAGTCTCGCCTTTGGTAGCATCTTTTCAAAGAAAATCATTAATTTCATTAAAAAAAAAACCAAGTTACTTATTGATTAAATAATTCTATTTTAAATAAGAAATGCACAGTAAAAATGCACAGTAAAGGTAACATAGGACAACATTTAAAAGATCATTATATTAGTGCTACTGAAACTGTTAATTATTTCAAGGTTTTATCTAAGTGCAAATCCAAGTTTAATTGTTTATTTAAAGAAATGC
>NW_022712275.1:21090-24628 GCF_011630105.1 Anneissia japonica
TAAGTTTTATTTTTTCCTTTGAACTGAGATCAATATGTGATTTTTTTTTATTTCTTTAAAAGCATTTGTTTTTTATCAATTACAGCAGATGCAAATAATGTTCTGAGAGATAATTGAAAAACAATGGCCATTGAATAACATTTTTTGATAATAGAAATAAAAGTTTTAAAAACGTTATTTCACTAACAAAGTAGAGGAATGACATACAGTATCTGTCTCTTATACACATCTTACAATAATGAATTCAAAGATAAAACAAAAAGAATTAAACATGGAATTAACTTTACATGTTATAAACAATGCAAATAAACAGTAGTTAAAGCATGTGGATCAATTGTGTGTTACAGAATTTGATTATTGGGGAGATTCCTTTTAAAAACTAAATTAGTTAAGATAAAAAAACGCATATAATGACTCAAGAAAATCAGTTTTAATTCAGAATTTGATTATTGGGGCCATTTTTACCTACCTGTCATATGGGGCCATTTTTACCGGGGGCCATTTTTTCCGGGGCCATTATTTCCGGGGCCATTTTTTCCAGGGCCATTCTTACCGTACACCAAGGTATACAATTCAATATTAAATTGGTATAATTTTTAGTGTTGAAAAAAGGTTCTCCCGACTGCTTTTTGTTTCACTTATTACAAGAATCACAATTTTTCATTTTTCTCTATATTTAGGAATATTATGTCAAATTTTTAGAAATGCTTCATGCAGCCATATAAAAATTTTCTGTATAATGTGTATGTTTCAGCACATCTTTTCTTGTAGACAAAAGTAGCTAACAAAATAACTAAAATGCAAGTTCCGATTGGAAGGATATAAACCAATGAATTTTTCTTTCCAGCTTCTTGGTATGTCGTTGATTTTTTAGGATAGACACTAGTTACGTTGATGTCGTCTGGTGTTGTGATATATGTATTCAGAATATTCGTGATGTTAAAGGGCTGTATGGTGCATACACGTGGAGTTTGCTCACCCTCAACAAACATTAGGCATGTATATTTCATACGGTCTTGTTTCTTAGTAACTAGAAAGGTAGCAGTTAAGGTTGTGATGTTTGTTTCTGCTGTCAATCTGCTTTCAGTACCTTCTACAGTGTAGAGCCATTTCATTGTAAAATTCCCTCGGTTTTCCGAAATGCAAAATAGCATGGCCTTGTCATTTTTTAGATAAGAATTTGATCCAATTTGAGTTAAAAGACATTCATTTTCCATCGTAAATAGCAGTAAGATTTTCATTATTTTGTATACTTTTTTTTAGTAAGCTATTAATAAAAAAAACCCATTTCTTTTAAAAGTATTGGCAGTTATTTTAACTTTTAAATTTTTAAAATGTATCATGTAAGATACTAATAAAGAAAATATCAAAAACTGGATTATACTATACATGTCGTCATCCAATATTTGTAGATTTGTGTTAGTAAATTGTTTTTTTCTTCAATATTTTAATGGACATAAAAATAGGACGTCGAAAGATGCCAATAATGGTAAAGATACCTAAAAGAATGGTGCTACAATATATTTCTTCCAGATCTGTGTAACCATCTTGATGGTAAATTGTCTAGATACATCCTTACTCAAATCATTGCTCAAATTAGTATGTGAACATGGATCCCAAATTGAAAGAATTCAAATCTGGTAGATCTGTATAAATATGCTTTCTTATTAACACATCTAATTATTTTGCTGTGTATGGTGATTCACTATACTTCTGTTGACAATTGGTAATAATACAAAAACTTAGCAAATATCATTAATCAAATTGCTTAAATTACAATGTACTGTATACATAATGAAAATTACATACCTATATTTGATGTAGTAGCAGAACACATGCATTTTATGAAAAACACAACAGCTTCAAACTTCATTATAAGCTAGTGCCTATATTTAATACATTGGCCTTCACAGCCCTCAAGCCAGACATGTATCGGTTGGTCTCTACAATCATCAGTGTAAAATGTTCACAACTGCAATGTATATAATGAGTATATAGGAATAACAATTAAAAATAAGCATGACAAGAGTTCAACCATAACATAAAGAACGAATATTTTTACTGGCCATTTTAGAAAAAGAACCTACATATGGTAGTTTAAAATAATAATGTAGTGGTGTTTGCATCGTCCAGTCTTTGCTCAGAGTTAGTATGGTGGAAGAAAAAATTGATAATGTACCTAAAAATGGTTCTTTGAATGATGGATAAAGGAAACATGTTTTTTCTGAAAATCATTAGCTCAACCCGCCCTTGATAAACTAACGTTACGTTATCTCACTATATTAATTGGATTAACACATTATCAAGGATAAGTTCTGAGTGTTTAAGGCTACAGTCACACTAGCATCTCAAGCCTGGCTTGACTGACTGCGGGTGAGATTTCAAGCCAGGCTCGAAATTCTGGGTCGGTCACACTAGTTAGATTGACCTCCAAATTATGAAAGTCGAAACAGCAGAGCCGTAGAGAGACTTTAGCCAACTCTGTTTCACGGGATTCGATATACGCGCGTGTGATTGGGTGGATCGCAATAAAAGATTTTACACCAGACGTGCCCGAACCACTCTTCTTTAACTGATCTTTTATCAGCTTGTATTGGGCTCGCAATGCCTTCACTTTTGTTTGAATTTGGGCCGTCGTTCTTTTCTCATGTCTGACTGGCTAATCTGTCAGCAAGCACGACAAAAATTCCCGTTTTGTCGTTTGTTTTTTTATTTTCTATCCGGTCTCTCAGCTCGGGTTGGCCCCACAAATCTACCAGGTCAGCAGTTTCCTGGTCGCTCCAAATCAATCGCATTATTATTAATTAAAATTTGAATTAACTTTTATGAAAAGTAATGATTGCGTCTTGATTGAACATACATGAAGAACTCGCAGGTTTTTTATTCAAGAACTTCTAAATACAACAGCGTCATCGAATGTGATTGGTCGACATCCGACGAGGAAATATCAATCTCGGTCACGCTAGGGTCAATCCAGGGTCAATATGGGTGCTGAGCCGGGATCGAGATAGGTAGATTGAGATCGAGGTCACGCCAGGCGCGAATCGGTGCAGATGCGGTCACATTACGAAAATCTCACCCGCGGTGAGTCAAGCCAGGCTTGAAACTCTAGTGTGACCGTAGCCTAACACTGGTGTCCTTGGATTCAATTGTTAGATATTCTCCACACGACTTTTAAAGTGGTGGCTTGTTTCGCCGACAGCAAGCATTACAGCCTGCACGAACAAATTTGTAAACAACTCGCAAGCAGAGACCAAAACAAAGGAATATACAATAAACCAAACAAAGGAATATACAATAAAAAAACATGAAGTAAAATGTCTAGCCAAACCATTAAGGCACTCATCACAATAATGGTGCTTCAAAATTAACAGAATAAATTACATAGTGAGATGCAAATCAATAAAAAGGAAGTACTGTACACCAAAAAAAAAAAAAAAAAAAAAAAAAAAAAAAATAAAACACAAAAAAAAAAAAAAAAAAAAAAAAAAAAAAAAAAAAAAAAAAAAAAAAAAAATAACAAAACAACATATTTAAA
>NW_022712275.1:24656-25184 GCF_011630105.1 Anneissia japonica
AGCCAAGTCAATTAAGTGATTGGGTAGATTAGGAATAAACTCTGTGCAGTCTCCGCCTAACATAAGGATAAGAAATGCATCAGTATCCTTTGTAAGGATCTGATTACATAACTCAGATAAGCCTGAGTCACAAAGTTTATTTTTTTATATTTCATTTTCAATGTCTTTTTAAATTTTACAATAGTCATGTCACTTATATTTTATTTTTTATTGTTTGTACATCTAATTGATTATTTCAACATGCTAGAAAATAATTATAGTCAGTATTTTTAGTCTTTTGTAACTACACCTGATAATCTTCGTCACTGTATTCATTTATTTGTATTTTCCATGTTTGGTAATCTGCCCATGCTGTTACTATCCCATTTACCAGCAAACCCTTTAAAAGGGCATTCAGGTGGATTGGTGAACCAGGTTTTGCCAGAATCTTATCTCAATAATCCAATTAAACATCAAAGAAGAATACCTCTACTTAAGAGTCATTATCACAGCAGGCATTGCTGTTTCTCAATAAATTACCAGTATAGT
>NW_022712275.1:25308-33189 GCF_011630105.1 Anneissia japonica
AAAGAAGGGGTGTTTCTAGGTGCTTTAAGGATTGACTTAGCCAATTGTAACTGAATATTTTCTAATTTTTTATAATCACTGGCACTATAAGCTGAAACAGCACATGCATAATTAATGGATGGGAGTGCGATCATTTTCCACAAAATATCACCGAAGTAAACTCTATTAAAATCGTCCTGATCGTTTATGATGGATTTGATATAGCCTATTAGCTTATTACCCTTTTTAACTAGATCATTTACATGACAACATTCAGATTGTGTTTTAGAAATGTTAATGCCTAGATATTTATAATTATCCACTTCTTTAATGTGATGATTACCTAGTGGCCATTTTTTAAGTTTGTCAGTTCGTTTACCGACCACGACGACATTAGACTTATCATAATTAAATTCAAGTTTCCATTTCTTAGAAAATTGACCTGCAATATTAAGCATATTTTCTAAATCCTATCCTGGTAACAGTTAAAAGTTGGTCGTACTTAGCATGGCATTGCTTAAAGTAGCATCTAATCCAACACAGATTCATAAACTGCTAATACTGTAGACTGATTTTAAAAAAAATGCCCCTCCTCACCTAAATTTTGTTGTGGTGTGACACTAAACAAGGATTTTTTTTTTATTTGCCCTTTGTCAAATAACTTTTTATTTTATTTTTTTATATTTCATTTTCAATGTCTTTTTAATTTTACAATAGTCATGTCACTTATATTTTATTTTTTATTGTTTTTACATCTAATTGATTATTTCAACATGCTAGAAAATAATTATAGTCAGTATTTTTAGTCTTTTGTAACTACACCTGATAATCTTCGTCACTGTATTCATTTATTTGCATTTTCCATGTTTGGTAATCTGCCCGGGTAATCATGATTAATAGGAATAATATATGATGGGAAAGTATGCCTGTCTCACTGCCCCACCCCCTCCCTCCTCATCTAAGTCGACCAATTTCTCTGCCCCTGCAACCCCATCATAATCAATGGATACAATTATTATAGGCATAAATCGTTGCGGTTTTGCCTGTTGTATGTTATTTTTCATTGAAATATCCATAAATATCCTCCATGTCAACTTCAGCTGGCTGGCCCTTGTGCCTGTTGGATCGAGGAAGAAATCAATGACTTGATAGAGATTTGGGCAGAACCCGAGATTAGAATATTAGTGGAAGACAAGAAATCAAAGAACAAGACAAACATACACAAGAAAATCGATGGAGACATGTGAACGTGACTAATATATTCTTTACGTCATAATTTCTGTGCTAAGGTGATTTGACCTTGAGAGAGAGTAGTTGTTGGACAAAGTTTGAGCAAAGCAAATTCATTAGAAAAAAGGCAGAAAACAATCATGGTCAACTCAGGATCTTTTTATTAGAATGTGATTAGAGATAATATATTCAACATTATATAATGTGTTGATGAAAAACTGGGTAGACTTCATGACTTTCAGTTAAAATTTAATCAGCACAATTTGGTATAAAATCCTAGTAAGCTATCAATTATACTGAAGTTTAAGATGCGGAAACGACCAAAAACTTTTTTTTTTTTTTTTTGGTCGATCCCACCCACTTTTCACGCCTCTCTATCCAAACATATAAGTATTTCCCTGTTAGGAGTGTCTGCAGATATTATTCTCCTGAAGACGATTGAAGCATCTCAATCGAAACGTCAAGACTTTCTCAACAACAACAGTTCTTTTCAGAACTACTTACGTTGGTGTACCGCAAGCTTCAACATATATATTATTTCCTCGCCATGCAAACCTTTAAGCAAAACTTTGATAAAACTTAATATACACTCAACTAACATGCATTTAAAAGTAGAACAGCATATGTGTTTTATAGTCAGTCGTAAAATCGCCGATATTTTACAGTTAAGCTATATATTGTGTCCTTGAAAGTTGGAAAATTTGAGCTTGAATGTCCTGGAATTGTCCTGGAAATTTGTTTGTTTAAAAACATACGAACCCTGTTCGATACTTGGTGTATGTATTATACATATATCTATTCTGAGATTAAATACATGAAAATAGTGTGACTAAGCATGTCCATAGACAGATATACCAGTAGTGTCTACTTCTGTGACCACTAAAGTAATGTACAGTGCTAAATTGGTTCAAACTGGTTGGCAAAAGAGATGAATTGACCTTGGAATTATTCTCTTGCTCATCAACTATAACAGAATGGATCTTTGTTCCAGTTTGATTTGCCCATATTTACATCATTTTGTCCTGATTCAATGCCACACCAAATTGCTTTACCCATATTATTATTTGTTAATATTGAGTTTAGATACTGCTTGGAAAAAAAAAGCCCAAATAAAACTAGACACTCTTGTGTCTCTAAAACAGAATATATCCTGACATTTTCTCAATGACATGAGAACTGATGTTTAATATTTTCATTGTTTTATTTTTAACTTTAAAAAAGAATTTATTGTAATTGTTTTTCAACATTAAATTTTACATTGTTTAATATTCAGTAGTGCAAGTCCTACTTGCACTTCTCCCAATTAATTATTTTTATAAATTTAATTTAAAGGAAGAATAAGAAGAATAATGTTCGTTTATTGTTCCTTTTTTTTTAGACATGGTAATTCACCCCAAACAAGGCACAGAAGCTACATTTTTAATTTTTATCTGTGTATAGTCAACCCATTGTTACCTGGATCCACTGTTTCATAACAATATAATATTTCTAAAGCATGGCTGGCCCAGAATGGCCAGCATGTATTTTGAACTCCTTTAACTAGAATGGAAATTGCTGAGTCATTAATGAATTGAATAAACTATTGGCAATATGCTACTGCCAGTCCCCTTCTATGTAAACATTTTGAGAAATAAATATTTCTATTGTACAATAAATAGATGTAGTTTTTGCCATTGCTAATAAGATAGAGGATAAGTATAAGCCTATTTTAAGTGAATTAAAACATTGATTATAATACATTTTGTTAATCACAATTAAAGACTTGTAATTTTACTTACTATTTACCTGTGATCAACAAAAATGAAATATATTATTAATATTGATTTGGATCCTCATGAATTTATTTCAAGTTAAAACAATGATTTTACCTACCAGGCGAATATTTATTGTAATCCTATTTAAATTAATTAATTAATTAACACTTTTTTGTTTTCAGAATGTAATTTAAAATCTGTAATTTTTGGAACAATTTCTTTGTTTTGATTTACTTATTCATGATATTGAAAGTATAAATATAGGACCATAGTCAGTGTTAATGTGTGAGTTTGTATGTAGCCTATGCAATACCAGTTGTGCTTAAGCATGGCACTGCTAAAAGTCGCATCTACAGTAATCCAACACGGATTTGTAGACTACTGTAATGTTACTTTAGGTTGATTTTTTTTTAACACCCCTCCCCACCTAAAATTGAGATGTGACGCTAAACAAGTATTTTTTCTTTGTTTGGCCTTGACACATAACTTTATTTTCTATTTCATTTTATTTTTTGATTTAATTTTTATCTTCTTAAATTTTACAATAGTCATGTTATTTATATTTTATTCTTTATTGTTTGTACATCTAATTGATTATATTATTTCAACATGCTAGAAAATAATTATAGTCGGTATTTTTTATTATTATTATTATATTTTATTTATTCTCAAGGCACTCAACCTACTATTGATTTCTCATACATGGCTCATGTTGATTGTAGCACTGCATTTAAAAGGCATAGTAGTAAAACTTTATTTAATCACAAAGTACAAATCAACAAATACATTGCTGTTTTTCACTATAGCCGTGAGATACCATATTTACAATTAACAAATTACACATAAAGGTACATCATTAAAAGCAAAAGTTAAATGCAGAAATTAAATAAAATAGATACAAAATATAATTATTAAACAGTACTGTATGCAAAAGCCAACAATTTAGTAAAATAAAAGTACTGTAAGCAATACCTAACAAAGGCAAAATAAACTATGGAAAAGAAGAAAATCCATTCCACAAAAGTAAACTGTAAATTACAAAAAGGAATGTAAAATATAAATAAAACAAGGCAAGAAAACATCAAAATATGGATTTATACAATGTTCATACTATTAAACTTTGGTTTCATTAATTATTAGTACAAATGTGGTTTTTGAAAATACTTAAATTGGTAGAAGACTGAACATCAGGGATTAATTTATTCCATTCGATAGTACCACGATATGAGATAATTCTTTTTTTGTAATTAGTCTTAGGTTTGGGAACATATACATTTGTTTTACTTTTACGAAAGTCATAGCTGTAATCATTGAAAGAGAACAAGTATGTTAAGTATATATTATTTAAAATTTTATAAACAAGAATATTACAATCATTAATATATTTATTTGAAATTGGAAGCCAATTTAATTTACTAAGTACTAGTAAATTTTGTATTCAGTATTTCAGTACTGTGATGTTCTTATTATGGTGTGAACTGATTGAATTTGTACTGATAAACAAATCATAACTAATATGGCTCAATTATAGTGTCAATCATCATTAGTCAATTTTATTGGCTTTAAATTAACACTAATATTATAAATAACAAATTCAAATAAATTAGGTATATATTTTTATAATTTAATGCAAGTATAAACTATTCTTCTAATCAACACATTGCATGCAAAGAGAGCATTTGTACAGTATTTTCATTTTATATGCAGCCTTTTTTTTTTAGTATACAATTAGGCCTACTAACAAAAGAAGACCTAAAAGAAGTCCAATTGGTACAGGGACGTAAACCAATGAATTATTTCTCCTATCAACCAATGTTGTTGATGGTTGTTTAGTATAGAAGTTGGTGTATGTGGACGTTGGTGTTTTGGTGATATGAAGGTGGTCGGTGATCTTGAGAGGATCAGTGGCGCAAATATGCCGGTTCTGTTCACCATTAGTCGTTACCAGACATTTGAACGTCGTACCATTATCTTGCTTGGTAGCTGTAAATGTACCTTGTAAGATTGTGTTCTTTGTGTTTTCAATCCGTTTCGTTTGGGTACCTGCCGCAGAATTAAGCCATTCTATTCTGATGATCTCTTTGTCTTTTGAGAGGCATGATATTGTGACTTGATCTCCTACAGCGTACATCTCCTCAGAGATATTACACACTGGTTTTGATCTATGCGAAACAGTCAATTTTCCTTTCCTTGACTTGGCAATAACTTTTCCTCCAGATCTAACACCACATTGATATTGACCATTGTTAGACTCTTTGGCATCCTGAATTTGTAGTACTACATTATTATTATTATCAGTGCTAATTTTGAAGTTTTCCTGATTAGGTTGTACCACCTGACCATCCTTGTTCCAAAAAAATTTCATGTCATCAATATTTGTTTGTCCGAATGTGATACATTGGAAAGTCACATCATCATTTAAAAATGCATGAATGTTTAGAGGATTCAATATAACACTCAAGTTTTGACCAGATACTTGGTAAGTGGAAATAATAATTGCAAACAAAAAGATGCTAACCATGCTTGTTGCTGGTACTGTACACATGCTGTATAACATCTTTGGTACACCTTGGTGAATAATCCTCTGCAAGAACTGATGAGTTGAGAGCGTCGCAAGGTTTATGTAGATATATAGAAAGATGTTGATTGGTGGAGAATAGCCAGATGTTGATTGGTGGAAGATAGCCAGATGTTGATTGGCTGACATAGATACTATAACCAGACGTTGATTGGCTGACACAGAGTCACTGAGAAACCTGATGTGATCCCTGTGTGCAAATAGGCATTAGATTATCCAATACTTTATCAAATTGTTCAAATTTTGTTGTTTTATTGTTAATGTTTAGACTTCCGTGTAAGCCATACCATAGAATGCGCGGTACATAGTGTCATATTTATTTATTTATTTATTTATTCTGTCTTTCAACTGCATGCACTTTCAGTAATTGTGTACTGTTTTTCAAAGTGGTACAGTTTCATAAAATACAAAAGTTAAAAGAAAAGTAATTATAAAACATACATATATATAAATAGATATCATAATAAAAGTGATTAAGAATTAAAAGAGTTTTTATATAGATATAAACTATATACTGTAATAGATAAATCATATAGATGGCGCTATTCAAAAAACAGAATTTCCACTGACAAGTTCTATAATGTGGTAATTTTAAGATCGTCCAGCAGTCTACTAATTCCAAAATAATCTCAAATGTGAGGGGACGCCAATCCCAAAACCACCTCCCTCCCTTGAGCCTTCTCATCTCCTATTATTCACCCCCATTGCTAAATCCTAGATCTGCCATTGTGATATTTAAACCAAAAGTGCTATTAAAATGGCAACAGTTAATTTTTTTTCTCAACATACGAAATCACAGTCATAACCTGTTTTTTATCCCCTCTGCCCATCCTCCTCCTATCTCACTTTTCAATGGTTTATTCAAAGATTTCCAATGATAAGAATCTTAATATATATGACCACAATATAGATTTACAGATCTGTAACTTGGAGGTTAAAATTGAGCCTTCTTTCATGATTGGATTCTTGATTTCAGGCCCATACATAAGGGTGCCTACACAACCCCCTCCCCTAGATTCAGATCAGAAAAGCTCATTTACATTTTTAAGACTGTCAAGAATTCACTAAATATAATGCTTCTTATATTTGTAATGATTATTAAAAAGGAATTTCAACAGTAATCTATATTTGGGGCATTAAAGTTGCCATAATAATTAAGTATTATTCATTGTTTGCAGAAGATCGAGATAATGTGGGTAAAATCTCAACTATGTAAAATATAAACACCATGCGAATCAATCATGTTCTGCTTCTGAATTGGCTACAATCCCAGGGCTTCCACCTGAAGGAGCCATAGGACCCCCTAACCTAGACGGTCCCCATTAATAATAATAATAATAATAATAAGACATTTTTAAAGCGCGCTAATGCATGCACAAGGCGGCCTCTAGGCGCTATAAAATACATAATAACAAGCAAATATTTTAAACAAGGGAATAGCATACATTAAATAGAAACATTTTTTTTTTTTTAACATTATCACACCGGCAGTGGCGTAACTAGGTTCAGCAGGTTCATTGAACCTGAGCCCCTGAGCTGCAGGGGCCCTGATCTATAAGGGCCCCCGCCCCCTTATAAGAAATCTAATAAAGCAATGTTTTATTTTGACATTTAACTATTTGCTTCCTTTCAGCCAAGTAATTTTGGCTGAAATAACTCACTTCTTGTACATCCATGATTTTCAGTTTTTCTAGTAGTAATGTGTGATTCATTGTGTTAAAAAAATATCAATAAAGCACAAGGTTATCATTTCGCGGTCAACATTCAAACGATCATTTTCACTGAGATATGGAATAATTTGATCTTAATCTTTTTTTTCAATAATTTCCACTGTGTGGATGTGTATACCGCTAAAATTGGTCTATATATTGTTAGGGCTTTGTTTGTTGCCTTTACCTTTGTTTATGGAGTAATCATTGAGACTTTCTAATCGTTTGGAATCATACCATTCACTAATGATTATAATAGAACATAGAGATTTCGCGATATAGCGTGATGCCAGTCTTAGTAGCCTAATATCAAAACTATTTAACATCAAGGTTACTATTTTCAAATAAACATGCCAGATTGTTTTAAATATCACCAGATATAAAATATAGTGTTCGAATACAATCATATGTCACAATATTGAATTCCAACACGATAGCGTGCATTTCAATAATTGGAGTTTTGGGATCATGTTTATATTGTTTTTCAACTGATAAAACATAATCAAAATTGGATTTTCGAATTTTACTTGTGCATTTGTTTCTAAGTAACAATATTTATTAAAAGGTGTTTGGCTGCCATGTTTATCGGATACATGGTTTACATGATCACGGTCATACATAAGTCCAATGA
>NW_022712275.1:38655-53630 GCF_011630105.1 Anneissia japonica
TTCCTACCTTTTTTCTTCTTTTAAATGTTGGCAGGTATGTCAATATAACGTTTCTAGTATAAAACGTAAGGACCATTATAATGGTGACTCATGAACAAATTTGCAAGTACTGGAGCCAAAGGTGATCTCATTGATGTAGTCAAACATGTAACCATTTTAAAATTACAAAGTGTGTTTGAGATGTGGCAATTACAAACAGTTTCTTTAAGTTCATTTTACTTCTACTACAATTGTTATCATCATTGTTAAATATATATTTTAGTCAGTAGATTTTTCTATTGGCTTGACTGCTAAGTCAATACTGCTAAGTCAATAGAAGAATCTATTGACTTAGAGTAGAATCTACTCAGGGTCAATCTTAGAGTAGAATCTACTCAGGGTCAATCTTAGAGTAGAATCTACTCAGGGTCAATCTTAGAGTAGAATCTACTCAGGGTCAATAGATTCTTCTAGTAGTATATTTGTGAAAAGAGGTTCAATATAAAAAAAAAACCCATAAACTTATTGCTAATACTGTATTCCTATTAACCAATCAGTCTGTTTAGTTTTAGGATTTTGTTCATTTGCTATTCGATATGTAGGCCTATATTATTATATGAATTTTTGCCATTATTTTATATTCTTACTGTGATGCATTTGTACTTGTATTTGTAAGCAAAAAAAAAAAAAAATGTTATTCAAATAATGTAATGTATTAATTATTTTCATAGGTAGTCATGATAGTGCAACTGTTTCTTTTTTGGTTGTATTGTAATTTTCTTTTATGGATGAGTACTGTAACTACAGGGGTCCAAAGTTGTGAAAGTCAAATTTGTTGCGTACAGGCAGAGGTTTTTGGCGCATGTATTACCTAAAATGCATGTACCGACATACGAGTACAAATCTGTTGCCAAGTTCAATTTAAAAACATAGAGGTTTGGACAGGTTTAGATAGGTCACTGTTAGTACATAATTGCTTCCTAAAAACTTTTATAAATTTTATGTCTGCCATATTAAATACACAAGTATGGGAAATTTTAGCCCTAATTGTGAAAATCCTGGAGAAATCCAGGAGAAATTCAAATTTCCGGAGAAAATATATAATAATTTAACTCCAGGGCGATCCAGAAGAATTCGGAGCTGTTTTTATATATTTTTGTATCTGTACATATTAAAATTCTTGCACCCAAACAGAATTTCTGTATTTTTGACAATAAATAATCTTGGATCTTGAAGGTCATTTGAAAGGATAAAATAAATTATTCACTTCCAAAGAGAAACAGATCAACAAGAATTCGCGGCTTCACTTCATTTGAAACAGACTTCCTATCACCACATTTCTTACTTCACAATCTTCTGTCAGAGCATCCATCATTCATTACATCTGCCAAAGTTAACAGCACCGTCTGTCTGTTAGCAAGATTACAAAGCAAAAAGTCCCAGATCAGATATCCCAAAAAGTAATCAACTGATTTGAATGCAACTTTTGTGTTTAAGTGTAATCTTTTTTTAAGTAGATGGTGGTTGGTGGTTCGAAAGTAGGAACATGAATTTTAGGGATTTATTTTTGAGAAAGGGATTTGCAGTGGGCGGAGATATGCTCTCTACTTAGTGCTTTTGTAATAATGAAAGTCAATTGTGACGTCATCACTACAACTCCCAATGTTATTTGCCAATCCCCCACAGTCCAATAATTTTTCAATAGTGGACGCTTGGCTTTTTTTTTTAGGTTTGTGTGCAAAAAAAAATTCCTAATGTTTTTGTCACCGCAGAGACATCGCGCACCGCGTTGAAAATGTAATTGTAATTGAACATTACTTTCGTAAAACAAAAAAAAGATTTAAGTTTATACATAAAAAAATTAAAGAAAAACATAGGCCTATAATTATTTCCAGCTGTCTCAATTTTAATAAAAATATTTTTTATTAATAATGCAAAAACAGACATTATACAGTACACTATAATTTAAGATAAACTAGACTTTTTTCCAGTATAGCTCAGCAAGACATAATCACCATACTAATAGCTATTTATTGAGATCCTGTGTAAATACTGTTTTTCTTTCTTTTCTCACTGTGGTAAATAATGAATAGATTATTAAATACATGCCAATATTAAATGGACAATTATTTTAGTTCTTTTTAGTTGTAACAACGCTATTATGACAGCATGATTCATGTGTTCCTTTCAAAATTACTGAACAGTGAAACCGAGTGAAACGTGGGAAAACTAGAGCAAGACGTTACCGCGTCCCACCTATCTCTCTAGGCCTATGTCCTCGCTCCTGAGTAATTCGTTATTTCGAGTTAGTAATTCGAAAAACGAATTACTAACTCGAAATAACGAATTAGTAATCCGAAATAACAAATTACTAACTCGAAATAACGAATTACTAATTCGAAATTTTGGATTAGTAATCCGAAATAACGAGTTACTAATTCGAAATAACGGATTACTAATCCGTTATTTCGGATTAATAATCCGAAATTTCGGATTACATTTTGATGATTTTATATACTTAAGTGGCACGAATAGGCTTTCGTAGAAAGGCAATTACTAAAAAACATGTTTATTTTGATTCTAAGAATACTGTACTTTCACTTTCCAATAACTTGCGCCTGAAATGTCCAATTTCAACAAATGACCCCTCATTTTAAAGATCACATACTCAGGTATCTGGAAATACCAATAACTTGAATTTCAATTTTTGCTACAACTTAGATTTTGAATTCCTCCAGAAGTCGAAATTTGTGAAATTCTAATATTGTTATAGTGACTGCATTAAGCTTTCAAAAAAATCTGATAGTACTACGTTGAAAACAAACTGAATAAATATACTTTAATTATCATTTATTTAGTATCTGTATATAATTGAAGAAGAAATATGTGGTAGACACCATTAAAAATAATAACTGATGCCTAGTTGTTGTTGTCAAGTGCAAGTGGATTTGAATAATAATTCATTCATTAAACAACATTTATTTCCGTAAATGTTAAACAATATTTATAGTAAATCATTATTATAACAAGAATATATGTAAATAAATTAATAATATATAAAAAAATGATTAACTAGGATCTTTAATGGCAGATAAAAATATCTTTTCACGTAGGATACTCACAGAAACAACATAATTTTAAAAAAAAACATTAAAAAGGCAAATTATACGCCACACTTCAAAAAAATATTAATGCAAATGCAAGGTCAATAAACAGACTTAGCGTATCACTTGCTATGCACTAAAATAGCAATTGTTTGTATCCACCCTTTAGAATTTTGTGCACCACCCTTAAAATTTTGAGGACATTTTCTGAAATTTCACCATTCTTTAAAAATCCTGGTGAAAGGGTTGCCATGGGGAACATAAGACAATGAAGAGGGTGAAAACAGTTCCATAATAAAAATACTGTCCCTAAAGGTAAAATTTGGAAATATTAATGAAAACCTCAGACGACAAAAGAATTCCCCTTAAAATATGTTTTAAATGTAGTAGTAGTATCCGACGACAAGCAATCAAGAAAAAACTAAACTGGAACAACTCTGTCGACACGAAATGTTTAGTGTATCATTCAAACGTACGAACTGACCACAAGCAATCAAGACAAGACTAGACAAGAACGACTCGCTCGACACAAAATTTTAGTTTATTGTTAGTTTATTTACAAACATTCAAATACCTCTGACCGCAAGCAATCAAGGAAAGACTAGACAAGAACAAACCTGCGCGACACGAAAAGTTTAGTGTATTATACAAACGTTGGTCCGCTGATCGGTTAAAAAACGTATTTCATTTTTATTTTATCACTAAAAAACAACTACTGTAGCCCATAAATGTGATGTGTGTGAAGAAAACATTAAACAATATTTTAATTTGGACCTTCAAAAAACAGTAAAAAGAAATTACTGATTGAATACCAAACCTAATCAATAATGCAATATTACAATACTTGAGTATTGATTGAATCAGTGAATGATAGAAGAATAAGACTTAGGAATGTGGTGCGAACAATCATTGAACCGTTTTAATCTATAAACAACATTCATCTGCTTGTTTGCTTTAGTTTGAAGCTTTTAGGAATCTTTTACCAGTTGAGTAAACTATTTCAATTTATCCTTAAATTACAAGTTGGTAACTGAATGCCCTTTTCATCAGCATAATGTTACTAAAGCAATTCATTAGAATGATCTTTTACCAGTTGAGTAAACTATTTCAATTTTTTTTCACATATTACATTCTTATTGACCTTTTTGCACAGTGGTTGAATGAAAAAGAATTAATGCATAGAATTGTAAACATTAAAATTTCTTAATATATAATGATACTTTACAATTGAAAAACAAAATGAGATAAGATAATTCTGCCCATTTGTCATTAGAATATTGTCTGTATTTTACTGTTGTGGTGTTACAATTCTATGTTATGTTTCCTTATGTATTTGACAAATAAAATAGCTTCTACAATAATAAATAAAGACAAAATCCAAATGCAATTAAGACTGACATTAATGTCTTTTCCCCTGTTGATGGTTGGTCAGAATAGATATTGGGCTGTGTCTGTAGATCATATTTAACATTTAGATTGTAAGTATAATTACCGGAAGCCATATTTTTCGAGGCATTGCAAGTCACACGACATCTATTCATATCGATTGCAATGGTGTTAATAAAGATAGATTCATTCATGATTTCAAACTTGTTAACTGTATCAATACTACAGTTTCCAAAGACCCAGTTGTAAGACACCTCCTCAAAATTTTCCTTTGTATTGCATGTTATATTGAAGCTGTCTCCTGTATATGCCAACTCCGGTGTTGTTGTGATGAACACATGCAGAAGATTGGTGATGTTAAGTGGCTCTGTGGAGCACACGCGTGGAACTTGTTCACCCTCAACATACATTAAGCATTTTTCTTCCTTACCATGTACTTGCTTCGTAGCTGGAAATGAGGTGGTTAATGTTGTGAAGTCAGAGAGTCTAGTTTCTGTACCTTCGGCAGTGTTTAGCCATTCCATTCTGAAATTTCCTTTGGTTTCAGTGATGCAAGACAACACAACTTTTTCACCTTCAGCAAACATTTGTTTGGAGGATATGCATTTTGGATATTCCTTGTGCGGTATGCCTTGAACACTTAATTTTCCCAGCCTAGACTTGACTGTAATATTGTCCCCATATTTAATGACACATTGATATTTGCCCTCATCAGACAATTTCAGATTTGGAATGTCTAGTACTAGACTACCTCCACTGATGTCAAACTTTTCTTGATCGTTTTGGTCTGGTATAAACTGAGTTCCATCTTTCATCCAATAGGTTTTCAGTTGAGTAAGGTCTGTTAAATCTCCATGCAAAATACATCTGAATGTTACATTACTATTTTCATATGCATCAACTTGTTCATGTTGTAAAGTAACATAAATATTTCGACCTCTTGATAACTGAAGAAAAAGACACCAAGTAATTATGAAGATCTGTTGCACTGCCATTGTCAAGCAACTATACTGATTTAGGAATGTGATTGCAACATATTCAGTTAGGTTAGACTATGCCACTATAAATGGATCTAGTATAATTGTTGCTTACAAAATATTAACTTTTATATGTCTATATATTTAGTTTGGATATTAATTAATTATTTATTAATCAAATACAATGTTATTCTTATTTTAGTATACAAGCATTATAAAGCAACACAAATAATAATAATATGTATAAAATGTATGTATTTACCCAGTCCATAATGGGATGATCCAAATGTGGTGATGATCAAACTACGGTACATTACCATCACGCTTGAGTTAATTTTATTGTCCTATTTGAACAAATTTCTGGGGAATGAATTTATAAAGTGTTAGGGTTGATTATTGTTTTGTGTGCATAACAAATATATGGAATTTTAATATTCAAGATTTAATATTGATTTTTTTCGGTCAATATATGACAAATAGGCCTACATGAAATTTGGACATTTATATATAATGGTAGATATTCAGATTAATCAATAAAAACATGAAGACATAGCAGCCAAAAAATGATGTTAACATAAAAACTGAACTAACTATTCAATAGAATTTTAGAAAACTACAAAAACAACCAAAAAAAGAAACAGTTGTACTATCATGATGACTATGAGAAAAATACATTATTATTTGAATATCAGTAACATTTTTTAGCTTACACTGACAGACAGGTACAAGCGCATCATAGTAAAGATTATAAAATAATGACATAATATTAATACATACAAAATTAATATTTTATTATTTAAAACAAAATTCCTTTTAGTCTGGTAGGTATAAGTGTTAACAGTAATATCATTTTAACTTTTCAATTTTAATGTATCAAGTAAGATACTACAGTAATAAAGAAAACAATAAAACTGGATTACAGTACATGTCATTGTCCAATATTTTGTAGATTTGTGTTAGTGAAGAATTGTGTTTTTTTTTTTTTTTTTTTTTACTTACTTACTTACTTACTTACTTACTTACTTTTATTTACTTACTTACTTACTTCTGCCCATTATGCCTCCTGGCACATAGGACAGCAGGGGTGTCATTTTGAAATGAAATAACAGGAGAAGTTTTAGTAATAGGTGGAAGAAAATGTCGTGGAGCGACATCTGAGCAACGGTGAATGAGATACAGATTTTTGAATAGTTAAAAACTGGGGGAAAAAGGTGTAAAAATGGACGGTTACGCTTCCCTTCCCCCAGTTTTTAAATATTCAAAAATCTGTATCTCGTTCACTGTTCCCCAGTTTTCCATCAAACAACTTTTTTTTCTGTCTTAGAAAAATCAGTTCTACAACATATCAAAATTTTTTTTTCCTCCAGAGTCTGACTTTAAATTTTAACTGTTGAATTCTGTTGCCTGAGCAGGGGTCTGGTTTGGGATGGGGTGTCCCCCTCCCTACCTAAGAAAAAAATGAAAAACAATTACTGCAAGTTGCCATTTAAAAGTGTTGAATTGCAGTTCAACAATCTGATTCTATCTACTTACTTGTTTTCTTACTTTCATCTACATTACAGCTAATACTGTGCCTTTTCTACATGCAGGTATTTTTAATTACCTTTGCAAATATACAAAAAAATAAATAAATTATAACAATTTCTATTTATAATCAAAAAGGCAAAATACTGAAAAAAACAATGAGATACAAAATTGGTAATCAAAAGCTAAAACGTAAAAGTGAAACAGCCAGTGAGGTAAATTCCTAGCTTTTTGGGACAGAACACTGTCCTTCGTCAGGGCTAACTTTTCTATAATTGAATACACATTGTTATTATCTAAATATTGTATTTGTAATTGTATACAATATAATAATAATCTACATTGCTACAGCCCTCGAAATTAGCATCGACATTCCTCAATTTGCCGAGGAGCCTGAAGCTAATAAACCAGCAAAATTATATTACGAAAATCAAGCCAAGCCTGCTTCGTGGTTCAATTTTGTGTCGAACTTGTTTACAAGAATACGTGCGAACCAATTCAGGGATTCCCCATGTGGGTTTATTTGCTGTCGCGTCGTTCGTGTTGGGGATCGGTGTTGTTCAATAATGGCTTTTGAAAGTACTTGTTTGGTCAAGAAATATGATTTACGACATTAGATTCTGTATATAAAAAGTAAAGTATTGCTTCTTGATGAGCCTAGGTTTCAGGCCACTATTTTATTTTTACCTCTGTTGTAATAGCTGGAGCAAAAATCATAATAGACGGAGATTGCACCGGCCGCCGGCTTAAAATGACACAGCAAACAGAGCACTCCAATCACCCCTGTCTTGGGTGAGTGCCTCAAGTCTCTCATCTCTGCTTCAACTGTTTTACACCTTGTATTTTTAGGCCTACCTCTCTTTCTCTTCCACTCTGGTGTCAAATGCAAAGATGTACGCCAATGCAAAGATGTGCATGCGATGTTAACAGCCTCCTTTCTTAGCGCATGGCCAAGCCATTTCCATCAGCGTTGCATCTCTGCTGTGACCTGCTTGCTTCATACTGTATGCTCATTCCAGAATCCTATTCTGCTCTTGTGTTTAGCATTCAGGACTTCCAATCTTCTGCTGGTGGCTTCCTTTTGGCTTTCACCGCCACCAATCAAAGTCCATCACGCCTGGTAATTTTGTTGCTTTAGTTGCTGTTTCCATAACATAAAGTCTTTTACAGGTCAGGGTTGTCAGCCCTGAGCCCAACCCCCATCCTGGAATACCAGGGATCACAATTCATCTGGCCTCTACCCCTCAACCTGTCCAGCATGGGTGACCCTACCAGGAAAATAATCTTCCGCCGACATAGCTCCAGGGGTCATTGAGACACACAAGTTCCCGCGATCGCGAAAAGGTTGTGATTCTTCTTACTGTAGTTTTATTAATACATACTGTAGTCCTATAGAAATTTCCAAATAAATAGTTGCTCTCAAAACAGTAAATTAGGCCTCTTAGTTTCAATATCATTATATATTATCAAATACAATTATCGTTTCTTATTTAGTATACTGTTGCATTGGTACATAAAACAATAAATAAAATAATATTGCCCTGTATTAAAAGTATTTAATGTTACCTTTTATATTGGGAATCCAAAGTTTATCTCAATCAGATCTCATTGTATTCATGTGGTATGCTACTGTACACTAGTGAAATCATTAGGTACCATTATATTAGCAACATTGCGTTATTAACGGTGTTGTGAGTTTGTTTTTGAAGATATATGACTGTAAATTCAAGGAGGTATATATACATTCTTGCTAAATCCCAACACATTCAAATTAAGTGATGGTTTGAACATAAAAACACATTAAAATTAAAAGTAAGATCTTAACTGTGTATATCCTTTACATTTTCATCGTGATTGATTTACAATGAAAAAGTAGGAAAGATATGGAGGAAGTGTGGGAATCCCATATTTACATGACATGGCTGAACACATTATAAGACTGAACATAAAGGACACAAGGTCAACACATACTTATGAACAAAATAAGGGATGGCCTCATTAAATTAATAAAATTAAAGAAGAAATTTATATGTCTTATTATATTTGAATATTTTAGAGAAGTGGAGGAAAATAAAAAATCATGAGCTATCTCTGATTTCTGTAAACATTTCTGTAAACAGATGTTCCACTATTTACATGGATTTTCTTCTTGCATATGACAAACAGCATAATTTTCTTTGTTTTTTTTTATTGTTCAATTTATAAAACATATTTACACAGTACAGGGAAGTCGGGCACTACAGTACCTGTACAATGACAGATCTAACCACCCAGTTTATAGCGGCATCTGTTGCAAGGTGGATATATTCCAATCCTCCAGGAAACTTCCTCAAAATGCAGTTGTTCATGATGTGCTGAACTGTCTGATATCGGTGGCCACAATCAGAAGCTGATTACATGGATATAGGAACTTAATTAGGTATCGACAAAAGTGTTACCTAGTGAACTTCAGATTACCGTATGTGTATTGATTTTAAGAATGTACTTGTTTTAATACAAGTGGAACATCTGTTTTCAGATGTATTATTTCTTAATAAAAAAAACCATTTTAATAAGGTATAACCAAATTTAGTGTTTTTTCAGTGTTACAGTAGCTTTTGTGGTGCCATTTTTATGGAGAGGTAATATGAAAAATAAAATATGAAAACAATTGAAGGTGAAAAGTGTTGTATAATTATTAATCATATCTAGAAACTTTAGACATCTTATGATATTTTTCTTTCAAAATTGGTCCATCTTCCCAAATCACTGTTTAATTCATGAAAATATGTTGATCTGATACTGTATAATAAATAAAGTCAGTCTGTGACTGAGCTAGTTCATATACACAAATGACAGCACCTATTTCTGTGACCACTATTAAAGTAAATACTGAAGTTCAAACAGTTTGACTAAAGATGACATAACAAAAGAGAAAAATTGACCTTGGAATTATTCTTTTGTTACCTAGTGAACTTCAGATTACCATATGTGTATTAATTTTAAGAATGTACTTGTTTTAATACAAGTGGAACATCTGTTTTCAGACAGTATTATTTCTTAATAAAAAACATTCATTTTAATAAGGTATAAAAAAAAATTAGTATTTTTGGTAGCAGTGTTACAGTAGCTTTTGTGATGTCATTTTTATGGAGAGGTAATATGAAAAATGAAATATGAAAACAAAGGTGAAAAGTGTTATATAATTATTAATCATATCTAGAAACTTTAGACATCTTATGATATTTTTCTTTTAAAATTGGTCCATCTTCCCAAATCACTGTTTAATTCATGAAAATATGTTGATCTAAATACAATACTGTACAATACAGTCAGTCTGTATTAACCAAGCAAATTAGAGTAAAACCTATTTCTGTGACCACTATTAAAGTAAATACTGAAGTTCAAACAGGTTGACTAAAGATGATTTAACAAAAGAGAGAAACTGACCTTGGAATTATTCTTTTGTTCCAGTTTTTTTCTTTTTTTTTTTCTAGTTTGTTCCCCCCATATTACCCATATTATGACATTTCATCCTGATTCCAAGTTGCTTGCCTCTATTATGATTTGTTAATATTGAGTTTAAATACTGCTTGGAAAACAATTAAGACTAGACTTATTCTGTTTGTGAAACATAGGACTTTTTCTCATTGACATAATGAGAACTGATGTTGAATATTTTTGTTGTCTTATTTTTAAATAATTTTAATTAAAAAAAATAATTTATTGTAACTGTTTCATCAACATTAAACTTACATTGTTTAATATTCAATAGTGCAAGTCCTACTTGTTTTGTAATTAATTATTTTTATAAATTATAATTTAAAGGATGAATAAAGAGAAAAATGTTCCTTTTTTTGAGTGGATGGCGGGAAAAGGCTCTCTCATACTTGAATTTGAATGTAATTTTCATTTCTACGTGAAGGCAATTTATCCATTCAAACGGTCAGGCTCAGTCTAATAATAATTAAATCGCTTGAGCGTTAAGTAGGACATAATCGCGACTAAGGTATGCGTCGGAACATTGAAATTCATGTGTGGCACTTTTTTTTTATGGTAGTTGTGGATTTTATTGTATTGGCCAATGAGCATTCGGATGACAGCATCTTATGTATTGTATAGTATTGATGCTTTATTATGGGTGTATAGTGCATTGAATTTGTATGATCCATGCTTTAAGCGCTCTGATCTTCATGAAATAGCACTATATAAATGGTGTTATGTATGTAGATAAACAAAATCTTAATAGTCTAGTAATTATTATAAGAACTAATACAATTTTTTGCAGGCTCAGTGTTCTTATTTTTTTGCCAATTTCATGCTTAGAATGCACATAAGATGCAGATAGAATTTGTTGGTTTTTCTGTTGTTTTTTTTTTTTTTTAAATAAAAACCTCATTTGACATTTTACCTCACTGTATTTGGTTCTTAGAAGAACCGTTCAGATTGTAATTTTCCAAGTCTCATTAAAAAATGAATGAGCAGAATAGATAAAGATGATTCTTGTCAAGTCAAAATAACATTTATTTATTTTTTAAAACAAAAATTTGTATACAGCTTAGCTATTAGCAGAATCTGGTTTGACCATTGCCCTCATATTATCAACTGTAGTTTTAATATTAGAATAAGAACATGAAAACTCTGTACAATATATTTATTATACACCATTGCAAGTTACATGGCATCCATTCATATCCATATTTATGGTGTTGATATAGATTTTTTCATTTATTGTTTCAAAAAATATCTAGAATAAAAATCTGTAGCTTTGGGGATTAGCCTCCAAGTCCCCATTCTGCTTTTGGCTCGTTAGGCCTTTGTTGGTTTCTGATTCTCATTCTTTGGGCTCTGGCAGGACCTATAATGCTCTGCGATGACAAGAGTTTTCATCATGACTTCAGAAACATTAGGCTAGATTTGTTGCTGGACTACTCAGACTTGTCAAATTGTTGATAATGTGAAACCCAAGATAAAGTGATCCATAAATCTTCTTCCATACTAGTAGTACAGTATTAAGCATTTAAGCAACCTATATTTTGCACTTGGGACAAGTCATTAGGTGGATGAGAACTCTGAAATGATGTAGGTCTTTATTTACACCAGTAGTTAGTCTCAGTAGATTAAATATTGATTTTTGTGTCAATGGAAATAAGTTTCTCATTCCATCGTCACACAATAAAAAAAAAGGTTCACAATTCAAGATTTAGGAGTTTATTATTCCATGAGTCATTGAGGGCTATATATGTACTCCAAATTTCTTAAATATCCACAATAAAAATTACATGGCCTACCTATATTCATATTTACAAAGTATGATAGGATTACTATATAAGGAATGTAAATTTTGTCATTTTATAAGAAGGTAAGAATGAGGATAACATGTAATATTTAATGATGTGATAAATTCGAAACCATCTTGCAGTAGTGCCAAAGTATCAACATAGGCCTATATACTGTACATTCTAATTGGTACTAGAATATTAAATTTGGTCCCATGATTTATAATAAAATGTATAATAATGTGCATTCCAGCATATTTTATTCTTGTTTTTAATCAGAAAAACAGTTAACACAAGTATAATACAAAATCCTGTTAAGGCTGCGAAGACTTTTATGATTGTATAATGATCCGTAGGTTGGTCAGAATGTATGATGGGCTGGATTGATAGATGTTGAGTAACGTTTAGTACATACTGTATGTGTAATGACCAGTTGCCATGTGTTTAGAAGCATAGCAAATTAATTTACATCCATGCATATCCAGTGATACAGTGTTAATATAGATACTGGTAGATCTATTCATCACTACATACTTGTTAACTGTGTCACTACTAAGTCTTCAAAGACCTAGTTGTAAGACATGTTTTCAAAATGCTCCATTGTGTCACATGTTATGATGATGCTGTCTCTGGTATATGCAAACACCTGCGTAAATAAAATATTACAAAAAAAAAAACACCTCAATATTATATCAATAATACTGTATATCTTGCTTTCAATATTTTGTTCAGTGGCACTTACAGCATAGCCTAGCCTCTCCATGAGTCGTGTGAGAGGCTAGACTAGTCGTGTGAGCATTATTAGCGTAGAGTAAGAAATGTTGAACATACAAGTGCCATCACGGTTGGGGCTGATGTGAGAAAATTTTAAGAACAACGACCTCTAGATGCCTGGAATTAACAGCACTTTCAGACTTCAAAACTGTTGTACAAAATTGTTTCAAGTACAAAAATAACTGCACAATATAACCATATCACACTCATTGCACTTGTTAATGTAATGTAAGTCAGACAAACACAAGGAGGAGACATATTACAACTGAAATTGTCATAAAATGTGTGCAAACTGTTTTATGTAAGAGTTAAGAATAGTTCATGGTGTAGGTGTCCAGAAACTACATCCTGAATATTTCATTAAATAGGTCAAAAATGCATTCATGTAATCTATCCACTAAAAATTACTTGCATTATAGTACTGTATTAAAATCATAAATTTAGTTGTATTAACATTGACAGTTACACTATTGTATGGTTAAACTTTAACCTTAAAGTTAGAATCTTATTTAATTGGAGGGGTGATAGGATTAGAGGAACTACATAATAGAGTGGTATCATTGGCATACAAGATACAATATACAAGATTAACTTTATTGTCAAATGGTTTATAGTACATTCGAGATTTGTTTTCATATTTCAATAAAGCTGGATACATGAAAACAAAAACAGTACAGTGCAAGTAATGATCCTGTTTTGTAGCTCCCCCAGCGATAGAGGCGTGACATGTGTCAGCATCTTGCCACCCAATTCAGGGTTCCCGCTGCCGAAGCAGGGAGGAGTGTGTACTCACACATTGTATGACGCACACACAGACACGGACTGGACACAGGAGCACAATCAGGTCTACCCTAAGAATGGGAGCTTACGCTACCTGACTGACGCACGTCATGGTCCATCGCAGGTGGGAGCCAGAACCAACATTCAACAATCTTAACTAAAATAAATTAAAGATTATATATTTTTTTTATTTTTATTTTTAATACAGTTAACAATATATTATTATCATTACCATTATTATTACTATCACATTAACTATTAATTGTATTATAATAATAATTATTATTATCGTTGTTTTATTATTATTATTATCATCATCATATTATTATTATTATATGGAGAGATCCGAATTGAATAAGTTAACAGCAGTAAACATAAAGGAGTTCCTTAATCGGTTTGTTTTGGGTTTTTTTTGCCTAAATCTAACTCTTCCAGATCTGTTTATAATGATGTCACTGTAGAGAGGGTGTGTTGAATCTTGCAGTATATAAATTAAGTCAGAGAATTATAAGAACACAAGTCATCGAGTGCTCCTACCTCAATACCAGTGATACGTGAAACTCGCCTACCTATTTTATTAAGTGTATCTTTTAGGGTTTTGTCTAGATGAGAGTACTAAATAGTAAAACAATAACACAGAAATGATTGAATAACTGATAAATAAAAAATATGAATGAGACGGAGTCTAACATTGAACCTCCTCAGACAATACACGAAGGATTATGACGTCGTCATATAAAATTATACAATTTCAGATCCTGGAGTCTAATTTACATAAATATTCTCTGTCTGCATTTGTCACCGTTCCATAAAGTGTCTAGAAGAATAGGGCATGTATATCATTAACCATTATTAAATACTTACATTATTCCACATTTAACGTAACTCAATACACTACCAGTCTGTGAGATATCCAGACTACAAATATACATCAATAAAGATTTCATTATAATCAATATATTATAATTCATGAGACCTACTGTATATCATTGAGCAGTGTTAGTTTAGTACCTTGATTTTGGAGTCCATATTTCAGGTATTTACATGTTTAATGATCAGTCAGATGACTAATCCTTTGTGTTTGTGTGTTTGTGTATTGACATGCTGATGATGCACAATTAATATGTGGATTTGATACAAATACTAGATCAATTAGTTATTGTACTTACATTTGTTATTGTGGTGAATTCTTT
>NW_022712275.1:53764-68911 GCF_011630105.1 Anneissia japonica
AACTCCGAATGCCTTGCAATTATGTAAAAAATTAAAATCCAATTCGGCTTTGTTCAAACGAAGAGTAATATTTTCATATAATAAAAAAAGAGAAACTGGTAATCTTCTTGAACTGAAATCCTTGATAATAGAACCAAATGGACGTAAGTTGACAAAAAATACAACGCATTTTAAAAATAAAACAAAAGATTTAATGGAAGACATGTTTTGGGTTACCTTCAACCCATCATCAGTTAACAAAAAAACACAACAGAAATGAACCAAATACTTTTCATGTAGACTATATAGGTAATTATTTTATGCTGAATATTAAATAGATAGACTGATTATATATGTATAATACATATACAATATATATGTATAATATATAAAATATATATACAATATATATATGTATATAATTGTATATATAATATATATGTATATAATTATATATAATTATAATTATATATAAACCGGATAGCGAAGTAGTAGTGTTTTAATAGGATTCAGCTGGTTTAAGTTTGGCAAACTGCCAATGAGATACAAAAATAATCAATTCATAAGAGTACATTCAAATAGCGAATTAGTAATGTCTCAATAGGATTCAGCTTGTTAAGTTTGGCAAACTGCCATTGAGATATAAAAGCCCCTCCCTCTCTTGCATAATACAGTGTGCTTAATTTCCATAAATGGAAATAAAATAAACTACTGTATACTACATGTCAGTTATTGAAAGCTTACTATATAATACTGTCACTGAAGTGTAGATGCTGCACCAATATGATTAAGAACCAAGGCATACATGAATGAATATGAACATGTGTTAGTAAAAAAGCTTAGCATACCACATGAATACAATGAGGTCTGACTGAGATAAAATTTAAGCCACAATCGCACTGGACTTTTTTTGGTAAAACTAACCAACATGTTGGTTAGTTTTACCATAACTAGTCCAGTGCGAACAGCACAGGAAGTTTACCTGACAGGAAACTTACCCAAGCCGCGCGGTTAATTTAACCGAGTCCCGCTTGCCCAGGAAAACTGACCAGGTTAGTTTTACCTAGCAGGAAAGTCCAATGCGAACAGCGCGAATCGGGTAAACTTCCCAAGTCATCACAGCTGTGACCTGGAATAAAACGTCACACACAAACATCTTGATTAATTTCGCGCGTGTTTGCTAGTGTCTTGATTTTGAGTAATTTTGTCATTTTTTTCACTTGTTTACTCGGTTTGTTTCAATGGCCGATTTATATGGAGCATTAATAAATGTGCTAGGTCTTGGTGAGACAATCCATTGCGATTATCAACAAATACAACATGATGTGGGCCTAGTCCAAAGAAACACTGTCACAACAAGAAGGAGAACCCGGCGGTTTAGCTTGTTACGATCTGTCGTACGTGAGCGTCAACGTAGGCAATCTGAGGCAATCTTGAATATAGCAGTTCTAATTACTGGGCGCTTTCGTTAATTGTTTTACCACACATACCGGAAGTGAACGTCACGATTTAGCGCCCCCAATAGTTGAATCTGTACGAATGGTTAGTTTCACCATGGCCTGTGGTAAAACTAACCACGTCGATAAATCCCAGTGCGAACGACAGGAAGTTTACCCATTGGAATGTTACCCACAGTCTCGGTAAAAATTTCCCTATTTTAAATCCAGTGCGATTGCGGCTTTAGACTCCCCTATATTAATTAGGTAACATTAAAACACTTTATATGGGACAATATTATTTTATATTGTTTTATATACCAATGCTATACTAAATATGAAACAATATTGTATTTTGATAATAAATAATTGTATTGAAACTGAGCAACTATTTAATTGGACATTTCTATAGGACTATGTATACAATATAACTATAGTAAGTAAATATAAGAAAAAAAATTATGCTGGAATAAACATAATCATACTATTTTATTATAAATCAGGAGACCGAATTAGATTGTATATCGGCCTATGTTATTTTTTTTAAATAATAGCTTACTGAAAAAAAGTATGGGTAAATGAAAATAATGAAAATCTTATTTTTATACAAAGGCAGATATTCTTGACCTATCTGCATCCTTGATTGGAATTAGATCAAATTCTTATCTTTAAAAAACTTAATCGATATTGCGATGCCGTATTGGATTTGTTACTTCTCTTAACAGCAATTAATTATCTGTAGCCCATAAACAATCTCATGGATATTGTAATACACGGTTAGAACATCACGCAGGCTATCAAAAGCAAGCAGCTAATAATAGTTCAGCAATATTTACAATTCCTAAGAGTAAACAATTATTCATGTGACAGAAAGGTGGTAACATTATAATCTGAGGTAATGTCTGTTAATCATTTGTTTAGACCTAATAATATATTATTATTTTTATATAACTGGTGGAAACAATTTTTGTACAACAGATCTTATCTTAGTTGTGTGTTGGTGTTGGTGATTTCATTAATGAAAATGAAAATTTTTTTATCTAGCATTTTATTTAATTTATTTTTATGGCTAACTTTTAATAATACAAAATGACTAACAAATATTCCAATTATATAATTAGGCCACTTAACTAATATAACTACATATTTGAACAAACGAAACTTATTGCAGGACAGTGTGTGAATCTTCGTGTTGATCCGTGTGTTACTCAGCATGTCTGATTTGATTTGCGAGCAGGCGCCTATCTAATTTGAACAATTTTTTTTTGTTAACAACAGGCTTTTATACGCAGAATGCAGAAGTTCATTTTGGGGTTTTTAGGAAACATTTTAAACCTCCCTTTTTCAAATCCTGGATCTGCCCCTGATAATGCAACTGGTCTTGATGGTTTAGATACCAAATTATTAAAACTTGCGGCCACAGTTTAGATACCAAATTATTAAAACTTGCAGCCCCAGTTATTTGTGACTCCCTAGCCTATATTTTCAATTTATCACTGACAAGTTCTATATTTCTTTTAGAATGGAAACGGGCAAAAACAACACTTATTTTTAAAGATGATGACCGGGCAGATACAAATAATTATAGGCGCATTTCTGTATTGCCATTAATTAGCAAGATAATTGAAAGAGCAGTTTATGAACAACTATATGATTATCTATAAATAATTAAAATAATACTCAATCAGGTTTGTGTAAGTTTTATTCAACTACAACAACACTGATTGATGTTTCAGATTATATACTGAATAATTTTAATGAAGGCAAAGCCAGCTGCTACAATATTTGTTGATTTTAAAAAAGAATTTGGCATGGTGAATCATCTATTTCTTATTTATAAATTACAACAACTTGGTCTTAATACTATGGCTTTAAATTGGTTCAGATTATATTTAGATGACAGATCTCAAGTAGTTCAAATTAATTCTGCACGATCTGATCCCATGAAAATAAATGTTGGTATACCACAGGGATCTATTTTAGGACCCCCTCTTTTCAATATCTTTGTGAACTCTCTACCTATGTAGTCCAAGGTAAATGTGTCATATGCTGATGACACAACTATTCTTTGTAACTCCTCTAATCCCGCTACACTTCAGAAAGATCTCCAATTAAATTTTAATTCTGTAATCCCAGACTTGTAAAATGCATTTCTGTAACCATGTCTCCTAGTTTCTGTAGTTAATGAAAAAAGTTCATAGTACCTAATAATTTATTTTGGCAGATTTCTTGGGTTTTACAATAATTTATCAGTATTCTGACAAATATTCTTTATTTTTTATTTATTTATTTATTCTTTTTTTTACTTGTGATCCACTTGTGATACCAGGGCTACATCACTGAAAGTGTAGTAACAAAAGACAGAAATAAATAAAATACAGTAGAACCCCTCCTTTGGGAAACCCCTATTCAGGGGACACCCCTATTAAGGGAACACTTCCATGAAACAAGGGGCAATGTATCTTTTAACACTATGGCCAACCCCTATTAAGGGGACGCCCTATTAAGGAGACAGGGACACTTTCTAAATGTGTCAAGTGGTCAAATAACCCCTATTAAGGGGACACTCAAAGTAAGAAAAATTAATTCAACTTCAGATTTTAACATCTTTTGAGCAATAAACCAGAATTTTCTCCCCTGAATTATTAAACATTGGTATAGGCTGACTAAATGTGTTACTTCATATAAACCAGTCTTGTCAATTTTGACCCTTAACCATGGGGATTTCATTTCCTTTGTTTTTTTCGTGTACTTTCATATAGGATTCTAATACATACCATAACATGCACCATTAATTCTAAGTCATTACTCTATTCATGCTACATTCATCCAATAGAAAGTTCAATATTTTAAATATTAAAAGGAATACTGTATTTGGTCATTAACATTGCATCATGAAATAATATTTGGAACATTTTATTATTATTTTATTATTATATCATTTATACAGCGCCTTTTCTTTGTAGATACAAAGCGCTTCTTTTCCTTTGGTCATTGGGTCCTCATGTGTTAAATGTTGCTACTGGTAAAAATCGTAGGAGTAGGCAACCCCACCAGGTACCCATTTATATTCCTCGGTAGAAAGAACCCATGCAGTGATGGTTTGATTAAATTAGGAGGGCACAAGACAGATGATTACAGGCAAAACAATGGGACTGAAACCTCGACCTCGAGGTTGGGATACCATATTGTTCCTGTTGCACCAAACTGCTACAAAATATAAAACTATTGTTGTTTTAATTACAGTTGTACTGATTTCATTGTACTGTATATTAATTGTCTATGCATTGCAAATTGTTGCTATAAATTAGATCTAATTCTACTTGGCTGATTTCAGTTCTGAAAACAGATGTTCCACAGGCACGTTTTAAAATAATTACACATATGGTAATCTGAGGTTCATTTGTAATGTTATGGTTTTCAGCTTGTCATATATATTGATTTTTTTAAATACTTTCTTTTCCCAACTAATTAAGTTCCTTCATATCCATAAAATTAGTAATTCTAAGTGGAACATCTGGTTACAGACATCAGAGAGATAGCTCATGATACTTTAATATTTTCAATCTCTTTACTTAGTAAACCATAACATATAAAACAAGAGCACTCAGTAGACAGCATATCTCCGCCCACTGCAAATTTAATAAACTATGCATTTGCACTTAAATGTTTCCTCATGGGTATGAATACTAATAGCTTTGAATGATTATTCATTGATATGACACTTGATATATTAATCAATGTGTCTACGATCCACACTGTAGTAATTGTGTCAAAAGTCACACTGCAAAGTACAGGTCTCCCTCCAATTAAAGACCACTTTTGGGACAGGGTTTCCATGGTCTTTTGCAGCTTTGGTCTCAGAATAATAGATATAAAAGAAGTTACTTTGGGGTCACAGAATAATGGTCTTTACTTGGAGGTGGTCTTTAATTGGGGAGGACTTTCATTGTAGGGAGACCTGTATTATAGTACCTACAATTCACATGGGGATGTACTTCCAAATCTGCATTTTGTCCTTACTTTCCCCATTGTTTCAATGTACATAATAATTATTGCATGTGTTTATTGCTACTAATTTCATCAAAGATTACATTATAAACCATGACAACTGGTATAATCGCCCTATATCTACACATTGCACCGAGTTTAAGAAATTCAGTAGCCAAACTGTATAATAAACCATCAGGTATCAAAATAGTGCCATGTATAGTTTTTCTTACTAAAATATTAAATACTGAAAACTAACAATTTTTTCCCATTATTCCATTTTAACATAGCTTGTTTTAAATGATTTTTGTGCAGTGTGCTGTTTTTTTTATAAATAATAATAATAATAATAAAACAAATATTTATATAGCGATAATTCAAAAATTTATCAAAGGCGTTAGGTGAGGAAATAAAGCAAGTTAACATTCCAGTAATAGATAAGTGTTAAGATTTTTCTTAAAAGAAAGCAAATTAGACAAATCATGAACAAAAAGCGGCAAGTAATACCATGTAAAGGGGACTAGAAAAGAAAAATCACGTTGACCATAAGTTTTCGATTTGCCTTTATGAGACGGATCTTTCAAGAGATTTTGAGTTTGGTGAGATGACAGGGAAGCAATGATTATGATAAATTATTTTAGTGATTTAGAAACAGATAATACTAAATGCTATAGTATTATTGATTTTTCTCAGCAGCCACACATTAATCTCTGTGCAATCCTTCTACCCAAATCTCAATTGTGTTGATGTCTGCAGTTTATAAAATAACTGCAATCAATTTTAATGTTTATTCCATTGCTACTTTAATTGAGTTTGCAAAATTTGGCGACCCACTGGACAGAGATCTTGTATCTCATTTTGGGAAGCAGCAGCCTCTTCTTTCTTTGATTTTATCTGTCTATTTTGTTACATAATGATGAGACGAAAAATAAAACAGAGTTTGTCGGACAATGACAATTTAAAAAAAATTTTCTTAGAGCATAAATGAATAAATTATGTAATAATCATAGATAATAATTTTTCAACATTCTATCAAAATTTTACACTTGACTTGTTCCACAACAATTAATATCCAAAACAAATTACCCCTAATTCATGTTTCAGTAACATGCTACACAAGCATATTCTCTAATATTGCTTGTAAATTCAATCCAATTCACCCTTGACAAAATAAACATTTCTAAAAAATTATGTCATGTAGGCCCATGTTGTTGTTTTTAATTACTGCTTTTTTTAATCTATTCAAATGTTTTTTAAACATGATGAAAGAAAATTTTCAGATTTTTCTGCAAAAATCATGGTCTTCAGCATTGAATAGAATCCCTATAATTAAAGACTGGCATAGTGGTATGGTACCTCTTCACACTCATGATGTTATATAATATAAAACCATATAAAAATCACTGCAATCCTAGTATTAAATAATATGTTCCTGAAGATATAAATTGCAAACATTGTACCATAAGTTGGCTACCATTGTTGTTTGTGAATCAATACAATAGTGTATATCTAATTTCTCTTTATTCAGTTCAACATGGCAATATTAGCAGAAGGAAACACTTAAAGTCTCTCTCTGCTACCTGTAATCTCAAACATAAACGTAGGGATTCTTCTTGCAACATTTTTGTTTAAGAGCAAGAATAGCCTAGCAAATTAATGTTTCACGCTGTATATCGCACTGATATAAGCTGTTTTTGAGTCATTTTATCGTCTTTCCACAATCATACTGTATCTCAGCAAATACAATTTGGATACAAATGGATTTTTGTGTTCCCTTCGGTATTTGAAAGGCAATTCTTTTCCGATTGCTTTAGTATTTGTTTTAATTGTATTGCTTGAAAAAAGTCATCGTCATTTCTTACTTTTCAATTGGTGCTATGCTGACCACCCACCGCGTAGAGGCTGCAGTTTTACCTCTTTTTAGCGACTTCGTTGGCTTTAAATTGCCATTTCAGCTGTTCACCAATCAAATATCTTGTTGTTCCCCCGGTAAAATGAGAGCTGAATATTCATGGATTCTTCTCATATAAAGTATATTCTCATTGGATGAAAAAATTCACCGTCAAAACACTAATTTCAATATGAAGGAACAATCCTGTCTAGGCATTATGCGAAAATGCGAAGCTTTGGTATAGCCTTCCGCCATTGTTAATGAATCTGCGTTGTACTGTTGTATTTTTTGCCTTAAATTGGCCAATTTCCTTTAGGTATTTCATTTTCTACTTTTACATACTCATTAAGTAATATGTTGTCAACATTTACTGAGGGTTATTATTTGATTTAATGTAAATTTAAAGGCACACAAGTATCTAAAACATACGGCTGTAGATTTCTCTGCCAGCTGGTAAGAAGCAGGAACGTACTATTATTAAGCAGGTCTGGGATATCCGGATTCAGGCTGGCTAGGAAAAGCGTGTCGTAAAATTATATGAATGACCATTATAGCCTAAATTGTAAAATTGTTAAACTAGTACAGTATATACTGTTAATAAAAATATAGTAAAAATCAAAGGTAGGCCTATTAGGCCCCTCATAAAATGAGCGAGTCTAAATGAAAACAAAGGCTTCTGAAGGTCACTTCGCTGCAGTGAATATGAGCCGATTAAATTTGATTGTTTCGTTGCAAAAATGTGGCCTAAGAATTCATATGACTTATAATATAATAATGATACTCCTTATAATAGGCCTATGCTTTGACAATACTTTGGCTATGTTCTCACACGGCAGCTAACGGTTAGCAGGATTGGGATCCTGCTAACCGTTAGCTGCCATGCGTCCATACGAGAAAATCCCAATCCGGATACCAAGAATATGATGATCGAATCGCTAACCAATAAGAAACTGGAAATTGTAAACGCGACGTGTTATTGGTTGATGATAGAAAGGCACTCACTTGCTAACCGATAGCGCTTGCTAACCCTTAGCGGTATCCGGATCCCGCAAATGGTTAGCGCTAACCGATCGGGCGTTCTCGCACAGGTGCTAACGGTTAGCGCTAACAGTTAGCTCCCGATCCGGATACTAGGTCTCTCTTGAGAACCAGGCTATAGTAAATATGAATGCAGGTGTGTAATTTTCATTGTGCATTTAATGTAAGCAATTTGATGTGATGGATCATAGAACAATAAAACCCTTGAATTTTATTTGAACTTATTTATATTGTCAGTCATAGTATGTTAAATGTGGGGCTTAGGTAGTAGATCCTCTACCTGTGAAGTATCACCCCCCCCCCACTGAATCGCTAACCAATAAGAAACTGGAAATTGTAAACGCGACGTGTTATTGGTTGATGATAGAAAGGCACTCACTTGCTAACCGATAGCGCTTGCTAACCCTTAGCGGTATCCGGATCCCGCAAATGGTTAGCGCTAACCGATCGGGCGTTGGCACAGGCTTAATCTGATTGAAAGTGCTGAAATTTTAGGTAAAATAACCAACAAAAATAAGGAAAAAGTATATGGCTAGAAAACATTAATAACCAGTCAAAACTAAGAACTTTACCATGATTGTAATATAAAAGATACTTATAAATTAAATTGAACCATATCTGCTGCTACTTAATCAATCAGTCAAGTTATGTGTAACTCAATTACGAATTAGCTCTCACTCACTTGAAATAGAGAAGGGTCAGTACACATGTCCCCCCGGAATTAAGATTTAACCACCATTGGAAAACGGGAGACATAGAAGATGAGGTGCCCTTCTCTTAAAATGCAATTTTTATGATCATCTGAGGGCTCAATTACTGCATGACTTAAATAATTTGATTAATATATCTAATAATAACGATTATATAAATGTTATCAATGTTATGAAGTCTACTGACTGACAAGATGTTATTCTTGCTGTAACCATCTTCATAAAGCAAGCTTTCAAGTTGCGAAATGAAATAAATAATATGTTGATCTAGGTACAGTACTTCTGATTCAATAACTCAATAGGCCTACCAGTATTTCAAAAGAAAAAAGATCAACTGAAGTTCAGAGCAAATACTTGGCTTAACAAAGGAGATTTGACCTTGGAATTGTTCTTTTCTTCCAGTTTAACCCCCCTATATTATGTCAATTAATTTCATATTATAATGTGTTTATATTGATTGAGTTTGGGAAACAGCAATAAAAAAGTCTAGACATTACTCGGTGTGTCTGTAAAACAGAACATAAGACTTTTTCTCATTGACATAATTAGAAATGATGTTGAATATTCTTATTGCCTTATTTTTAAGTTATTTTTAATTTTAACATTAAATTTTGCCCAGGCTCAGTGTTCTTGTTTTGTTGAACATTTCATGCTTAAAATGTTCTTATTTTGTAGTTATTTTACACACTTTTCAAAAATTGTATAGCAGTATATTACATAGACATACCTACTGCACAAAAAGTGCAGATAAAATTTGTTGGTTTTTTTTTAATAGAAACCTCATTTGACATTTTACCTCAGTGTATTTGGTTCTGAGAAAGATTGTAATTTGCCAAGGCTCATTAAAAAAGAATGATCAGAATGAGTGAAGATGAGTCGAGTCAAAATAACATTTATTTACTTTTAAAAACAAATATTTGTATACATCTATAAACAAAATATATTATATTATTGACTGAAGTTCTAATATTAGAATAAGAACATGAAAATTCTGTCCAATATATTTATTATACACCTATCATTAAAATTTAGTTCACTTAGTTCTTCAAGCGGTGTTTTACCTATGTTTATTTTCTGTGGTCAATTTCCAGCATGTTTTTTCTTGTATACAATGAAAATAATAGCTGATGAAATACCGATAACCAAAATCCAAAATACAAATGTTAGAGGGACAACAAGCAATGAGTTTTTCGTGAAAATTATTGCTTGTTGATCTGTTTGTGGTTGTTCAGAGTAGACATTAGTCTGTAGATCATGTTGACTAAGACTAACATTTAGTATTAATGTGTGATTACCAGTTGCCATATTTTTAGAAGCATTGCAAGTTACATGGCATCCATTCATGTCCATATCAGCGGTGTTAATAAAGATTTTTTTATCCATGACTTCAAACTTGTTAACTGTATCATTACTACAGTTTTTAAAGACCCAGTTGTAAGATATGTCTTCAAAATGCTCCATTGTGTCGCATTTTATGATGATGCTGTCTCCGGTATATGCAAACTCCTGCATTGCTGTGACGTACACATGCAGTTTATTGGTAATGTTGAGGGCATCTGTAGAACAGATACACCTAATATCCTGATATTTCACTACGCATTTGTACTTCTCACCATGTCCTTCCCTTGTAGCTGGAAATGTAATGACTGAGGTCGTGAAGTCCGTTTCATTTAACTGTTTAATTAGGGTACCTTCCACAAGCCATTTCATTTCGACATTCCATTTGATTTCACACTTCAACCTAACTTCATCTCCTACAGCATACATCTGTTGAGAGGCATTGCATCTAAGTTCTGGTATTTCTTGAACAGTAAAGTTTGCCAATTTTGACCTGGCTATAACATTACCCCTGTATCTAACCACACATTGGTAAAGACCACTGTCAGATTGTTTTAAATCTTGTATTTGTAAGGCTAGATTATTCTTAGTAATAACAAACCTTTCCGTATCATGGTTGTATTCTAGCGCATGACCGTCCTTCTCCAAACTAAATTGCATCTCATCATTTAATTGTCCGTCTGGAATGCAATGGAAATCCACATTTTCATGTTCAAAAGCAATAATGTTAGGCCTCTGAGGTAGTAAAATAACATTCACCTTCTGACTTCTTGATACCTGTATTTGGTAGATAGCGAAATAAATTATTGCAAATGTTTGGATTCTTGCCATGTTTATTAATTTCTCATAAAATATACAATCGTTTTGGTAGTTGAAATATCTCTGACAAGAACTGATGATTGATAGATTCTCAACTTCTTATATATAGCCAGTTGATTGGCTGACATTATGGGAGGAGCCTAATGTTGATTGGCCGAGAGTAACTGAGAAGTCAGATTCGATTACCATAATTCTGTAACCTGAATTTCACTCCAAAATTGACAAGACCATTAAAACTGTAGCCTTGTGTGCTAATAGGCATTATAGATGGCGCTATTTCTTTTAAATTTTTGAAGAAACATAGGCTCCCAACGGGAGCATGTGTCTACTGCTTGATATATATTTTTTTTTTTGTAACTTATGATGCAACCCATCATTCCTCCAACCAGATTTACTCTTACAACTTACAGGAGAAGTGATAGCAAAGTGTCTACTTGCTCACGAGCGGACAAAAATTAGAATTTTAATGTACATGCTGTTTCTAATTGTGTGATTTTATAAGTTTGTTAAAATACTCCTAGATAGCCTATGTCAGTATATAATGCAAATGCTTGTTTCATTGACCTATGTTATGTGAAAATTGATTTAAGATACACTTTATTACTCCAAGTAGGAAATTCAATTCTTGCATTAAAATACAATTGACAGTAAAAGATTAAAACAATGATCAAATATAATAAAATATAATTTGCTGTTCATTTATGAGTTGAAATCGTGTCAATCAAAATTTTTTTTTTTAGTTTTAGGCTAATAATTTATAGCATATTTTACATGAAAAATTCATATTACAGTTTGTCAAAGTCATAGTCTCAAATTTGTTCATCCATGAACAAGGAAATTTCATAGTTTGGTTACAGTATAAAGCATCAACAGTCTCTATCAACATCAACAGTCTCTATCAAAGTCAGAGTCAGTGTCAAAGTCATAGTCTAAAATTTATATCCATAAAAAAGGAAATTTCAAATTTGTTCATCCATGAACAAGGCAATTTCATAGTTTGTTTACAGTATGACAGCATCAGCAGTCTATCAAAATGTCAAAGTCATATTCTAAAATTTATTTATCCATAAAAAAGGAAATTTCAGTGATTTTTACATCATAAATTCATTAACATGTACCACAGATAGTATACTGTATCTTTACCAGAATACACACTGTAAATAGAATGTACTAGTATTGAAAAACAAGTGTTTGGCTAAAAGGGCAATTAAATAATCAATATACTTGTTAGTGTACAGGTATATGATTGGGGTCATGTCGTTCGATTTAAAAATAAATTAGTGTTAGAAATTGAGGAATTAGGTTCCTTTTTCCTCTAGTAATACTGGGAAATACTGGCCTAAGAATTATTATAAATCCATGGATAATGGCTCCATCACACAAAATAATAACCACTGTTATGTAACTATCTACTAGTGGAATCAAATGGCCGAGCGCAAGCTGCAGCCAAAATATCGGCGCTGGTTCCAACGGTGCACTCACCTAAGTCTTCTCGGATAAGGACTATAAACTGTAGGCCCAGTGTATTCAATGGCTCGTGTGTACTATAAAGAACCCAGTACATCCTTCGAGACGATACCCTGGTGTACTGGAACAGACAGCCCCTGTGGTGGACGACGAGAGTTGCTGGTACTGCGTTACCCGGTAGCACTGACACGAAGGGGCTAAGAAAGTCTTTGATCTAGTTCCTAGTCCACATATCAAGCGCCCTGAGCATCTTATGTTAGATGGATATGTGCGCTATATGAAACTACATTATTACTGAATTATTATTATTACTATTATTATTATTCAGTTCTCTGGCATATTGGACAGTACCTCATGAAATCCTTCATAGTATTCCATCTGGATCTGGAGAACTTCCTTTTATTAATGCTTATAAGCAGGAATGACCCTTCTCAACTTTTCATACACCCACCATAAAAGCTTCGGTAACAACCTGTAATTATAAAGTTATTTAACACATGTTCTGGGGTCCCAATTTAGGAGAAATCCGTTCCCGGGGATCTGGTTAATTAATTTCTTAAGATATTTAATTTTACTTCGCTGCATATGGTGATACCCATCAGCACTGACTTCCATGAGACAATTTATATTACAGTATAGTATGTATGTTTGAGTTTCTAACTCTATTTGAATTCTAATAGGTTGTGCCATATAGTGTGGTAGTACCTAGTTTTTGTTTCATTGCATGCATGAAAAATCAAGGCAGTCTGACCTCTGACCTCATATACTCTTGGTTTAGGCAATCAATTGATATGGCTGTAGTAAAACATTGAATTGTAACAATTGTTTCTATATATTTTTTCTCTCATAGGTATTACACAGATTTTGAATTGGTTAATGAGATCCTACATGTTGTGTTCATATTCCTTCCTCTGCTCTGGACGTTTGCACTACTTCCACCGTTGGATGCACTTTTTCTATGGTTAATGGAACAATGTGTCATTATTCTTGGTGGGTCCCCGATGGCTGGTGATATGAGGTAAGTTTTAGGTGTGTTAATACCGGTAGTTGATAACGTGCAAAAATGGAACATTCTCTGCTAACATTTGACTGCTAACCAGTGGCAAACCTACGTACATTATCAAGTTGCTTGCAATGCAATATTACAAATTATTTTCCATATGCCAAAGCAAGTTAAAAAAGAGCGCCACCAAGTATAAATATTTTCTATTTGTTTGTTATAAAATGCAAAAAATATCTCAAAATGTAATTTTACATCATTACGTAGGTGCGCTGCTACTTGAGCATGTTTTGTGAAGTTTGGCCCCTGGCAGCCTTGCTCAAAACTCTCCATATTTTTAGTAATGAAAATTTAATCAAATCATCTTAATGTCATGAATATATGAATCATTCAAAATGTATACGGTGTTATAAAAAGTGTCTTCTATGCTAACATTATTACATTTTAGATATACATCACTTTCAACTCCACTCAATGAGCATAGCTCTTTGGGCATATTTACAGCTTTAATGCCGACTCAAAGATAGGTCCTGCTGGTGAAATGAAATCATATGAGATGATTCACTTCAGTGTATGTTTTGCATTTACCTTTTCTACACTCTCCATTTGATATGCTAAAATATGTATTACCTTTGATAAAAAAAATTTCTTCTTTGTATATATTTTGCAGGTTGATAGTAATGCTTCTAGCCTCTTGCAGCAGTTTTGTTGTTATTTATTTTTTACCATCATCTGAAGCCATTACTATTGCTAGTGCATGTTTGGGATACTTTCTGAGTCTAGATCATGCAAGTTTAATGAACCGAATAATAACAAAAGTAATGAAAAAAGATTCAACCAAAAAATCATCAGCCAATCAAGAGCCTACAAGAGTACATATAGGATTTGGCTGGCAGTGGACAGTTAAGGAACTAATTTTTCACCTTTTTATGCTAGCTGTGATTTTTGGAATTGCTGTTGGAATCATTTTACCGGCCAATGATTTTAGCCCTACTGTAAGCAAGGCTGTTGGATATGCTGTTGTCGGATTGGCTATCTTTGTAGTAATACTTGGAGAGATGCAAGGGGTTTACATGATGTTTGGAATGTGGAGGAATTATCTATACCCTCACAGTATTATGGAAATGGATAAATACTTCAAAGCTAAGTCGCTTTTGATAAAAGTGGCAGTTTTACGCAGAATAATCTTAGACTTTGGTGAGTATTTTATGCCCATGTGATAATGGACCTTTCCACTGGGCCCTGCCCCCTTGAATATTGCTGCTAAGGTCCCGCAAAATGATAGTGTTAAAACATACGCAAGCATGTGCGTTTGTGGGACAGCGTGTGTGTCCTGTTCTAATTGGTCTGTTGTTAAGTTTGATTAACACTTTGGAAAGGTCTATTATGATGACTGGTAATTTCTCTCTGGTTTCGACTGTGTATGCCTATTTCAAAGGTTAAAGACCAATTTCAACAGAGGGGCGGATCCAGGATTTG
>NW_022712275.1:68974-135946 GCF_011630105.1 Anneissia japonica
GAGGGGTGGTGGGTGGGGGGGTTCTCCCCTGGAAAAATTTTGATTCCTAGGTGGCCGAAAATTAGCTTTCCCGACTTCTGAGGTGTATTTAATGACCTTTTAAGTTCTTCAAAATGTAAGGTTTCCCCTGCTTGAAAAAGGTCAGGTAATTTTTTTTTATTCGCAAGCATATACTTAGAGAAAAAAATGAAAGACATAGGCAATATATTATTATATTCCAACAATATTTTTTTATTTTTTACTTTTTTTTTTTTTTGATCCATTGTGCTTTTTGATTTTAATTTATTAAATTTAGAGTGGTTTTTCCTACTTTATGTTTCTTTTTTATTCCTGTTTCCCTTTTGGTTTGGAGAGCCACTTGACAGTATTTTAGTATACTTTTGGTTATCAAGTCTTCCCGAGTTTGAAACTGTTTTGTGTGTTTAAATTAGACAAAATAAATGAAATGAAATGAAATAAAATATTGAGTAGTTGGATACATAGCCTTTCTTCCATTGATCAATGAACCGATAGGCTTGAAGAACGCACTTTCGTACATAATTTATTACGTCAAACCAAAAACGGTGTTTTAAATTTTATTTAATTGAAGGCTGTTGGGCTAAGCCTAGTTTGTCCGATTGCCAACCTATGCCTAGGACTAAATAGGTTAGCATGCCTTTTGTAAGCCAGGACTCAGTAGTATTTTGTTACGTTTCTTCACCTGGATCCGCCACTGACATTGAATGTGAAATGACTACCAGACAGAGGGATGTTTCGCTCAAAATTAAATAATATTCCCAAAATTTTTTGCTGCTTTTGCGAACCGTATTTGCATTCTATGTGAATAGGCTTTTAGTCGAAGAATTCAAACAAACATCATATGATTATGTTGATCTGATCTACTGTGTTATTTACTATTATTATTATTCTTTCCAGTACTATATACATGGAGTACTGCAAGTATTTATTGTTATTCTAGATGATAATGTTGATGATTTGTATTTTTGCTAATAAAACTTCAAAAATTCTTTTCAGTTGCACCCATCCTAATGCTGTTATATCTATGCCTGGGATTTGCTCCAGACCCTGTCACCCTTCCTTCTTTCATATTTACACTTGGTGTCATTCGAGGCTTAAGATGGGTTAGTATAATTGCTAATATATTATTTTTATAAAAACCGAAAGGTCCACTGATTAATCTCAGATAAGAAAGTATAATACATACTCCAAGTATTGAAATACACGCCATCGTGTTGGGATTCAATATTTCGACATTAATTATGTCATCATCAGGAATGAGAATGATGATGATGACATTCCTGATGATTCCTGATGATGACATAATTAATGTCAAAATATTGAATCCCAACACGATGGCGTGTATTTCAATACTTGGAGTATGTATTATACTTTCTTATTATTTTTATCATTAGAGTTTCTACAGGATTTGAACGTAGGACCATGGGATTAGAAGGTGGGAACATAAGAACCTACGTAACACAGTACTGCTTTTTTTTTAATTTCAATTTTAAAGCTTTTGTATTCTATTTTTGCCAACTGAAGATGCTTTTCTTTTGTTTTTATGAAAGATAAAGTTTATTTGTATATGTATTGTTTAGCAGAACAATTTTATTCACATTTTTCCAATGGTCATGACATTGTTTCATAGATGATTTTTTATTTTTTGTATTTAAGAATTATCCAACTGGTACTGATACTGGTATAGTAATATTCCCAAAAACTTTTGTGCGACAAAAACTATTCTGGCCACTCATTCTCTCTTTATAATGTGCCCCTTCCTTGAGGTTATAAAGCGCAGTTCTTTTCCCTGATCATTGGGTCCACATGCTATTAGTGTTGCAGCTGGTAATCACCACAGGAGCAGGCAACCCCACCAGGTGTCCATTTATACTCCTGGGTAGAGAGCAGCCTCAAGGACACAAGCAAAATGCACAGCGAGAGATTGAAACTCCGACCTCGAGTTTGGGAAACCAAACCGTTCCCGCTGCACCAAACTGCTACCAACTTCTAGACAGAGCTCATAATGTTGGGGAAAAAAATATATGAACAGGATTATTGTCACATTGTGTACAAAATACCATATATTAGTTAAGTTAAAGAACACTTTTCATCTTTTATTCTTTTTTATTCTGAGGGTCCCAATTGATCAGATCTGGCTGGATTGACCACCCTCACAAAATATTATTGAAATACAATAGATAATAAATATATACATATTTTTAGTCGTGTTGTTATATTTAATTTGTAAAAGAAAAACTGTTAATTATTTATGTTAGAAATTCTTACAAATCAACCTTAAATATTCTTTAAATTTTTTTTCTTCACAGGTATGGCAAGGTACTTTTAATTCTATGGTTGAGATTTCTGTTGTACACGTTATCAACCAAGCCTTGACCCCATCTTCAGGGTGGTGGTACGAACTAGGCCTAAGCACACAGCTTCTGTTCATAGGCCTCTTGTGGAATCGTTTACATCAATTTATCAACAAACTTAGCTGCTATTTTACAATTCTTGTAACGTCATACACATATGAAAAGCAGCGACTCAAACATTCTGCACTAATCATAATTCTTTCTGCCATATTTTTTCCAATAATCCTGTTAATGATCATGTTTGCGACATTCCTTTTAACACCATTACTGCCTGTATTTACTCTTCCCATCATGCTCATTGCATTTCCTCGTCCAATGAGAAGCTGGCCTGAAGAAGTTGGTGGATCAGCTAACATATGTCAAGACAGCATCTATTATATGCAACTGTCACCAAAATTGGCGTTGGCTTTGAAAAACTGTTGTACAAGTGGTTCGCTGGGTGAGTGCCTTGCCTATGCTATGCTTGCAATCTATTATTAATTGAAATTTGGACTTAATGCTGTTTTAACATTTGTATCTTATTCTTTGTTTTACTAGGCAACCTGTCTGCTGGTGCACACTTCCTGGCCAGGTTTCAGGATCGCATGACCTGGTTACAGGTTCTTGAATGTGGCTATGGATACTGCTCTATTAGTATCAAAGGCATGGAACTCCAAGAGACATCCTGCCATACAGAAGAAGCAGCCAAGATTGATGACTTGTTTGAAAGTTCTTTCAACAGGGAGGATGGTTTTCCTTTCTTTACTTTCAACCAAGATCCTTTTCATGTCTTAACCCCAGTCGATGCCATTCCAGTTGACACATACTCCAGTGCTAAGACAGTGTTAACTGGTATAATTGACTCTCCTGACACTTTGCGTAGTATTGGCAAAAATTTCTGGAAGAGTCTAACATGGGTCTTACTCCAGCACATCACACATAGAGAGAAAATACCATCTTCAAAGACAACGTCACCCAGACACATGAACCATTTTGAAGCTAACGGAATTGATGGGGGATCTGTGAATAGTCGAGCAGCTCTTATAGAATTCAAAGGTAATAAATCCAAACTTGATATCAAGGGTGAGAATGATGAAAAGGACAGTGGACGTGCCAGCGGAGAGACCCCACGACCAGCTACCGCAACTAGTAGGAAGTCACGAAGATCTCTGGCATCGTCGTGGGGGAGCTTAAACAGCTGGAATGATGATGAATCCATTGATCAAGTTCCATTTACCAAGTCAGGAAATAAAATTCCACTATCAAATCTGTCTAGAGAAAAGACAGACTCCAGGAATATTCCTGGTATGGTTGATATAGAGGAGAATGATGATGATAACTTAGAAAGTATTCTTAAAGACCTTGCTATTGGCCTGCCGCCAGTTGACATTGGAGATATCAATGAAAGGAAGACAACAAAAAACATGTTTGACCTGCTGACCAAGACAGGCTCTATCAAACTTGCAGGGTCGATACAATTTTCATCCTCACATTCCTCTAAACTCAGTCTTCCTCTTAAGTGGCGTGACATACCTTTAGATTTGCATCAGATCAGCCCCTTACTGAGCGATTTCCCTAAAGACTGGTACAGACATGTTCTGCAACACTTAGATCTTTCTTCTGGTGTGCCATCATCAGATGTAGTTGATGAGATAATGTCAGACGAGGCACTTACCTCCATTTACACCCAACTTGTCAGTGCAATATTTTCTGTAGTCAACATCCTTGGACTATCAGGTGTAGACTTCGTCACCAGAGGTCCCATGCACGTGTTCAAGGTGTTTAATGGTGACATTCCATGGTCTATGAGCTTGGATTGGCTCACTCAAGATGATGAGCTTTTCAATCTGGTCATCAAGGCATACAGGTAAGCTACCTTAACCTCATTGTTATCTATATATATAAAAAGCAAATTGGGGTTTGTGTGTCCAGTATTTTCTCTTTTGTTACTGAGCCGATTTAAACCAAATTTTCACTCAAATGTTCAGATTGGTACAGGGCAGGTAATAGGCTATGTGGAGTTCCAAAAAGTGATGAATATATTTGAATTATAATACTTATTGCTTTTAGAATGAGAATTATTTTATTTTTGATTTAAACTTTTATGGAACATTTCAACTTTATTGAAGAAGGGAATGCTGAACTAAGAATTAAAAAACTTAAAAACAAAATTTTATGTGTTTTTTTCATAGATTTGCTGTAAAGTTGTCATTTGATGAGATTTTGTACGGAGAGACAAGTGGCAATGATGAAGTACGGGAGTACTTCGATGAGTACCAATCAGACTGGTACATGGGCCTAGAGTCTGATGCAATGTGGACTGAGTCTGTTCTTAAAGAGAAACCTCATCTGTTCTCAATTGGATGTAATACTAGTCACCATCCTGTAAGCACATATCTATATCTAATTTTTTTTTTTTTTTTTTTATTGTTATTGCATCAAGGAACACTGCTTTTAAAAAGCATTATTATAGTCTAAGAGTGCCTTTTCTATGCATTTAGAGGTGCCTATTCTAAAATGTTTTGCCAACCTTGGTTTTGTCCCATGTCAGGGATTTTGGAACTTGTTGAGCAACAGGAACCCCATGGAGAGGAAACTCTTGTACCCCAACTGCATCTACAAATGGCACATGATAGGATCTGAATGATTCTGAATGAATTTGCTCTAAAATTAATTAGCTGCTTGAGGAATACTCCTTAGGAAACCTGTTATTTATGTGTTCATGGCACGGTAATGATTAAATGCTGCATGAGCATTTTTTCCAATATTGTAGGACTTTAATCGTTAAACCAAATCGTTAATTGATATTTTCTTTCTTTTTTAGCCCGTATTTACAAGTCACATATTGAACCGGCAACCAGTGATGGTATCCATCGGCCGACTGAATGCAGAAATCATCCGTTCCCTTTGGGCTTCCCTCTCAATGGAGCTCTTCTATTTCACCAATGACGATGAGGAACGGTACAGCATACAAGCACATCCAACCATCTTGCGTAACTTGACCGTCCAGTCAGCTGACCCACCCCTAGGCTACCCCATCTTCTATTCAAAACCCATTAGTATACCAACATTTTGATAATTGACTTTATTTAAAATTGCTGCCTTGGTTAATTATACAGCTTTTTAAACTTTTGAAATTCTAATGCAGGTTTTGTGTGAGAAATGTAAATGAGACTTGTAGATATATAATTCTATATTTTGGGATGTCAATACTGAACACATATTTTAGATAATGTAAATGTAATGTAGTTCAATTTATATAGTGCTTTATACCATAATCTCAAAGCGCTCGACCTGTGGACTAGCTCGTACATATATTGAAAGTATATAAAAATAGAATTTTAAGTATTTATTTGGGTTATGAGAATCAGATTATTGGCATTGATATTCAACAAATGACAACAGAGCATGTTTTTAGAAATGCATTCATATATGAAATATATATTTAAGTAAATATCGATTATAATACATAAGTCTATATCATCCGTCCAGGGAATAATAATAAATATAGTATACTGTATTTTAGTATATTTTTAAATATTTCATTCATTGCCATCCATCCAGGGAATAATAATAAATATATTTAATATTTTGTATTGTAGTGTATTATATAGTATATCAGTATATGCTATCCGTCCAGTGAATAATATATTTATTATGCTGTATTATGGTGTAATAAGAGTTATTGGCTTGGAAGCCAGACTTCTAGCAAGTGACATGGTGGATTGAAAAGAGTGGTCTTCAGCCATATGTACCAGTAGACCTGAAAACGGTTGGGTAGATGTAGCATTTTTATAGCATCAGGTGGTGGGGAGAAGGGGGAGGGAGGGGTAACATATTCTAAGGCAATTGTTATACAAGCAGCTATGGGCTAGAAATTAAAGATACCTAGAGACAATGTCTTTTGGGGTTATACATGTCATGTTCATAAATGTAATTTTTAATTTTTCTATTAGGTAAATATAAAATTGTGTATAAGAACCTACAAAGGGTTTGTACTAAATACAGAAATAATTTAAGAATATTTTAATTTATTTATTTCTTCTTTAACCTGGGTAGCCTGTTCAGTGTTGAACACTGGTCTCCCACATGGTGTTATTTTAATATAATACAGTATGATCCTTATATAGCGCTTCATGCCAACAAGATAATTACGTGGATCATCAATTCAAACAAATAAAGGAACAAAACCTGGCTCTCAGGAGGGAGAATTTCAATAACATTTTGAACCTACCAGCTACCCAATTTTTGTATCCCAGATTAGAGAGAGACAACCGTAGGATTAGTTGCTTGCCCAAGGGACACATGAAAAATGCACAGCGATAAAACCTCTGACCTGGGAGAAGCTGAACTGCAACTTTGTGCCATACCTCTCCCTCATACTTTGACCTTTAATGTTTCAAAAGCAACAAAATTAACAATGTTCAGTTTTTGTCAAATACAATATAAATATTTTCATGTAGTACATCTAGAAAGAACTTGTATTGCACTGAATTAGTATTATTATAAGTCAACTGCAGTTCAATGTTGAATTTTAATTGCATTATCAGTGGCTAGAAACAGATAAAGGAGGAACCTTGCCTTCATAATCAACCGTAGCAAAAGCTGCACTGTTGCTTACCAGAAATGAAAATATTTTCCTTAATAGCAATTATACGAGTGTAATCTGTGCTATTTTCGTATTTCGTGTTATACTTTTTGTAAAATATATAAATAAATAATTTATTTCTTTTCTGCTATTTCTAATTGATTAAAAATTTGGGCTAGGCCCCTGGGGATCACAGCAGCAACAGTGTACTGCGCCAGTACCGACCTTAAGGGAAGCAGTATCTGTTGTACTGCCTAAAGTTAAAGTACTGTATTTACTTTGATCATATTTAAAGTAGAAATTAAAGTTGTAATATTTTTTGATAAAATCCTCATCTTACATGGAGGTATTACTATAATATCTCTAGGTATGAGTATTAAAGTACCATGTTATACACATCTTCATCAAGGCATACAGGTAAGCTACCTTAACCTCATTGCTATGATGAGAAAAACCTGTCAAATTAGCAATTTTTAAAATATCAATATCACTTTATCAAATTCCTTATATACAATATAATAAATACAGGTCTCCCTCCAACTTAAGACCATTTTGGGACGGGTTTTCATGGTCTTCAGCAACTTTATAAAAATTTGTAATTTAGTCCACAGAAAAGTGGTCTTTAATTGGAGGGATCTTTAATTAGCGAGAGATCTGTATACTTGTTTCAACATAAATTTGCATATGCATCAGAAACAGTGAAGGAACCAAAAAAAACCCCTCGTCAGAGCTGGTCCATATGACTTGCAAGACAAAAAGGAGCATCCACAAAGATACCAGGTTTTGTAAGTTTAACAAGGCATTCACTGCATCATACGGCAAAAGCAACTCTGCCCCCTGTGAGGGCTAGATGACCAGATGCCTCTGCTGATTTTAGGTGGCAGTCTGAATGGGTCGTCATCAAAGATCTTATAAACACAAGTTAGCTTTCTCCGCGATTTATGCGTAACAAATCGAAGCGTCGGTCAAGGTTCAAAAGTTTCCCATTTAGCAAGAGGGCGTCATTCATGCGCTATTACCGAAGAGAAAAAATAATCAGTTTTGGAAGAGGGCGTCCTATCTGTTGCCATGGATATGAGATGGTTCCTGTTCTGCTGTTCACAGGATTGATACCTTAAGGTAAAGTCGCGCGGTGTACTGTATGGTCAGAGTGGTCAAGGGTCAAAAGTTTCCAACTTAGCAAGAGGGCGCCATTCATGCTTTATTACAGAATTTGCACTCGTAAATCGAGGAGAATGCTATCTTGTGTTTACAAGATCTTTGGTCATCATTAAAAACAATCCATTCTGCGCGCGTCATTGCGTTTTATTCTATATAGAATCGTGTCAGCGACAACCGCGGGCGCAGTGAGTACCCGGCTTTATCTTCAGGGGGCGGATCCAGAATTTTTCAAATGTGGGGGTGGGGGGTGCACAATAATCTCAGAATAGGTAAGTGAGTAGCACATAACATTGCTTTGCATTGAAAATTTTGAAATTTAGTGGCAAAATGGGGGTACATGTCCCCCTGTCCCCCCTCCTGGATCTGATCCTGAGCATTTAAATTGTTTATATTGTACTTATGATTATGAAGAAATAAATGTTTATTTGAATTGAATTGAATTGAAGATTACATTATAAATATGTAATTTTTAATTCTTCAAAAAAAATTGAAATGTTATTCTGCATTATTATAATGAAGGATTTTTTTTCAATCTATAATTGTACATACTGTATAACAATTTTCCTGTATATAAATTTATAATAATCTAATTTGTTTTTAAAAAATTAGTTGTATGGATAGAATTGAATTGATAGGCCTAAAGTTTGGTGTTTATAATGTGTGGTGTTTGATGTTTTATTTTATATACCGTATACTTTTATTTGTTCATATTGTAAACTCCAAAATATTTCAACCTTTGTTGCATTTTGAGTATTTTATACCAAATAAATAAATGCACAAAATAAATAAATAAATAATAATTTGTCTTTTAGACATCCAGCCGTTTGAACATCAATTACAGGATGAGTATATATAAAAGTGGATACACAAAAGTAAAAAAAACAGTGTAAAATTCATTGAAAATAATTTAACTCATTCTTGTATGATACACCTCAACTCAATACAGTATTACTACTATTACTATTCAATACTGTGTATTTAATTCAGAATTTTCTCCAACTGAATTAGTGGTGGAAATTTCCATATTTTTGTATGGGAAAATAGCTTGAATTTACCCACTTAGACTGGGGCCCTGGTGGGGTCCAGGGAAAACTTCACTGGACTGGAATTTTGACTGGACTGCTGACAGCACATAGGTGTTTTGCCACTGATTACTCAAGTAATATAAAGATTAAGGTTTGTTCTTACAAACATTAACATGGTATAAATTTGCATTTAAATTTATTTTTAAAAAGTCACAGGAATATAAAAATTGAAATAAGTAAACATGAAATTTAAAAATTTATATTAAAAAATATATGCAAAAATATAAGAAGATGAAAAAATTGGGTTTTTTTTTTATCACCACCTCATTTTTTGACAAAAATCTTTTTACTACCAGATTAGTAAATACTCTTTGATAGTAACTTCATTGCTTCTCTTTTATAACAGAGGCACAACTATAAAAGATGTGCAACAATAACAACAAATCAGTATAAACCTAATTACAGTGATTAAATAAAACATGAAAATACTGAAGTAGAACAAGCATAAATAACAGTTTTTAACTGAAAGTATCCGTACGTAAACATAAACACTTTTGATAAGGAACCTGAATATCCGATGCTGATTGGTCCAATCTTTACTGGCTCGCTATTGGTCAATTTCATGCATCTACTTCGCATATAATCAATCATCATCCAGCTCCCGGCGGCGACCGCGAAGGGGTTGTGTTGTCATGGCGTGACATGGGATAAGAAACGTGAATTTTTTGAGAATTAGGAAGAGATAACGTTTGGTTCATCTTATATCAAATCCACACGTACAGTATGGTCTATTTGTGTATAATTATAATGTATATTATATGTAGATATTAGGCCTAGTAAGATGCAGAGCCAATGTGAGTCTGCTAGGCCGCAAAAATGTAAGGCCTGCCTGCATGCGTTTGTGTGTGTTGTGTGTGTGCGCGCTGAGTGGATGAAACACAGCTCCGCTGAGTGCCGACCTAGGCCTTTAACTACTCCATGGTCGAGAATAGGCCTAGGACCTATACATAACTGGAGTTTATTAACGTCACACCTAGGCAACTTGTTGGCCTTTTTTTAGTACAATTGATTATGAAAAGGCCTATATTTTATGGTTAATTTGTATGATGACAATGTTGATAGGCCTTTTTGATCTATTTTAATTTATTTGGACCATAAAATAGGCCTAGCCTAGCTAGGCCTAGTCCTTGCCCTACTTACATGGAGGAAAGCAAAGGAGCCTAGGGCTAGGCACTGGCAGACTTACTCTTAGGCCTAGCTAGGCCATAAGCCTAGCCTAGTCTTAGAGAAAGGTCTAGCTCCCCCCATGAAAAATATCTTTATCATTATCAACAATAATAAATTTTTCTTGTGAGTGAAAATGTAGAATGCGTAATTAACAGCTGTGGAATTTAAAAACAAAATGATTTATGGGTCACTTTTCAAAAAGTTGTTAAAAAAGTCTTACTGGTCGTGGAAGAATTTTTAATTTCAAATTTTTTTGCTACATCAACCTGAAGGGCTATTATCCGCCAAACATGAACAAAAAGTACAAAATATACAGTATACAAGAGGTAATTTAACTATGCTTAACTATAATTGGGCCTACATGAAAAAAGCGGTTTTAATGTCGGAAGGAGAGGATATGGCAGGATCGAGAGCGAGGTGGCAATAAAGGCACACAGCAATGGCAAAAAAGAAGTCGAGAATTTTGTGCATGGAAGGGCAGGAAAGCAGAATGTTGAGAATTTTGTAACGTGATGGAGGACGATCGTCGAGGTAGAAAAAAACGAATGTAAAGAATGGTTAGGTACAATATTTGTGGCACGAGTCGAATGGAACAGTGCCGAAGGAAGTCCCTATGGAGATGTAGTTATAAAAAAAAAGAGTGGGATCAATAATTTTGGTAAGGAGCGTTTCGATACGTTGAATGAAATATTTGTCGCATTTTGGAAGAAGGCTGTAAAAAGAGTAAGAATATTCAAATGCAGACTGAATGTGGGATTTGTAGAGGATAACTATGGATTCTGATTTAAGTGTTTACATTATTCAAGGATTTATAGAGAAGTAAAATTTGGGCATGCTTTTTAAGGTCATGTGTTATGGTTATTACTAAGTATTTGATTTGATGAAAATAGTTTTCACTGATGTTAAACAATGTGTAGTCCTATTTATTTAAGGGTCTAGGCCTAATGATAAACTTCTGTAGCATTTTTGTCTAATTCTGTATATCCGTACTTAAGCACAGGTAGTCCCAAAAATGGATAATTCAGATTTGTCTAGTGCCTAATATGGTAAACCCATACCACTTCTGTCAGTAATTGTCAGATTTAGTGACTGTTAGATAGTTTTGCCCCTACCTACCATTCAAAGTGCATCACTAGTTTGATAAACTAATTTTGTTTTATATTTTTCACGCTTAATTTTAGTGAACAAGAAAAATGATAAAACGTCCAAAACCAGGAGAGAATGAAGACGACCTCTTAAAACTTCAGGAAGAATTCTTAAAGAACAAAGTGAACCCATCAGTCACTGTTTTCAAAGCTGGTGACAAACGCAAGGCAGAGGGCAGCAGACAGATTGACAGTGTTCCAGAGAAACATGGAAAGGTCAAGCGTGATGTTGTACAAATGTCAGGTGGGATTGGCAGCCATTTTCTAAAGATTTGAAATATAATTCCGCTATTTTCATTAAACATTAATGCTTGTATATTTTTTTTATCAATTTAATTTCCAACATTTAAACTGAAAGTCGGCAGATTTTAGTGAAGAAGTCATTCGCCATAATGATTTTATGTGGGAATGCAACGCGATAGGATGGGTGGAGTGGATCGTCAATCCCACCCACAATCAGCCAATGGCTTTGTCAAGCCGTTACAAGGAGCAGAGATGAATTCATTGGCTGGTCCTAGCGACCAAAGAAGTGTGTGCCTGCACTTAGCTTTTGATCATTAATATGCTTAATTCAATACTATAAACCTGTTTCATAATGTTATTGAATATTGTAATATGATTCTCAGTAGATGTTCATACTTGAATAAAAGCATGTGACTGTTAAATACAGGATAGGTTACAGTAAACTGTAAAACTATATAACTGAGGTTTAGGAATTGCTGTATACCACCTTCCAGACTCAGGGTTGGGGTTCCACTCCTTAAAATTTACATCCCTTCTCCCTATGCTCTGTACGTTTTATATGACAAATACCTGTGATTTTCCTGTGGGTAAAGCTCAAATCAAATCAAATCATCCCAGAGGGAGTCTACTACCATCTAAAAACATGCTGGGTCTGACTGTTGAAGGAACTCCTTGACTGGATTAGCTATTTCGCTTGTCATGACATGACATCATGACCATGTATAGGCACATGATGTGCTTTTGATGTTGACAGAACGTACACCACATGTGTGATAGCACGAGAAAGTATACTTCAATCTTGTAAGAGGCACATTGGAATTGTATCAGAATGTAACATAATTTATGTGTGAACAATAATGTTCCCACCTCAATCTTCTGTCCCAAATTCCCATCTTTAGTCAAAGCATTGAGATATTGTTATCAAGACATATGATTATATATTTTATTATTATTATGTAGACTTTATGAAAATAAGTAATTTAAATTTCTACTCGTCATTACATTTCAGCGGGATTATCAGGTATGGTGCCACCAAGGGTCAGTCAGGCTCAGAAAAAGAAATCCAGGTTCAAAGAGGAAAGGTCTAAAATGGTAAAGATGTTCAAAATATTTTTTATTTATTTTTATATTAGGAAAAATATTCTACTGAACAGAGTATTATTTATTATATACTAAAAGTAAATTCTGTTGACACTGTCCACATGCAATCGTATCAAGAATAGCCCTTCAACAAGAGGTTCCAGTTGTATGGGAAAAAAATGTCTGTGGTGGTATTCGAAGGCAAGTTTCATACCCATTGTCCTATCGGCTATATGTGCAGATCGAGGCACTTTCATACAACTGACTGAAACACTCGCACATAGTAGTTCTATGTTTAAGCTAGAAAGCTGTAGGTCACAGCTTGGAAATCATAGCAAAACTATGGATTGAACCCATCTAGTTTGAATCTTGAGAAATATGTATCCTGTAAGATATTATATAAAAAAAATATTGTAAATACATAAATGTATTAATATTTTCAATTTGTTCTATACTTGTTTTAAACTTCAGCCAGACAGAAGATCTGAACGGATTATAATTGACCTGGATGGCGATCAAGATCCTCATGAAGCCATGGACGGTATGTAGTCAGTAGGTTTTCTTTAAAAGCGTTCTTGGTTCTGTGTTCTACAGTATTGCAGTTGGCCTAGTAGAACATGTGAAATATAAATATTTTGCTGTAGATTGTATGTAGTAAATGAGAGTATGTTTAGTGCCTGTATGCTAATTAGTAATTATATTGTTAGGCAGAGCTGTATGTAAATTAGTAACTGACAAAGGTATTCTTAAACAGTATTGTTACTAATTCAACTATTGTGATTCTCCTGGATGTAATTAATAACTTCTTGGTTGTGATGTAAATTAGTAACAGACATAGCTATTTTTAACCACCTGTATGTAAATTAGTAATTGACATCAGTTGTTAGCCTGGTTCTCACAAGAGACCTAGTATCCAGATTGGGAGCTAACCGTTAGCACCTGAGTGAGAATGCCCGATCGGTTAGCGCTAACCGTTAGCGGTATCCGGATACACTAACAGTTAGCAAGCGCTATCGGTTAGCAAGTTGAGCGCGTTTCTATCATCATCCAATCACACGTACGTATTAACAATTTCCAGTTTCTTTTTGGCCAGTGATTCGATCATCATATTCTTGGTATACGGATCGGGATTTTCTCGTATGGACGCACGGCAGCTAACAGATCCTGCTACCCATTAGCTGCCGTGTGAGAACATAGCCGTTAGAAACTTTTATCTATGCAAATGGGTAGCTGACAATTGTTAGACACCTGTATGTAAATTTTTAGCTGATTTGCATTTCTCTGCCTTGTTTATTTTATTTTTAATTGCTACTATTAATTTTAGTAGAACTTACTCAAATGTGATATTTTTTCTAGCTCAAGATTCAGATCTCCGAAGTGTATTGACACAGATAATGGTAAACTTGATATGATTGTTGATATTATTTTAAAACTCTTTGACCATTACCCTTCCCACATTCTTGCCCTAGTCACTGATTGCAACCACTATTTCCACAATAAAAAATCCTGTTTCAGAATGTAAAATGTATGTTGAACACATCCTTTTACCAAGGGGTGTATAGAATTTTATGTAAATATATTTATTTCTGTCCATATGATGCAAAACAATTTAAAATTAAAAGTATATATATATATATATATATATATATATTGCATTTGGATACATACTACATATTTACACACATGCAAATTTGTTTATTCAATCTAGACTACATAAAACTTATTCCAGTAATAATCCAATTAATTTTTCCCTAAGGAACGTGATGTCAGGAATGTGCCAGTATATCTTCCAAGCTCAACAACTCAAGGATTTCCTACTGTACTACATAGAGGGCATTCGTCATCCACTGCTGTAAGTGTTTCATACATGACAGCTGGATTTCAACACACCTTAAATTTTTTTGAGCACGGCTTGAGATGTTGGAGGAAAATGATGCAGAGTCTGCAATTTAAAAATGTTGGAAAAGCACCATATCAAATTATTGCTTTGAATGAACACAATAGCAATATAACCCTTGTTTCCATAAGATCACACACTGTCAATACAATAATCTCTACACAACATAGCTTTCATCGACACAACCAAGAAGATTAAAAAATTTGGTCCCTGACACCATAAGCAAAGTTAACCAGTTTAATCTAACTGACAAAGTATTTACACACAAATCTTAATTTTGTTTCTGCAGACATTGGGGAAAAAGAAAAGTCTGTTTGCTCAACAGGTTGAATCATGCAAGCCATCAAGTTTTGGTGTGTCAGTAGCCTTTCCACCTGTCACTGTGATGACACTTCCACAGCAAAGTGCAGCTGTTGATGAAAGTCGTAACAGGAATGAGTCTAGTAGCTCAAGTTCAACATCAAGATCAAACATTGTGTCGGGAGAAGGATTGCAAAGTAAGCCCGGCAAAAATGAATCATCTGCAATTCATAAAGAAAATGTAAAGAAAATAGAATCCATGTCGGAGGAAATCTTAGAGGAACAAAAGAAACTTCTGAGCACGCTTGGTATGTAACAAATGCTGATAAAATGTAAAACATTTTATTTACCATTTTCGTCCCTTATCCAATTAGGAATAAATTTCATTTGTAGCATCGTAGTTTAGTTTCAAATGGAAGGAGAGAATGCCATTAATTTTTATACCATGTATAGTTTGTATTTAAATTAGGTCAAATACAAAAATCAAATCATACATTTAGCAGAAAGAGAAACAGACAGAGCTTCAAGCAATTCTTAGAAACTTAACATTTTCTTGTTTTTTTTTTTGACAGACCCAAATATAGTTAAATTTTTGCAGTCTAAGAAAGGCCTTCCACAAAGTGGTGCTGCAGTGCCCATGGAGACAAATCAAGAAAACATCAGGGAGCATATAGAGTTATCAACTGAAGACAAGGATAAAACAATTCCATCGAATAAACTTCTGGAAGAGGAAAATGATGTGGAAGGTAATATACCAAATAAAAATCTACCATTCACACCATTTAATATTAAGAAAATTAATTAATATTAGTAATTAGACTTATAATAAACCCCAACTGTGTTTTGCATATTTAAAACAATTAACATACAAAAACGATGTATCCAAAGCTGTTCATATTTTTTTTTAAACATTGAAGGGTTTCTCATAAGTTCTGGTCACACATTTGGACAGCCATTTTGTTTGGTTCTACATATGTTAGTATGTAACATTTTCCTACAAAACTTTAACAAAGTCACTTGTCGCAGAGTTTCGTTGGCATGTTATGTATGTTCGGGTGATCAATCTCGATACTCAACTAGCATTTAGTGTTTTTTAAAATACTCTTTTATTACCAGCAAGTAAGCCGATTGAGGTGAAGGAGGAGTGGGTTAACATGGCTGAGGTTGAGACGGAGAAACTGGCTTGGCTGAAGGATCTCCCCAAACCAAAGGCTAAAAGTAAAGAAGGATGCTTAGCTCGCTTTGATTTCAACGGTCGCTTGTTAGCTAGGGATGCTGATGTACCAGTTAGGGAAGGACTCCACCATCATGGTGATGAACAAGAGGTAAGCGAGAAGTTACTACTACTAGCTACTGTGTGTATATTACGTCAAGAATTATTTTGAGTGAATAGGGTCCTTGCATGGCTGTCTGAAAGAGGAGGGTGCTTGATGTGTGCTTGATGTGTGCTTTATGTGTGAAGGGACTTTCTATCTGATTGTACTTAATGTAATTCTAAAAACAATGAAATTAAGCCCATTAAGTAGCCTAATATTCTAATGTATTTATGGCTTGTATTTTTCTTGCACACCTGTGTGAAAATTATTTCTTTAAACTGTCTTCTATACTACAGAATTATAATATGTTTACTATTCTCTGTAGACGCAAGCATTTTTAGCTATATTTTCACTACAGTACTTCAAATTCTTCACTGATTTAGTATTCAGTGTAATATGATTCTATGAGACCACAATGCATTGTGTGACAGATCATTTTTAAAAGCGACAACCTTAGACTGCTACCCACGATCAGCAAACTAGAATGGACAATAACATACCTTGAATGAATTTTTCAGCTGACCGTTGTTATGATGGAGTGTGTGTCGGGCTTCAGAGATCAATGAAATGTTGCCTGTTTTTAGAAAAGAATTGTTTATTAATTTCTCTGTTCCTTCTTGTTAAAACAATAGTACTTTCATATAAATTTGATTTCTTGTACTGTAAGTGCTTGTTGTTATGTTGATTTACTGTACCTAACCATTCTTTGTCGTGTAGGTAGCAGGTTACACAATAGAGGAGTTATTCATGTTATCAAGGAGCACGGTACAAAGCCAGCGAGTGATTGGCCTTCAGACACTTGCTCGAATTGTATACAGTGTAAGGAAGGATTTTCATCTATTAACCTATCATTTGTTGGTATTGATAGTAATTCATGCTAAACAATAATAATCATAATCATACTAATAGTTAGTAATGATTCATTAATCTTTTATTTTGGAATTTCCAAATCCATATAAAAATCAACTGCACTAAAAAGTAATTAAACTACATACTATAGCAAAAGAAGCATTATGATTTTTAATCAGCTTTAGACACAAAAGGTCAATGATATGCCAAACAGTGAACTTAATCACTTTTTTGAGTGGCAATAATTTTCACGTGAGAAACCATATGTGCTCTACATAAACTATGAGGCTTAGGGAGTGGAGTTGCTTTGGTTTTGAAAAAAATCATGTTATGACAAAAATTGAGCTCAGGACCTTGGGATTCGAAGGCAAGTATCTTAACCACCAAGCTATTCAACTCTACTCATAATTAAGACTAATGATAATAATCACTATAAATATATAGCACATTGTATATAAGTTGCTGTATTAATAAGAAAAAAATAAATTTTTCTCTTTACTAGTACAGAATTGATGACATTGGTGGGGAACTTCAGAAACCATTAATTCCAATGCTGCTAGAATCCGGGTTTATCTTCCTAGTTCGGTGGGCTTTGGATGACAGTTCAGAAGTTGTTATTGGAGCAGCCGTGGAGGCTTTGGCATCATTCCTGATAAATCCCGGAGATGAGGTAAGCCATGCCGTTTGATTGAATGCTCAGGGATGGATTGCTGTAACCTTTTATAACAGTATCAACACTCAGCAAGCTACAGTTTGATGTAGAAAATATTAATATTTTAATACAAATTGCATTAAAAAACTGTATGCATTATTATAATAAAAATGAATTTTAAATTTTAAAATAATATTAAAGTGAAAGAGTTCAAGCCAAGGAGTGACAAAGTTCCTATGAAATTGTGCAGCAGCTTGAAATGCTGATTACAAAACAGATTCCCAATAACTACATACTGAAAGGAGACTATATTTCCTGCAAAACGTTAGGTTATTAGATTATGTAAACTCATGTAGGCACCAAAGATGTACATTTTTGTTTAATAAAAATGAGGGTGAGATCATTTTAATAGTAATAATATTTGGGATTTTAAAAATAATGCTTTTTTTCATGCTTGTACATTCATAAGCACAGATGCCTATAATAATTACTAAGTCTTATTTTACAGGAAACTCTTGATAACATATATTTCTGGTCCCATGGTTGTGAAGTGCCTTGCTTGGTACCAACTGAGGCTGAGGAAGAGAATGATGAAGACGATGAGGAGGATCAAGTTGGAAATAAACCTGAAGATGCATCAGGAAAACCAGATAAACCAGATGCAGAAGTAGTGAATAAGGATGTTGTTATGGTACAAATGCTTTTTTCTTTTTACTTTTTATACAATGTCCTTTTCTGTATATTTTCTATATTACATTTTATAACATGTATCTATGCCTTTGTATTGATCTATGTTTGTATGTTCAAGTGGCTCTAGGAAATGCCACCTTAGTCATAATTTGAGCTAGCAGCCAAAATGGGTGATCAAGCATTTAGCTATTTTCATGGGTTTTTTTTTTCTTAAGCCTCAAAATATAGGAACATAAAAAAATACCCTAAAACTCCAGCCTAAGCTCAGTATAAAAAAGTATAATTCTGATTCAAAATACCTGTCTATTTTGGATATTGTGAGTTATTTCGATCCTATATAATTTGATGTCAGAGGTTAAGTAATTCTTAGCAAAGAAACACATTTGAGCTAATATAAACTACCAATTTCATTCACCCAATATTTACAAGTACTTCTATATGATTACATTCACAGGGTTTACTAAAGATGAATGTGTTACCAAGATTACGATACATCCTTGAAGTTGTCCGTCCACCTGCAGCTGTAGTTCTTAACGTGTTGACAGTGCTCATAAGAATGGCCCGCCACTCGCCACAAACAGCAAACGAAATCTACAAGTGCCCTCGCTTGATTGACACAGTTGTAACATTGTTTATGCCAACTACTTCCTGGGTCAAGCAAGGTAAATGTGAACTTTTCTTTTGACTTTTTAATTCTCCTCTCCCCAACATGATTGATTGTCCATTATAATTTATAAATGAATTATCATAAATTAACATAGCAAGCTCATTAAATGTGTTTCATGTAGGTTAATGTTTGCAGTGTTAAGTTGACATCTGTTTGACCAGGTTTGCTTGGTTTTGTTTGATGACAAAATAAGTTATTTGTTGGCCTGTTGCATTTGCAGGTGATCTTGTGACTGATGTTTATAACTATCCAGTAATCCCAGCTGTCAAATTACTGCGTGTTCTCTGCCTTACGGGAAGAAACCTCGCAGCCTCATTGGTATGTCCTAAGGGAATCTTTGTAATGTGTGTGAACTTAAGAAGTTTATTTACATGAGTTTTAGTTACATGTCATAGAATGATTGAACCTGCATTTGTAATACTTGTTTAAACAAATATCCTGAATGGCTCCTTTTGAATGGTTATAAGAAGCATTATTTATCATTATACAGCTTGAAAATTTTAATTGTTCATTTTATAATATTATTTAGCTCCTATTTCTTTACCTATATTTAACACTATGACATGAAGCTTGTTAATACCCCTTTATATATGTTTTGTGTTTCATTGTGTTCGCGTGGATATTTGAACCTTGGAGCAATTAAAGAAATTGTATTGAATTAATATTTCAACTATTTTATGTTTTTTCTAGCTTTCCAAGTATTCTCTGGTTAGTGTTATAATTCGCTACATCTCTGTGGAGCCAACAGATATGCAGATGAACATTGGTGAAGCATATAATCTGAGTATTGAGACTTTTAGGCTGTGGCATGTTCTGATTAGCTATGGTTTGTCATGTGATGCATTCAGGTATATAATCATTAAATAACAATATACCTTTTCATATGTAACACCTAATAATATTTAACTCCTAATATTATTTTTATTTTTTTTTTGTAGTTTAAGAGAGATGAGGGTAGTTGCAAGTATGATTACCATTTGTATTGGATTGATACATTAAAGATTATGAATGAAAATGAATCCATGATATATCAAAATAATAAAACATGATCAATGCATTTTAAAATTATATACAGATAGGATAGAGTCATTTAATGGACACAAATATTCCTACCTTAAATTCTTACCTTGCCTTTCTTTGTTCTTATTACTGTAATGACAGTTGAATGATTTGTGAATTGGTATTTAGTATATTATTGTGTTATAAGCAAACCCTGTGTAGTACGTAATCTATTGTTTTCATTTGAATTTGTACTGGGAAAACTGTTTTTATGCTTTGTTTTAAGTGAAAGAGTAAACTTGATTTAGACATTTAAAGTTAGCGTAGATAACCATTTTTGAAAATATACAATTAAATTATTGTTTGGTTCGCAGGGAACTCTATCCATTGTTCATGCAGCAGTTGCAGCTTTTCCAAAGACTCTCGGTACTTCCCCTGTCTGTTACAGAGGAGCCAGCGACGGTATCTGCCCATCACTTACAGCTTCTGAGAGCTAGTGCAATATTTTGTGTATTAGAGGCGACAGTGAATGCTGCAGGCACAACAGCCCATCTGCAATCTCAACTTAACAGGAGGTAAGGCATAGTAATAGCAGTAGTAGGACTGTTGGGTAAATGCTGATGTCATAACTTGACCTACTTCTTTTGAATTCGTTTAAAACATAACAGATTCTCCATCTAAAAGTGTAAACTACCTAAAAGCACAAATTCCTTTTAGCCACACCAGGCCCACAGATGAACCAGTTCTTGACCAGGTTGCCCCACCACCGATCAACTGGAGTCATGTAACGGGGCTGCTAGGCCCGGTTGAACTGTGTTTTCAGAAGTGGATGGCAGAGATGTCCAGGGCTGAGCTAAATCTAGAGAGGGAAGCTATGACACTAGCAGGTTGCTGTATAAATTTCTTGACATCTTTTTATGGGAAATTAACAATGCAGGTAAAAGATATTTAATTTTTCATTATTTATCTGTATTTTATTCACGATGCTTGTAATTATTTTATTCCTCTGTCCCGCTGGAGTAAGTAGCTTGCTCCAAAGCCTCTCTGAAGGCCTCCTTAGCAATGATACCCATTTGGGTTTTAAGGAGAGACAGAGGGACTCGGTTGATGGGCCCGGAATAGCCTCAGGAAGGGGCCAAACCCTCCGAAACAGCGGGTGTCGCGGCTAAAGTATGAAACACTAACCACTCACGGACCATAAAGAAGGAGGCCGCGGGCCTACGAGCGCAAACCTCACAAGGCGTTTCTTCATTGCAAGTCTGACAGCATGAGCAGGCCAAACGCTTGTAGAACTTAACATTAGGCTTAGGCCCCCCACACTCAGCGCAGCAAGCTTTAGTACGAGTGATCGACGTGGTACGAAACACAAAACAAACTCAAGAGAAACTTCTTTATTAAAAACATTTAAAGGAAATTCAGTCTTCTGATAAATGACAATTCAATTCAACACTCGCTGAAGCGCTTGGGTGTGGTCGTCGTTCGTTGACCGACGATGAAGGAATGTGGACGAACCTTGGGCGTGGGCAAAGTCGCCTCCCGGGACAATCGGTCGATTCTATTTTTGTCGTAGGGCTGTTCTTTAAGGAACAATGGCAATTAGTCGGTTTATCCAGGTATCTCACTCATAGACTACCAACATCACTACTGATTTGTGTATTTTATACTGTATTACATTTATGTAAATATCTATACAATATGATTTTCTTAAGTGAAGTTGTATTGTTAGTATGTAGAAAAAAAGCATTTGCTTTGTTTCAAGCAAAATGCAGTAGACTCAACCAAGGACGCATTAACAATCTCTTTTCTTTAACAGACATCCCATAATGCAGTAGAATGTTTGGAACATTTGGAAGTACTTATAACTGGATCACTCATTCCATTGATGACATCATCAGCGTTTTATTCATTCATGTTGAACCTTAGGTATGATCTTCAGCTGATTTCATTTTTTCAAGTACAAGACTCGCACATGCCTTCAATGTCATGATATGCAAGCTGCCCTCAAGGTCTTAACTGGTAGTCTTTCATTCGATGGGAAGGGAATTACATCTAGTTGTGCATGTTGTACAGCACATTCTCTAGCAATGCTAGGTACCTATTTATCCTTTGTTTTGAGAAAGACTGATGGAGATAGTGTTACACAACAAGGGGCCTGCTTCTACAAATGAAAAAGAAACAATTTTTTGGGTGGTTGGACATATTATACTAATCTGAAGAACGTGAAGACAAGCATTGTTATTACAAATTACATTATGATTTTCGTTTTTGCAGAAATCATTCATCTTGTAATTTTAAGCAGTGCAAGTCAAAATCATCACATCAACTGCCGGACTTTGGTTGTCACATGGATAATGATCAGGTGCTTCACCCGTGCATACAGAGGCAGTCTACCGTTGGAATTATGGGTAGTCTATTCAAACTCACAACAACAATCTTGAGGATACACAAAGGCATGACTGGAAAGGTAGGGATATGGTATCCTGGTGCATTTTTCTGTCCCAGCCTATTAGATTGTAGGAGTTGGACATATACTGTAGTCATTTCGCTTTCTGACCCATAAATTTAACAAGTTTGTTAATTTAGGTATTTCAATGTTTTAATCTAAAATTATTTCAAGAGAAGGTTTTTTTCGTAGTGGTAACTTATCTTATACTAATTTCATTTTACCATGTTGTTAAAATGAGAATAAAAGAGTATCGTATTGTAATTAATTAAGAAAGTAAAATTGTGTTACTACTTTCAACTCACAGTGTTAAGTTCAAGATGCATTCATGATTTTGTTTCATTTCAGTTTTGTGCAATTGTTGAAAGCAATCATGTGATTGGCTACTTGGAAAAGGTCACCAAGAAGAGGTTAACAACTTCAAGTCGTCCCGCATCTTGGTTTTCTAGATTTGAGCATCATGTCTTGTTTCTGTTACTAAAATTGTATTATTTGGTGGTATGTTAAATTTCTTTGATTCATATATTTTATTCATTAGCTCTGGACAATTTTTACTGGCAAATTAAAATTGCATAATTATTGTTTACGTAGTTTAACGACCCAAGTTGTGTTCATTTTTTTGTATTTCGTTTATAGCCTTCAAGTATCTGTGTTTGATGTCCAAGACACTGAGAAGAGATATCTTTATCAGTTTTATATTATTATTATTTAAAACTCTTTCTTTTTAAGGCTCAGCAAAGTGACAGCTGCCACCAACATAGCAACCTGTACCACAGCATAGCATTAGTCTTGTTTACCAGCCTGCATGCAGGGGATGAGCACCTGGCTCATGAACTTCTCTCCACCATGCTCTTCCATACAGATTTCATAATGTAAGTAAAACAAATAAGTAATACACATGTAAAACAAGTAAGGAAAACACTAAAACAGTACAGCAATTAGTAAAATACTAAGCACAACATTAAGTACAACTCATGCCGACACATCCAAGATATACATACCAGTATATCAACATGTTCAGACAAGCAAATTCAATCTGTGCATATAGAGGTATAATAAATCAGTACATTTGATATGATTGTGCATGCACATATAACATTCATCTCTATGTGCCTTGAAGTTTTAACAAACATTAATGAAAACACTAAGAATAATGTAAAACATTATATAAAAGAACATCATTAAGTATTTTGCAATAAAATCTTAAAGAGCCTGATGAAAAAAACTATTAAAATATCAGTGTATGTTTGACGACGAATCAGTAAATATCATTTCTTGCTAATTTTAAATCTTATAGAAACTGATGAAAAACGCTATTAAAATATCAGTGTATGTTTGACGACAAATCAGTAAATGTTATTTCTTCCTAATTTTTTCTTTCTTACCATCTTTTTACAAAGTGAAGGAAAGGTTGGTGATCCTATAGCAGCAGATCTAGCTGACTTTCTCACCACATCCAACACCACTCGCCAGCAATCCGTTTCTAAGAATGTTGGATTGGAGAGCCAGCCTGAAGTGAGTAGGGGAGAGCTCTTGCAAGACGCCTACGGCAGCCTAGCCACTATACGATCTACCTATATGGTGTTCTTTGCTAGGCTTGAACAAGATGTACTTGCTTCCAGGTATGTAGGGGTTTGAACTTTCCTGTTTAATAGTAATATACATCTAAATGCAATTTAATAGCTAGAGTATTTTACTTTTCTTTTTCTTTTTTTGGAGTAATGGTTGATGCCTACTTTATTCTCATAACCTGAATAATTAACAATTATTTGTTATTAGTTTCTAAACAAAAAGTAAGAATGTATTTTGATTTTATTTATTTTTTGTTGTTGTTGATTTGTTGTTGAGTTAAGCTTGGTTAGCATACAATAGCTACATGCTTTCGCTGACAGCTTTCTGTGATGCTATTTGTTTGGTCTGATCAGGGATCCTTCCCGATTGCATCGGGACTGCTACGCACTACAACGATTGCACTGAAAACACTGTAGTGATTCTAAGGAAGCCAGACTTTACTGCAGCCCTCTAAAAGAGCATCTATAAGCTGATAAGTTTTTACCACAGTAACAGCAAGTTAGAATTAAGTATGAGTTCTAAAATACCCAGATAATTTTAAACAGTTAGATATAGCGAAGGATATCTTACAGATAATTGCAGTGTGTAGTCGAATTTCTTTTTCTTGCAACATAAACATTGAACAAGTTTGATAACATCATATTTATATGGTATGTATTGCTCACCAGGGCAAGAGCTAACCACATCCCACATGAGATCCAGAATTTTGTGCTACCAGCTCACACTGGACAACTGGCACCTACTGATTGGATGTTCATGCCTCTACTTCACCTATATTCAGAAACACAAACTGCGTAAGTGGTTGTCAGTGTCTTATATTTACTATTGCTGCCTTACAGTCATTTATTTTACACTTCCCTCTAACCATTTTCAACAGACATCTTCTTGGTCAGAGTTGTTGTCCTATGTATGTTGTGTTGTTTGTGATTCTATCTGTTCTCTTTGTTGTTTTTTTATCTTGATCAGCTTGTCCTGTATTGACTCTTTTCTCATCTGTATTCTGTCAGCTCTTTTTCTGGTTGGCTGGCCCATCTCAAGATTTTATTTTAAATCTTTTCGGGCAATTGCCTTTTTCTTTTGCATTTTATTATTTTGTTTTACTCTAGAAAAAGCTTATTAGTGCTTTGATCTATTTTAAATGAATCAATTTTAATTCAAAGGAAGGAAATAAATGATTCAGAAGAAGAAGAACTTTGACTATTATTCTACTACTAATACCAGCTTGTTCACAGAAATTTAGGAAAGCATGTTTGATGTAAATGAAAGAAACAACCTTAATTTTTAAACAGAAAAGCTTGATCACCTTTGTCAGTGTTTCTATCAAGATCTTTTTAAAGTTTAAAAGAATGCATTGAAATATTAGACATATACAAAAAGTACAGATGAAAAATTAAAAACAATGAAACACAATGAAAACACAGAAATGTTATGGGCCTTATAATATTGCTTACTTAACTGTGCTGGTCCTACTACTTTACTAATTCTACCAGTTCTATTGTACTTTTTTCACTTTCCTTTATCTTTTTCTTTCAGTGAAATGTTGGGAAAATCAGTTCAGTCGTTCCCCACTCACATCACCAATACTGTCATTAATTCTCTTCGCTGGATTTTCATAATGGAAACATGGCGAGGAGAAAGTTTAAAAGTGGTACCACTTGCTGCCAAGATGACCCGCCTCTTCTGCTTATTCCTAACAGGTAAGATCTTAAGCCGGGCACTCACGGCACACGACGGTCGTCGGCCGACGCGATTCTATGAAGAACGCAACGTTGTGACGCGCGCGCAACGGATCGTTTTTATTGACGATCCATTCAGACTGCTACCGACAATGAGCAGACGGCATTGCGTCGTGTAATCGCTCACAGGGAGCCGAGTGGTGAGTGCCCGGCATTACACTATAAGTATGCACACCTTTTTTCCACATGTTAGAATTGATTTGGTTCTTTTTTGATGATCCAATTAAATTTTGTTTTAATTAAAAAATGTATGAATTGGACAATGTCTTGCTGATACCCTATCAGCATTCTCAATTGAACAATATATGTTATTACAGCCTAGTGAATATGTAACTTTCATTGTGTTGAGGAGATTTCTTGCTATTCTGCAATGGATGAGGTTATCGTAAATGTATGAAGCTCGTTCGCCATCACATCATGACCACATATAAGCACATCATGATTATATATGGCCACATTTTTTTGTCAAATAAAATGTTATAGTCTGAAAATTTTATTTTCTGACAGGAAATAATAATTGGATCATTAGAAACAAACCAAATCGATTCAAATATAATTTAATATTGGATTCATGTAAATTTTTTTGATGATATTTCCACATGGTATTATAGTTAGCCAGTCATCTGATGTCTTTTTTCTTTATATATACAGGTAATGATCTATTCTTTGAAGACCAGGTGAGGTCATACCTGACTCAATTGATGAGAATGTACACTAGTCCCTCCTGGGAGCAACAATTAGACTTTAATATTCCAATACCTGGTGTAGCTTCATTTCCAGACTTGTAAGTGAATCTTAAAGAATTGGTAATTTACCATTTATTGATAATAACTCTGCAGATAATTACTATGTACTAATAATACTCTGCTGCTAATCTTATGGTTTTCTATGCTTACCATTAGGTATATTTCAATGCTGACCCAATTTGCAGCCGTGTCATTTGGGGACCATCTTTTTGGTCATGCCATTCTCCTACCCCTGCAACAGCGGTTTAGCTCACAACTAAGGAGAGCTGTTTGGAGTGAGCATGCAGGGGTGTTAAGGTCTCTATCCATTCCTGTCAGCAAGGTAAACCAACATATTTTTCTATTCCTAACATTTTATTCTGATTTCAATGGCAGATTCAAGAAATAAGGATGCCCTGGCCCCAATAATCCATTTTACATTTGTAGGCTCCATATTAAATCTTATGTATATAGCACGTTTAGATGGCTGGAAAATGCATACTCTGACATACCTCCCCAGTCTCCTGCCCTTGAATCCACCTATAGATTTTGATCAGAGTTTTTTAACCAACAAATTTTGAACAATTAAGTTTTTCTAAATTAAAATGGTTTTTGATTTAAAAGAAAAATTTTAATCTTGCCTCAAATTTTATCTTTGTATACAAAAGGCAATCAATTCTACTTTAAACAAAGTTCACACTTGTTTGCACACCGGACAAATACAATTTATTTTATTGTTATAGTGCATAGGAAAAATGCTTTAAATTTCTATAAGTGGAGTTGAATAGGTTAATGGTTACATTGTTTGCAATCCCAAGGTTCTGGGTTCAATTCCTGCCATGGTAACCAGATTTATACTCATGACCAATAGTAACTCCATTCCTTAAACCTCATGATGAGACTTGTATAGTATTTTGTGTGTATATTTTGTTTGAATTGCATTCAAATGAATGATTGGTTTCAGTAATCTCAATGTTTTTTTTTTCTTGCAGTTCTTGATACCTCTAGAGGGTTTCCTCCACCCTATAGAAACAAACCAAGAACTTCTGAGCATGTATTTGTCAGGCCTATCAACTGGAATAGTGAAACAGACATGGTGTCCTGTACTTTACCTCATTGCTACTCACCACCTTGCTAATTATGTGTTCAACGACTACAAGGGAAATGATAACAAAGAAGTTGTCACCAATTTTAAGAAAAAAATTATTCATCGTGTTATGAATATGAAAGACCAGGTAAGAAATATAATGAAATATAATATAATTATGTATATTTTTAAAATATTTACTGGGATGAATTAACAATTTCCAATGCTTATGTCCTGTGGAAGTAATGGAATCCCAATGGAAATACATTTCTTCAAAACCTTTTTGGGCTATTCTTTGCTTTCAGAGTTTCAAATTGGGTTTGTTTTTCCCTTGTATTGTCTTCATTGTTTTTGTATTTTCTGATTGCTAAATATATTCAAATCAAACATTCAAATCAATCATCCATTCCAACACTGTATTTTTTATTTTTACCTTGTTACAGCCTTTACTGTACTAGTTAGTGTGTTTTTAAATTGTTTACATGTATGTATTATATATTTCTTTTGTAAAGTTTTTTTTTTACAATTATATATTTATTTAATGTCAGTAAATTACTTTGCTCATGACGTTGATGTTTTATTTTTAAGACTTTACAGAATCATATTCTACTCTACAAGTGTGTTAACAAGATGTCACCTCTTGGATTTGACATTTATGCTGAGCTGCCATTACCGAGGTCACAACTTCTTCAGACACTTCAGAGGTAGCAGTTGAATCCTACATCGAAGAAGTAGCTTGTAGGCTGAAGGTGTGTCCCTATATGTTTTTCCACCTTGGTTTATTTATAATATATAGAGTTTAAGGTATGTTTCTACTGATAATTATGATAGAAATGGTGTGCTTATCATTGATTGATGATGGGCTAACCATGGAAAGGAACACATCGCAACTGTATTTTGATTTCATTTGGAACATAGGTTAACAATCGCTTACCAAAATAAAGACTGCATTGCAATTGCATTTCGATACGTCATGGAACATTGCTTAAAGTGATCGGATTACCAAGATAAAGACTGTCTCAACTTTTTTCAATATCGCAAGGAATGTTAGTTTTAAATCGGATTTCCAAGATAAGGACTGCGTCGTAACTGCATTTTGATTCCATGTGAAACAGTTTCTGGTGGTTGATACTCTACATACATGATGTCATCGTTGCTCAGAATGTTATTTGGAAAGTTCAAATTGACTTTTAAAGCTTTATTGCACCAAATTTTAGCACGACGAGCAAGAAGCAACAATTTATTCTCGCTTCAGTCCTTTTCTACCATTTCACAAGCACTTGTCATAGCCGTAACCTGATTAAGTTGACAGATGAAATTTGCTACAGAGAACAGTTTTTAGCATTCAAGGTACTGTATTGATTCTGTGCCAAAAAGCCATTCTTTAAATATGCCAAGAACAACAGTTTTTTAGTGGGCTCCTTTTCTTCTGCCGCAAAAAGCCATGTTTAAAAAAAAATGGTTCTTAAGAATGGTTATACATTTTCTGTAGAAACAAACAATTGTTTACCTGTGTGTTGACATAAGGAAGAACGATAATATCATTTTGAATGAGAAGTATATAGTTTGCAACCTCCCAGTACCTTCAAGATGCAAACTCACAGCTCGCATGGCTGCACATTGTTACTCACTGCTTGCCTGCTATTCGTAGCTATGTATTCCACACTTAATGCACTCTTTTGGCCGCCATCAATGACAATGTTAAAAGAAGCATTCAGCATGGCTTCAGGTAACTTGTTCCCTGCAAAGTTTTCATTAGATAGTTGCTTCAATTCAATTCATGTCAATGTTTGTTCAGCTACAAAGGACAGTAGTAGTAACAAATGTAGCATTCAAAAGCTTTTTTTTTTTTGTTATGTGTCATTTTGATTTAAACATGGTCACGAGAGATTTTTTTTAATGGCCTACTGAAGAATAAGATTGGGTATAGCAGTGTTGAGAAGCTCTATGGAGCTTGAGCAATGTTTGTGGATATTTGGAGCAGTGAGGAGAGAAGAGTGGTTTTAATAGCGTAATGGAGCTCTATAATTAATATTATATTATATTAATATAATAAGGAATTTTCTTAACTAATGTATTCCATTCTAAAATTTTCCCATTAGTTAGTGCTATGTCTATACAGATCACATTTAAGTTGATGAAACAACAATATCTGGTCTCCATTACATCATAGTACAGATATGTGGTTAAAGAGATATAGTCAAGAGAAATTTATTGGCTCAAAGAGGAAATTTGTTGTTGCCAAAGCTCATAATATTAAAATATCATATTCAGACATGAAATTGAAGCATCAAAAGCTTAAAGGATCCACTAACCGATCCAACTATTTACTGAACCAAACCAACTGCCTTTATATTACCACTGTAGTTATTGCTCAGTGTTGCAACCAGGCTGTAAGTGTCTTTTGTAGGCATCACTTTTCAATCATCTAGTCTTTCTTTGTCTCAGCTCAAGTGGTATTAACTTCTGTAGCTCTACCAATTCTGAATGAGTGTATTGTATCATATATGATCTAGTCTTGTCATGTAGTGCAGTTTTTTTGGGAACATGGCTTAGGGATTGCTTTTAAGAATCACAGTGGCTATGTTTATGACAAGCCGCGGTAAGGGCCGATTTCCTCGTAAATTTTGCGTAAAATTGTGTTATATTACCAACATATACATACACATGGCAATTACATTTCTCTGCGCCTAATCTTCTTGAGATTAGCGTAATTTTGACGCAAAGTCAACAGAAGAGTATTACAATGCTTGGTTGAAAGTCTTTTAGGAGCTCTTTTATTCGCGCATGTATTTGCCCTTTTCTACTATTTCTTATATTCACTTGTATATTTGAAGTGTACCCTCAGGCTCCATTGAGCCACAAAAAATCTTAAACCTTAAACGAGTAATAGGATATTTATTATAAAACACTTGCTTAGATATTACTTTAGTAAACACAGTGTCCACTTCAATGTTCCAAGCCTTGGCCATTTACTTCTACTGTTATCAATATTGGTTTCATTTAGCATTTATGGCATACATGGTCATTACATCACATTCACTATCATCTTATTGATCACTTGTCTCCTTAGTGTTCGCTTTAGGTATTCCACCTGCCTTGTACTGATATACCATTTTAATGTGTCCTTTGAAACCAGAAATTGTTTGGTTTATTCAATTTACTACCACAACAAAAACATCCTACACTTGCTGCTGGCCTAGGGAATTTGGATTGGCTTTACTCCTTAAAAAATTGTCTTTTTGTCTTTCCACTTGTCCTGGGTGAGTAGAAAACATTAAATGAAGTTATTCTGGTATATATTTTGGAATATAATTTACATTAACAATCTTCTCTTTTCTACATTAGGATGTGCACTGAGTTTTAAGTACAAATGCAAGTTGAGTATGAATGTCACTCCAAAAATTGACAAGGCTGTTATATTCTACATTTCGCTTTTGTTTAAGCATCATCAGGAATAATACATAATGCAACAAAAAGACAAACTATATACAGTATACAAGTTACCAGAAATCTTCAGTTCAGTTCAGTTTCTCTTTATTGTCATGTAAAAGTTCACATGAAATTCTCTTTCCAAGGTTAAGAAGCAGTACACCATATACACAATATAAATAGATAAAAGGTGCTAAAATAAAGATACAATTCATTAGTTAATATAGAAAAATATAAAATATGTACGATACATAAGCATAGAATCTAACTACTGTATATACACTTATAGATTGCAGCTATCTCATATAACTTGCATTGTTCAATCGGATTGCAGAAGGGAGAAATGAGTTGTTATGACGAGAGGTTTTCTTTAATGAGGGAATAATGCGACCTGATTTACTGAAGTTGATATATTTACTTAGAGGGTGTGTGTTGTCATCTAATATACACTTAAATTTCCTGCTAATAATTTCAAAATAAATATTTTCCATTTCTGTGACATCCAAACCAATTATCTTACTAGCTAACTTGGTGATCTTATGTAATTTACCAGCATTTGTCTTTGTTAGGCTATTGTACCATATGATACAGCAGAATGACATAATCGACTGTATCATGGCCTGGTGAAAAAGAAACAATGTATCACGGCCGACATTAAAACATCTCAGTTTCCTTAAGAAGTAGAGTCTGGTTAGCTTTTTTATACAATTTTTCAGTGTTAGTTGACCAAGACAATTTATCATCAATCCATACTCCTAAGTATTAATATTCACTAGTAGTACAAACATCAGTGTTATTTATATTTAAAGGTGATTTTTGTGTACTATATTTCCTGAAATCAAATACAATTTCCTTTGTTTTACTTACATTAATAATCAAGGAATATGCATTAACACTCCAGCATCGGCAAGTACACACAACTTGACACATGAACAAAGGAACACAACACCAAACTGTGTGTAATTGTCGATTATTACTTAAATGACTAAACAGACTAGGGATCAGCAACTTACCTTATCAAGTATGCTCCCCATGTAAACATCATTCTACCGATAAAACTACATTATAATCAAAGTACAATATCTGAAAGCAACAATGTCTAGATCTAAATAATACATGGTTGTCAACTTGTAGAGGGAATGAATTTTACCAGATACCCGCAAAACCACACGGGTGGCACTAATCGCCTGTTCCATTTAATGGTGGATCAGGGGGTGGTGGAGGGAAACTTTTCCTCAACTTGAGTTACACATCCACCCGAACTACAAATGAGGCAAATGTCCAATCAGAGTATGTATTAATTTGGGAAAGTATATTGTCCCAGTATAGTGTCCCAGATTATGGACCTCTCGTTGCAGGAACTTACACTTTCGCCCCTTTAGTTGAAATCCGATCTTCATTCGCTCCAATACCATCTGCAACCTAGTACCTAATGACATGTTCTTGTAGAATGCAGGAAAATGCTAAAATGTCATCTAAATAGATTACCAATTAAGATAAATTTAAATCTGCAAAGATTAATTCCATTACTCTTTGGAAAGTGCTTGGACTATTGACCAACCCTTGTGGCATCCGTAGAAACTCGAAAAGTTTTCATGGAACTCTGATGCTATCTTTTCCTGAGAATCATTATCCATAGTGATCTGGAAATAACTATTAGCTAGATCTAAGGATGAAAAGTATTGGGCTCCACCGAAGCTCTCATTTCTGGGTAGTGGGAATGAATCATGGATTGTTTTGGCATTTAATTGCGTGTAGTCGATGCACAGACGCATAGAGCAGTCTTTCTTTTGGATTGGTTCACTGAAAGCCACTGAGATGTTGTCACCATAAGCAGCATCATATTCAGTACAGAACCTCAGAAGGTTTACTAGCATTTTCTCATTCAGGGAGCTTACAAAGCGTTTTAAATATGTAGCTACTGCATTCTCATTGACAGACATTTGATCAGGAAATTGCAATATCGAAATCGCATTTTTAGTAGTTGGCCGCAAGTCTTGGTTCATTTTTATAAGGAAATTCCTTATGGAAAAATTATCTAAGAACCGGGCGCAAGGCCTCGGCAATAAACATGGGTTTTTGCACGATTTCTTTGTGGCCCTCCGCTATGATACATGCAATGTTTTTCTTAGTTATTATTTTAAAGCAATCATATAACTTAATAGTGTATCATCTGGGAAGAACTCAAGTGCCACCTGTCAATCCAATTCTGGAATAAAATCTAAATTTAGTATTTATTTTTAAGGCAATCATATAACTTAATAGTTTATCATCTAGGAAGAACTCAAGTGCCACCTGTCAATCCAATTCTGGAATAAGAGCTAAAAATTCACTGCAGTGTAAGTTTATAAAAACAATATGCTGTCTGTTCATTAATTTAAATGCTTAATTGAAATTTCATAGATGCCATTATAGCCTAATTAAATCCACTTAATCCTAGGAAAACTTCCATCCACGAAGCAATGTTTTGTACGCTTGCGTCGTTGGTGGTGCATTAGGCTAAATCTATAGCTCCTCTACTCTACACTCCACCTAACAAAGATTTATTATAACTTTAAATAAATCTGTTTCTCAACGGGTAACAATACTACTACTAATCTCTGTGCTGCCCAACGAATATGATATATGCTCTATAATTAAGTGTTGCAAAGCTTAACTACTACATTATGCACTGTACACGAATCATAAGGATTCGTGTCAGACTGATTTTTAAAGTTAAATTAAACATCAATTAGTGAAACTAGCCCTATTTCCTCGTAGCCATGCGATTTTTGAATCACGCATTTTCTTTTGCCTTGCTCTGATGTTTTTGCAGAGTATTTGCAATCGCAAATTTGTATACTTTGATATCTTTTGCTTGATATTATGACAGGCAGGTAGGCTAAAACAAAGGATATGTCATAAAAACTTCTTGAAAAAAAATCAGTAATTCAAGGAATAAAATACATCAATCCAAGAAACTTCTTGCAAGAAATAAAACAACAAATTTTCTCATTACAATGACGTGGCTATTGGATGTAGTCACTTCCACTTGCACAAACATTGCATGAAACCCATTTTGATGGGAGTTGTAGCTTACATACACCCATTGTGAAGGGGGCAGTTCAAGAAGCTGATTCAAGTAACTTAGCCATGACAAACTTTCTCATTGCAATGGTGTGGACATGCCCAAGTATATCTGGTGAGATTTTTCTGATCAATGCTAAGGCATTCTGTAATATACAATAAGTATTAAAGATCTTTTGCTTGATATTATGACATGCAGGTGAGCTAAAACAAAGAATATGTCATAAAAACTTCCTGAAAAGAATTCCCCATTAACAAGCTTCTTCTTTTTTTTTTTCTGTTTTTTAATTGAACTATCGCGCACCAGATACCATCCTGATATTTCTCAGTTCCAGGCTGTTGTGCATTTTCTTGACTATAATTTTGTTAAATGGTGTTAACGAAATTATAACAAATTTGCCACTGAAAGAAGATTTCAGTGGTGAATATTCATTAAGTTCAAAGGATTAGATCAAACTTCAGATTTGGCAAAACTTAGGCCAAGTTGAGGTCAAAGGTAAAATTTTAAAATTTTAGAAACTTTCAAGGTCGTTGGACAAGATATTTAAGCGAGTCTTAAATTAAATGTAATGGGCGGTTGTGATGATATTAAGGGCAAATTCAAATTACAAAGATATTTAAGCGAGTCTTAAATTAAATGTAATGGGCGGTTGTGATGATATTAAGGGCAAATTGAAATTACAAAGGTGAGAGGTATAGGATTCTTCAGTAGTGTATATCAGAACCGAAGAGGTTCTCCTAACATTCTTGCGTTAGTTGGGAGGTTAGAAGAAATGTAATCTCATATACTAAGTAATTGTTCCTGTATTTCTAAAACTGATGTAGTGGAAAGTACCACTCCTGTCTGGATTATCTTCCATTCCTTACCAATTTGTATTCCCTTGAACATACTACTGAAAGGCTGAATGAAGGCCTGTACATATTTCTCTTTGCTTAGTTTACTAAGGGCTTTACTAGATGTTGACTGGACATCAAATCAAACCACTGTTCATACAAAACTCCCTGCACTGACAGCATGACTTAATAGATTTAGTGCATACGATACTTTCTTTTTCTCAAAATGTGGTTTTAGTAGCGAGGGACATAGATTTGGGGCAGTTGTAGTGAAGTGTTGATAGTATCAAAACTGCAATGCAAACCATTTGTTGCCTTGCGTTCAAAAGCTATTGACTGGTCTTCCATTTAACATATTTGATATTGTTTTCTCTTGCTTTTGTTTCTTCATCATGACAATTGACATATTGTATTTCTCTTTCAGTCAGTCATCCTTTAGCTATTGCATAGTCTTAACGCTTTGATGGGTTGCACGTGCCATCCATGAGCAACATAACATTCCCAGGAGTAGAACTCATTCACATCTTCATCCTTCTTATATATAGGGGCAGCGCAGGGTGTTTTCCTTGTTTAATGTTTAGAAGTCTTTCTTTGATTCCATCAAGGTGTGGTTTAAGTGAACACAGTAGGGGTATGTCAATGATTTGATAATGATGTGTGGTGCTAAAGCTAATCAGCTTGTATTCCTAAACTTAAGTAAATATCGTCTTGTTTCTTTGACTCCTTAACCAAGTGGAATCAATATTTTTGATCATCTAGTGACTTACATGGACAACCATTTTCAGATAACATTTATTTCGATAATAATGCCAAACAGATACAATTATAACAGTACAAACAAAAATGACAAAAAAATGGGAAAAAAACATTATTAATATTGGGTCCTAGCTAGAAGTAGGTACTTGTCTCGCTGGGACATCCATTCTTCGAACCACTCAATACGCTCCTCCATCTTTTTCCTCTCAATAGTGGCAAAATGCCTATCACAAGGCCTCTTATAGGCAGACATGCTGAGCTTCACTGATGTGAACTGCTGCATACAACGATAGAGCTGTAAAAGCTTAAGATCTCCTAAATCCTCCGCAGTAAGCAGTCGGAGTCCTATGTGCGTCGTATGAGTTCCTCTTTAAGGAGGGTCATCCTCTGGTGGATTTAGCAGTAAGTCGCGCACTTCCCGTGCAATCTCAATTTGTAACGAACCAACTAAATATGCAAATTTCGTGGCATCGACAGTTGTTCCCCTTGTAGAGTAAGGTTTATATAAAAGATTATATACAAATTCAATATTGCGGTTTAAATACAAATAGTAGAAATGCTACATAGTCTACAATGACTGTAGGGACTATGATTATTTCATCGTGTCGGAAGTGGCTTTGTGGCTTCTGAATTTCAGACCCGTCATTATTTGATGATAACAACAGCACCTGAGCTTGTCGATCCATGATCACCAAGTTTAAGCATGATTTTCGTTGCTTTTTTTGCCACTACTGTTGCTACTACAGTACCTTGGCCTTGGTCTGACCACCAACTCCCATGCAATACTTTTGGTCTTGTTGTTTTGGAAGTCTCTCCTCTTGCTTTCAATCAGGTTAATTTTCTCTTGATTCAGCATTAGTAGATGGGTCTTCTCCTCAGTGGACCAGTTGATTTTTTTTTTTTTTTAGGGTTGGACCTAAGATGCATGAATCTGAAAACATTTTGGATGGCAGGGCAAATGTAGACGTTTGAAATTATATACAGTAGGCCAGGCAATTAATTATTGTTTGGTGTAGAGCTATACACTGTTTGATAGAGCAAAAATCTAGCATCATTTGATACATAATATGCTGTATACATTATTACTAGTACAAGTAAAATTGTCTACGTTTTGTGATGTGATTGCCATTGGGCCCATTTGTCGTTTCCTCACATTTTTCTCCATCAATCCTTTGTAGTCATAGACTGCTCAGTCGACATTGTATTTGCACATATGGCCATACCTCATTGAGTAATTCATAGTACTCTGCAGGTAGGAGAATGGTTTCCTTGGAGCGCAGAATCTGCCCTGCTATCTGCCCTGCTGCTAGCATATAACTATGTCCTTGCACTGAGAAAACATACAACAGCAATCAGACACAAGTTTATCCTTTAAAAGATGCACTTCTTAAACATAAGTTTCCTTTCGGTGAAGCAACAGTCACTGTCTTGGGGGATCAAGTATGATACAATCTACAGTATGTCTAATTGTATTCTCAATGAAGATATCCTTTGGTGTTATCTGCCCCTCTGGACCTTTGTTTTTTTACCAAGTTAATGAAAATCACAACGGCAAAGTCTTAACCATTCCTCAAGATTAAGGCTTTCATAGAATCTTCTCCTACAACACATTTAGTGCGCATAGTGACTCCAACTACTGTACAACAACACTCCATGAAAAGTTGCTGCTAACTGTTAACTTAATTTCTACTGCACCAGCCTGGGAAAACCTGAGAATGATGAGATCTTCTTTACATAGAAACCAAGAAACAAGGCAGGAATTTTTATTTGCTTCATTCAAAATACTTGTCTAGAATATAGGCACCGGAACCTTGCTCGGTGTTTAAGTCGCTTAAAAGTCACGAGTTTAGGTTTTAAAACTGCAATTTATATCTTGAATGCGTGTATCCATCCATCTACATCTTGTATGGTAAATGGCATGTATTGTTTCCTATCATGATTGTGTAAACTGTAATTATTCGGTGGGAATTTTTTTATTTTTGCGATTTAAATATATTGCTTTGACAAACAAAATGGCATCATGAACAACATTTTTGTAACAGTATTTCCACATAGTTTGTTACCCCTGTTTCAGCAAACAGGGGCATTTAACAGGACTCTTTGTAGAATATACTCCAGGATGCTGTCTGCTAAATTTAAAATGATGGTATTGTATTTCCTTATATCTGCTAGAGGTCTAATATGTGGCATCAGGAACTCTGGCTAATCATATTGTTGGACAAATACATTTCAGTCTTCATCACCTACAAGCCTTGGGATGTTGACCCCTGATGTAGAGTTTGTGTCCACATCATTGCTCACAAAACACCGTATATACCACTTTTTCTGTAGCCTAAACTCCTAGTCAGGTGAGGATTTGGGTAAATCCTCATGCTGGCCACGTAGGCAGCACCAACATAAACGCCATTGTGCTGAAGGCATTATTTTGTATTTTACTATATATTTATATACTTTGTATGTGTATTTTAAGACATCCTGTAATGGGTGATACCACTGTTGGATGTAGTTGAAATAAAATTAAAATTAATATAGGGAATATATCACTGTCCTACTTGTAGGTGAAAATAGCTTTCACAAGAGAAACATACACACATGATGCTTTACACAAACTAAATCTAAATATGAGCATTAAGGAGTGGCTTTAGGTTGTGAGGAACACTGACTGGGATTGAACCCAGAACCCTGGGATTGGAAGGCAAGCATCTTAACCACCAAGCTATTCAACCCTACTCCAATCCTGAAAACTTAAATGTAATAAATTAGAATTTAGAAGTTTGATTTATTTTAATAAATGTGTAAGTTGTATTGATTTAAAACTTGGCTATGTTGTCCCTTTAATCCTGATAATGAGAGTTAATTTAGGTATGTTTTTTTTTTCTTGTGTATTTGTATTGTGAAAGGGATTATCACTTAGTGGTTAATTGGCCTATGAGCCTAAATGAATAAAATACAATAAAAAATAAAGAAAAATGTATTCTTTTTTAAAAAGCATGACAAGAAACATTCTTGAATTATTTGGCCCTAAACATACTGGTGCTGGATCACATACAGTGGCTATTGACTTTATACAGTTTGTTAGAAATAAATTAAACAAACAAACAAGCACTTATAGACACAATGTTAATGCTCAAAAAAAAACCCAAAAAGAACCTGTAAATTAGTAGAAATACACATTGATTCTGTAGTTCTGTAGTAACTTTAAATTAAGAAAATATTTAAATTATTTTGCAAAGACCTTTACCATGTGTTGTTCTTTTTTATTTTTATTCCAAACTTCATTGTACAGTCATCTGTATGGGTATTTTAAAATCCCTCAATTAAAGATATTTTTCTCAAAATTTTTACATTTTTTAAGATAAAATATCTGTTTTTTATAGATTTGTGACGCCTTGTTTGCAAGTGGTATTCTGTTTTTTTACAAGCTTTGATCTTTCCCCTAAAGTGGGTTACATGAGGATCAAAAGGGAATGATTGAGCGCATCATCTTGAATGGCTAACGTCTGGTATCTATACCGCCTCTAAAAATTTACCTTTCAGGGAGTACAGAAAATTTACTGAGTCCCTGGAATCTTAAGCAGTTTAGACAAGCAGCCGACATTGAGACGGGCACCTGGTTTAACCTCCGTCACCTCGTGCCTTAGGCTTAGTGTTGCTTGCATCTCATGATCGCTGCTTAATCTACATTGATATTAGTTCAGTTTTTCAGATATTAGTTTTATATCCTGATAGTTGAAATTCATTTAAATTTGCTGTATTGGAAGTAATTGAAGAAATTTATCATGATAGAATTGACTGCATATTGACCTGGAATCGATGCTGTTCATCTTCATAAATTTAATAACTATTCCTCGTTTATATTTCCTATCAAGCTCTTCTATTGGATCATTGCGCTATATAAATGAAGTAAATTTTAAAAATAAATTAAGTTAAGTGTGTATTTAATTTGATACTTACCTTTATTCAATTTCGGCTTTTGATTATTCAAAAATTGATTGAAAATTTACAGAATGAACAGGAATACTTAAAAGTATATAAGAACAATTAACAAATGGCCACGATTATCAAAAGCAAATATCTATCACTTTGAAGACTTCTTTTAAGTGAACAGAATAAAAAAAAATAATAAAATAAATATATAAATATGAATGGTTCACTTAGAATATTTGTTGTAATTATAGTAAAAAGACTAAAATACAAATGAGGATGGAAAATGATTGAAAATGGAAGGCTGATATAATGTGAAGCAAAATGCACAGCAAGTATTTGAAAAGCCTCCCAAACTCAAGATTGAGAATCAAAACTGCAACTGCAAGTGCTCCCACTCTGACTGGAAAACTAATATAATGAGAATGAAAGACCAATGCAATGAAATGGATGACTGATGGATTCACAATGAGAATGGAAGACATTAAAAGAATGAGAATTATTAACATATGAAAGTCAGTCTTAGACATATGATGCTCATATGTCTAAGACAATGCTACCCATATGTTTTCTCTGAAAAGGCTAGTAAATTTTGCACTTCCCCATCCCTATGAAAGTTTTGCTTTTTGAAAACTATCAAACTATTATTTACATTGTGTACATATCTACTTCAAACATCTAAACTGCAATGCCTCCCTCTGTTGGTGAAATTTCAACACTATTGTACCTCCACCTGCACAAAGTTTCTGCATGGAGTTATAATTATAATGCCATGGATACTTGGTTCAAATCTCCTGCAATGTCATGTACTCTCTCAAGCAACAAAAAAATCTACCTTGTCCAAATTCAGATACATAAAGATTATTTTATCTTGCTTTGCATTTTTTTGCTACTCTTACCTTTTTCAGCTGGCTATGCACCTTGTACATCAAAAGATATTAAGGAAGTTCATTTTTCCTGACTTCCCAACTTGGGATCCCTAAAAATGAAGAACTTCAAATATATAATTTATTGTTTTTTATTTTTTTTAATTTTGTCATATGAACAAGCCATAACATTCATCCTTTTGCATGAAAGAAATTTTTTTTAAATCATTTGTCTTCTGAAGCCCTTGTTAATCCAATGTTGATTACCTGTTGAGAATAGGATCTATTAATATAGTTGTCCGGCCGTCCTTCGGTTTTTAAAAATAATCCAGTATTGCTCATTGTAGTCTATTTCAAGACGGCAGACTACAGAGATGATGTAACATGCTCTTGATAGTGGTCACGTTGCCTTGTTATGATCCTTCACCTCACGATGACCTTTTTTTGCAGAAGAACTACTGGTGGATCTCTACCCTCTAGGTGGCGGTGGGCTCGTTGACTGGACTGCATCCTTCACCGTAGCATGACCTCCACTACAAGTGGAACAGGATGGATCTATTTCATAAGTCATTTCTAACTTCTAATATCCTTTGTTATGCCGATTTTAGCGGTTTCATGTGAATGAAAACTATCTTTGTGATCCCTGCATATGGGTTTATAACTCTTTTGTAAAAAAAACATGTTATTTAATACATCACTAAACTGTGAAATAACATCTGAATTACATTAATTGTATTGCTTACAAAAAAACATGAAATTTGAAGTTAAACTGTCTGTAGAAAAACTATTCCAATTCAATTCTTGATTTGCCTTGTTATTTCTGTGTTGGATTGCTTGATATTATCACGTTTGAGGTTCTTCAAATTATTATGCAAGCTCAGAGCATTGCAGATGCTGATTTAAAATGGAAAATGGAAGATCTTTCGCAAACGATACGATTTATTTGTGCTCTCATTGAGGATAGAGGGTGCACACACACAAAGTGATGTTATACTTAAACAAAGCCTGTCTCTTATACACATCTCTTTCTCTTCCGCGCCGACGGTCTCGCCTAAATCAACACATGCGGAATACTGCAGAACAGAGTTATAGATTTCCGATATATTATTTGTCCTAAATGTGTAGTGCACCATATGTGAAAAATTTGATTTATTAAAGATGGTGCTGTTCTGGAACATATTGAGTGATCAGTGCAGATTTACTACATTAATTGTACTGAGAAACTAATACTTTGGCTCGTGTTCAAATGTTGTCTTCAGGCATTGACATCCGATGAACTTGACTTCTACATCTGGGTTTAAGTGTTCGTGACTTTCCGTTTAATGTTGGGTTAAATTGTGCGTGGCTTTTGCATTTAAACCTGGGTGTTATGTGTATCATTCATTTTAATTATAAGCCTATATCTTTACTACATACATGTTTTTAATGTTGATATTTGATAATATTTCTTTAAATAATTTAAACATTATTAGTTTATGATGAAATAACTTCATTTAGTATATAACTCTTATTTTCTTAGCTTAACATGAATTAAATTTGATATTGTATTAGTTTGTATCAGCACTTTTATATAAATATAATAATTCTTTATTTGTTTTTATTGTATCATTTATTGATGATAATGATTTAATTTTACATTACACACAATTATTTGGTACCTAATATAAAAATAATAGTATGAAATTAGATAATGATATAAATTATTGATGATGATTAATTTTACATTACACTCAATTATTTGGTACATAATATAAAAATAATACTATGAAATAAGATAATGTTATGAATTATTGATGATATTGATTTATTAGAGTTATCTATTATTATATATCTTCAAAAAAACATAAATTTGCTTCTTGATAAGTTTCAACTATAGAGTTAAATATTTTCTAGAATAAAATAAATATAAAATACTTTTTAACTAAAAATTATGCTATAAAAAATTGTATTCAGTGTTGTATCCACTAATTATCTATTAGTTAAAAAGATTTTTAGAATCTGGCGGTATTCATGAATGATATCTTGGTCATTGCAAGTCGATCAATGATGATATTTATGGCAGTATTGGACATCGAACAAGTAAATAACCTAACTCCATTTGGATGTAATAAGTGTTGAAACCTATGTCAAATAAAACCTGATGTACTGTCAAACAGAATATAAAATTTAGTATTGTTTTCCTATCAAGGTTAGAATAGTTCAGGTGGTAGTGTCGGAGACCTTGTCCTGAATTACAAGCCTTTTTGCAGCAGGCCTGGGTGAAACACAGTTCATCCTAATTGTTGGCTTACTCCTAAGCTGCTTCTACTCATTAAAGTCTGCCCCTCGGTTGATCCTGATCACTTCCTGTCAGCATATTTGATTCATTAGGATGCTACCCGATTATTTTCATCACTATTAAAGATTCATGGTCCTTGGGCGTTAGGCAAGCATGGGTATATTCAGGTTCGGTCTATTTGAAGACAAATAAATAAAACTACTTATTGTGTGTTTTTTATGATCTGTTGAACCACACAAGAGGACATGAACATTTGAATGTATATAGCGAGATGGCAATTACAGATGATCATTTCTTTGGTGTTTTCCCCGCCCCTTTGTTTCTTCTGATACAGTATTATCTTTTAGGCGATCATCTCCAAAGTGATGGAATAGTTTGATGCTGGTTTAAAAATTTTAATAATAATATACAAATATTGACTTCTCATGAGGGGAATGATGAAATCTATTGGCCCAAGGTGATGTGGAGGCCGTAGCCTATCTTTTTGCGAGGGAAGATAGGTTATGGTCTCCACATCACCATACCTCATACATAGATTCTACGAGACCTAAAAAAGCAATGAGTGTCCACCAAGTAGGCCTAGGCTAGGTATCAATTGATATCAAACAATAACTGCTTTTTTTAGCCAGATCAAATAATGGTGTATTTTTTTTAATCAGGTCTTCCTAGACTAGGCTTAATAAAGGAATGAAAATAACAATATGACTTTTTGTAACAATGTAGTGTCTTTTATTCTGATGTAATTCTAAGATTGTACAAGCGATCAATGAAAATATGCAAATGAAAATGATCAGTTAGAAATCAATTGAAAGAATAAAGAGCTGTGTTTATTATTTATATTGTATCAATTTGAATTATTTGATATGTTCAAAGTTCAAAATTTAAATAGTTTGGTAAAATAGCACATAACACAATGTTCAACATTAAATTCAAACATTAATGTTGAACATTTTAATGTGTAATGTAATTGTTCAAATAGGGCTATGACTGTTAACTGTTTTTAATGAAATTTGTATATATTAATAACTTAAAATTCTAATTAATTGATTTAATTAATCAATTTATGTTGATTGAAATGTTAATATTAATTGTAAATAATAAATAATTAAATTTTTTTGTAATTTGAAATTTTTCTCAAATGTTAATTGCTGGTTTTATATTTCTGTATTTTTCTTCATTGATTTTATGTAAGTTCTTCATTTCAATCTTGAATTGTATTTTGAGCCTTTTTATACCTGAATAAATAAATAAATAAACAGTTCAACATATAAACAGTTTGGCAAAATGATGTATTGCACAATGTTCAACATTAAATTCAAACATTAAACATTCCTCTTACGTTCTCTTCCCGACCGCGGTTGGCGAGATAGATCATAATGTCAACAAGAACTTAACTTTGCAAACCATCTGCAGTGCTCAAATCTAGGCTTTTCTTGTTTATCGTCTGCTCGCAGATCTGTGCGCCTCGGTGAAGGGCCAATCTGTTGTTATAGAAGTCGCAGTCCCCTTTACCGTCAACGCAATGTTAAAGCGGGAGTTTGCATCACGTGACAGGGTAAAAAAGTAATATTTTTCAGGGGAATAGTACTTTCTGTTGCTCGCTTCTTAATCAATCAGATGCCTTGAATTTATGTATGAGGTATATAATAGATAATATTTTATAGGACCTGCCATCATAATCATTTTCTTCATTCATGATCAGTAATATTACAGTTGTTTTGGAATTTTTCTTTTGAACAGTATGTCTATGACAGTCTTTATACTGTTTTTAGACATACACTGAAATGAAAGTGTAATTTAAGATTATATAATTGTGTTTACACTACCTCCATCTTTTGGTGTTCAGTTTCATATTTGGCAGGTAACTGCAGATGGCGCACCTGCTCCTGCTTGTATTGCAGACTTCAATAATGAAACTGCCTCAACATCGGTTTGGTCTGAAATAGGAACTTTATTACTGATCCCAAAGTTTGTCTTTCCTTTTCAATTCAATTTTTATTGCTTTATCAGCCATCAAGAGCTATTGGAGAGCGAGGTTTTATGAAAGACACAAAGCGAAGGGATAAAAAAGTGAGATATCAAGTTTTGAGAATGGAAAGGCAGGAAAGCTTTTCTTAATTCATTTAAATACGAAATTAATCGTATGTTATTATTATCCACCAAAACAGTACAATAACACGTTGAACAACATATTATTATGTAACCTGCATGCTTCCGGCGTAATAAGCCTCAATCTGCACAGTTAGGAGAAGGGAGCGGTAAGGTAAGGTAAGTAATGCTTCCAGCGTAAACTAATACTAAGGCCCTATAAAAAATATTATTAGTTTATCACCCTATCTGGGCAGGAAAAGTGATGAGGGAGGGAGGCTTTTTTTTTAAATTTTTTATTTTGCTAAAGCCAAATATTACCGTGCCCTTAGGTTGTTTGCTGGTGCACTGATATTCAAAGTAAAACATGATTTAGATAATGCAAACAATATCTACTAACTATTTAATAAAATAAATGAAAAAAATAAATAAATAAAATAAAAAAATTAAAAAGAAAATTTTTTTTTTCCAGTACCATAGAAGGCATGCGCGCGAGTGTGATATACTAATCATTTTATTTATTGGGCCTAATACTAAGGTCCGGTTTACCGTCCCATTTACATTTTGTAGCAATAACTGTAGGGTTAGAAGTCTGTAAAAACATTATCTATGGCAACAGCAGTTGAAACGCCTGTAGCAGTGTTGTTTACAGCTAAAGAAGTCATTTGTACAGCAAATTTAAAATTATAACAGTGCATACACTAAGTTTATATGTTATATTTTGTAGTTTTTTCCTTTGTAGATGTAAACCAATGTATGTTTCTATGAGATTTTTCCATGAAAATAGGTGTAGTTGATCGAACAAACCATTTTTCCTGTTAACAATAGTGAGCACTTTTACTTGAGAACATGTCATGACTACTGTCTATCATTCATCCTGGTATCTCTGCCTCAAGCATACGATACAATCAGCCTGGCGATTATCTGTTTATCTTGGGTCAGTATGGCTCCACAATTGGCAAAATGACAGATCCAGTCGTGTGCAATTAATCCAGGGTGAATGGATAAGGAAACAAATTGTTAGTGACATGTGCAGATGGATGGAATGACATTGTTTGTAGGTGAAGACAAGTCAAAATATAAACATAGTTTAAAGTCGATTTGACTACAATTGGATTTTTTAAATTTTGAAATACTGTATATCATAAATAGGTCACACAAAATTAATTGTTATCATGCCCAAGATTGTTGTATGAGGGTATTTAGTATTTCATATACTATCCTATATACTAGTGGTAAACAGGTTTTTAAAGAATATTTATAAAAGTAGTAAAATGAGTCTTAATATATTGTAATATATTTCTGACGTTTACGTTTCCACCTCCTCTTGGGCTTGACATCAATCTTTCAGTTCATCATTATTTTGTATTTTCTATGGAAAAATTATTGTGTTTTATTAATAGCAAATAGAAAATTTGTTCATGATGTTCCAAATTTTATGAAGGTGGGGATGTGAGACTAGCAATTAATTTTATTTGGCCTAATAGTTGTTTATTCATCATAATTATTTTTTATTTTCTATGGAAAAATGATTGGCTTTTTTTTTGTTTTTTTTTTTAATAGCAAATAGAAATTTTTTTTATGAGGTTCCAAATTTGACGAGGGTGGGGATGGGAAAATAGCAATTGATTTTATTTGGCTTATAGTTGTTTACTCATCATTATTATTTTGTTATTTTCTCTAATACATAATAAAAGGGAGTCTTAAATCTTTACATTTTAACCAGCATCTATCATTTGGCCAATATTTTGGTGTTAAATTTCCATAGTAATGAGAAATTGAAGTTGTGATCCAAATGGCTCTGCCCTCGCTGTTTCCAATTGGTCCGTTTTTACACACTATTGCAATCCCAATGGCTGTCCTATATATGGCCCTGTTGTGTCCAATACTTCTAAATGTCATACACTGGATCACAAGTTAATGGGAAGCAATCAAGTCATTGTGTAGAATTCCATATTTGGTCTTTATTTGGTCATCTTCCTGAAGTGATAATCGCATGATAATGTTTATCTATTATTAGAGTATAGTAGTATTATCTTCATTATCTAGGATTAATCAGTAGTCCCCCTGGTGTTTTTGTAGAATTTTATCTGATCTATGATATTTTGATTATATGAATCCAATATAAGCATGGAGGATGATCTAATCTTTAGTCAACATCATTATTATGTATTCATGATGTAACTGAAATTTCATAAGGTGTTATTAAAATTGATTGATCAACAAACTTTTCCTAAGTGATGTCGTAGTTGACTGTTAATTAGGATCTTTGAGAGGTGATTACAAGCAGATTGCACTAAAGAAGTCCCGGGATGTTGTTGAAATTATACTTGTTATCGTAATCAGCTCAGTTAGCGTAAATAAACCAATGATGTACCTCCCAGGTGCATGTACCAAGTTACACAATAAACCTACCTGTCACAATAACAAGACAGGAAATACAAACACATCTTGCCCAGCAGCCTTGGCAGGCTGCCGCTCTGGCACACCGCTTGCCCAGTTTGCCTTGGCAGGCTGCTGCTCCAGCACACGGCAGCAGCACGCAAGGACCGTGCACACCACTGATGGGAATGGCGACAAACATGTTGATAACATCGAGGCTAATACTCTGTTGGGCCAATCACAAGCAAGTTCCCTATTGTGCTAATTATACTTCATTATAGTATGAACTTTACATAATAGTTTCAATATATCATTATGATTGGCTTTTACTCCCTTTAATGATGATCAACCTGAGAGGTAAAGCACTCATGAGATACCTATTTACCTGTACATTTTAATGTCCCAAAATTAAATGACAATTTCTTTTAAATTTAACAATATTTTAATTTAATTACTAGTATATACAAAGACCTATTACTGTAATAGGCCTATAGACATTGTCATGTAAAGTAAAATAGATGTAAATAGTAGGTAGCAGTGGTGGCTAGAACACACATTCAGAGAGGAGGAGGTGGGGAGCTCTCAAAAAGTGGTCTGGCATTTTCTGGCATAGCTGTTGGGTCCAGATGCAAAGCACTTGGGTGTACACCTGGCCAACAGGACATAGAGTTTTTAAAACACATTGTAAATTTCTTTTTAAACAGAGGGGTGACCTATCAAGCAAAAGAGACCCTGTGGAATGTTCTGTTTCCAAGTCTTGTTTGCGGCTTAGGGAAGTTGTTTTTGTTTTTAAAAGGAAAATCCAGACTGGAAGGCAAGTATGTTAACCATGAAGCCACAGCTCTATTACAAAAACAAATCACAAATAGGAGTTGATTTTTTATATTATTAAGCTTAGTACATGGTACAGACTATCAAATTCTATGTGACAAATCTATGTAGTGTGCCTATGGGTATGAAAATGTCATATTACATCCGAATATGGGCATATCACATAAAATTTGTATGTCCATATATAATCATGATGTGCCTATGACCATATTTAGGCATGTCATTTTTTTTTTTTTATTTTTTAGTCTAAACAGGGCTTTACACTTACAGATTGAAACATTGGGCTTATTCGACTGGCTCATTTCGTTGAGTACAAATTTTCGTTGAGTATTATTTTCATTCGACTGGTTCGTTAAATAGACTTCGTTGACAACAAAAATTAACGTAAACCGGAGTGCGTTAATCAGTTATCCACGTGACCAAAAATAAACATGGCCAATTGGTGAGTTTATAAACAGATTTGCATTAATATAACTTAGATTAAATTTCATAAAATAAAAATTATAATATTTACCCACATGGAGTCAAAAAATAATTGTAGGCTAACAGAATTCAAAAACTGGATGAAAATATTTTTTTCACGAAAAACTCATACTACCACAAGTTGAAGCAATCATGATTACACAATGTGTATCGCGGTAACTATACAGCCATTTTGTTTTGTCGAGTATTTACAAGTTTTCTATTCGACTGGTCGTCTTCATTGAGTAGGCTTTTACCGCTGCAGGTGGGCGTGGTTTAACGATGAACGACCAGTCGAATACAGCCATTGTAATTTTGCTTAAACCGATTTTCATTATTAGGCTCAGGTAGTAAATTTGCTTTTTAGTAATTAGAAATTATACCGTAGTTGAATTTTGCATGATTTGGACCCAAAACCCTGTAAGAGGACCACAATCATCATAACCGCTACACTTCACTTTAATTTTTGTATGATAATTGAAATATTAAAATTAACTTGTTAATTACTTTGTTGAGTCAATCTCACATGTAGGTCTAGTTGGTTAATTAATTCACTCAAATTCAATTAAGAAAACCTTGTGTTTAGTATCCAGTTGATAAACATTGGCGTCATGACTTTGTTATTCTTACAACCATCCTGTGCAACTTGACCACTTGGATCAGTGTGAGCTGCTGATAGCACACTGACATGTTTGCAATCATTTGAACTTTAATTGCGTATGATATCTGGAGTTGATGAATTACGATGCCACCCAAATGGTCTCTTCTTAACGAAAATAAACATAATTATCACAGTAATTAACGGGGAATAATAAATTAAGGCAGATACAGATGTTTAGAACAGAAAAATTAGTGTGAAAGAATGATGACTAAGTCCTGCTATTGAAATCAGAAAAAAAGATAATGGATGATAATTAATGTAATATTATCTATTATTTTATTTTATCATTTTGGTTTTTTTTAAATTTTAATTTATTTTTATTATTATTATTTATTTATATATTAATTATACATTTTGTTCGATAATACCAATGAATGAATGATAATAATTTATTGTTATTTATTATTTTATTATTATTATTTTATTATTATTATTATTTATTTAAGCCTTTGAAGGCCACCAATATTTGTTCATAAATTTGTCTTAATTTTATTATCTATCTTTCATTGTTACAATTTTAGACTTACTTAGTGTGTGTTGATTTTTTTTTTTGTGAGGAAAGCATTTCACTTAGATCTAGCATTTCAATCCTGATATACCTCTATGCTTTTTAATGTAATTTAATTTAGTAAAATTGCCAAATGAATTAATAATAACAAACAATTAATATAAATATGTGTGTCTGTCTAGATTTTAATTAGGTGGATCTAGTGTATAAGCTCATGCATGTAGACCAGGAAGAAATTCAGAAATCAAAACAATGAAGAAAAGAAACCAAAATGATTCCGACAGACAGGTACTTAAAAATAATGTATGTCGGAAATACTGGTACTTATATGTCTTATTATGTTACTGTCATTAAAACACCATCTAAAGTTTGAGATTTCCCTTTTGTTTTGTAAGCCACAACCTCTAAGCCTCCTATTTTTTAAATCCTTGAAGACATGTCAGGAGTCTGGTTCTATGCAACTCTTTTTCTTTTAATTGTATTGTCATTTATTTTCCTTTAGGCTATACATTTAGGCACATAAAAGAAGGACATTACTAACACGACACATCACAACACGGACATGATATGGCAGGAAGTGAATTAATCTCTACAGAGACAGTCCTCTACTCTTTTCCGAATAGAATAAGTAGCCTACTATGTTCTTTTTCGTGGAAAAAGACACGGATGTGGAGGAACAAGAAAGAAGCATTTCGTATGATGAATTTTCTGAAAAAGTGAATCATTACTACCTTCGCATGAAAGGGTGCAGCAATTAATCTTGGCACTGGGGCCGTTTTAACCTAGTATGCCACTGCAAAGATAATTGGCATTTGTACAATGAATGCTACATCACATATTGCCAATGAGCTTGGTTTGTATTTGCAATATGTTATAAATAGATAGATAAATGGGCCTATATTTCTTTTTTTTTCGATACCGAATTTTCCCTGAGGTCCAGATAACAAACACTTATATAATTTAGAAAAGACCAGTTTAGAATATCATGGGAAATCCATTTAACAATTAGAATAGGTGCCTATAACATTTATTTGAATTGTGTCCTACCACTAGTCTCATGATGCATAGGGAGTGGAGGTCTTTTTAGTTGACCTAGTTATAGGAAAAAATAGATTTATATTCATTAATTAGTATAATATTTAATCTTATTTAGTGCACTTAATGCCTTTTTTTTAATTCACTCATTTCAGTGCTCAAGTTGATGATTTGTGTTAATTAAAAATGAGCAAGTTAATTGCTCATTGGTTTTTTTTCATTTTTAGGAGACAATAATCATTATTAACTGTGTTAATCTTACTTATTTGATTGGGAAAGATCTGACAAATTCAGCAATTAAATACCAGATCTAAACCAAGAGGAACCCCAAAAACCCAAAGCATTGTCTTATGTCTTTGGGGCCCCTGTTTATTAATATTTTAAGTTGGTTTGATGACCAACTCTCTAGGAGGTACCATGGAGACAGTGGCGGCTCTAAGATATATTTTCTGGGTGGGCTAAGTTGTCCGACGGGGGACTTGAGCTTGTAGGCTCGAGCTGGGAGAGGGGGGTTCCCCCTCCCAAATTAGATTTTTTTAACGAATATCAACCTCTAGATGGCCGAAAATGGCACTCTCAGACTGTGACAGACATGTGTTGGCTTGGTGTGGGCCTATTTTATATGTTTTATTGTCTGACTGCCCAACGAGCTCTGTCCGGCGGGAGGGGGAGCCCCTTGACCTGTCTGGTTGGGGACTTAAGCCCCCCTGCCCCCCGCTGGCGCCGCCACTGCATTGAGATACTCCCTGAAGGAAAAATATCCCCATAGACCCTATATAAGTATACAACTTTATTAGGACTATTTCTATTCAACCTTTTAAAACTTACACACAGAGATTGCTAATGCTGATAAGTTTGGAATAAACAATGTATATATGTTTATTAAATGGTTTACAAAAAATGAATGAGTTAACAAGTTTTTCCCTAAAAGTTTAGTTAATGTACTGATTATTGCTGTCAAAAATGTGTAATGCTGCCACCAGGAGTTTCATACCACTTAAAGTCTGCTAAACAGACTTATAATACTGTATGTATAATACAGTACTGTATATAAATTAAACTGGGAGATTTTCCAAAATCAATTTGTTAGAAGAGATTTCTTGGGAAACAAAATAATAATGATTTTCATGGATTGCCAGAAATATGTCAATCTGATGTCAATTGATAATTAAAAATGTTCCAACTAATTTAATTAGCTTTGCTCTTTTAACACCCCCCTCCCCCCACTAGGTCCAACTTGATGTTGTCCCGCCGTTGTCCTGTTCAGAAAATTATAGCAACCACCACTGATGGTAGCACAACCAGTAGAAAGGTGGAAATTACCAGAGCCCAGTCTGCCAACACAGGAGCAGTGGGAGTGCCAATGTATTGAACCCAAAACTGTTTTCCCTTTTGTTGGTGTGAAATGAGCTAGTCAGTGCAATATACCACATTTTAAATTAGTTGGATTAAATAGTCTTATTTCAAAAGAAAATGTTAACTATTCATAAAAGAAAATACTGTATAGGCCTAAGTGATGCAAAAATTCCATTATGTAGGTCAAAGAAATACTTTATTTTTTTTAATGATTTATTAAGAATTTTTTGGTTCCTTAAAATACATCCATGCAAATGTTCTTTTTTGATTGAATCTTAAAGAAACAAAAAATGTGCAGGTATTTTAAAAAAACATAATTGAAGAAAGAAATCTAATACAAGGCAAAGAAATATTGGATTATGCTGAATCATATTTTCAGAATTTTTCGGTCCCTTGAAGTATGTCCACCCAAATCATGTTCCACTTCTGTAGCTTAGGTCATTGGCTCACCTTTTTGATAGACCTATTTCAGAAGGAAAAAAAAATATGAAGGTGTTTGTTTTAAAAAAAAGCATAAATGACCAAAGAATTTGGCGTGGGCTACAAAATAAAGAAATGCTTCATGTTGCCAAGTCATATTATTCACAATTCTATGATTTTACATCTCGCTGAATTATGTTCTACTTTAGCAGTATAGGTCACAACTTTCCTCCCCTGTGATGTTGGTTTTAGCTTGCTTAACCACGCTGGACTAATGCCAAGCATCATAAACCAGGATATATTTCAAGCCCAAATATAGTTCTTTATGTTATGAAATGTCAGTATTGGCATTGTAAATTTTAAATGAAAATAAAAGATGTAATATTAGCCATGTAAAACGTCTCGGGTCCTGCCCTAATTGTTTGCTAAACCAATTTTAACAATCGCTGTTCACAAGAGAAAAAAAAATCACAATCAAATTTTTCAGGTCTCAGATGGCGTTTGTTATTACTGTAAATAGATCGTAGTTCCTCACTGTAGTTTATTGTTTAGGAATCTTTTATTGTGGGTGAAATTTCTTTAGCTAAGACGACAGTAATCGTTGAAAGTGCTTGAATACTCTGTAAAACGATCCAACCTTTTGTTACATTAAACGACCATTAAAATTGTAAGCCGAATTAAATGACCAAGAAGTTCAAAATTCATGATCAGAATTGAAATTTTGTTCTTAGTCCGAAAAGGAAATTTCTGATAGGAATATTCCTGTAAACAAGTGGTGGACAAGAGAAGGCAGAGGGACACCCTTATTTTGATAAACCAAAAAATAGTTACCCATCTAACTGGAAGTTTATAGGTAAATCTACCAGGAGATAAGGGCCACCCAGGCCACTTAGATTTTTCTAAATTTAAAAGAAATTGGGGGGAAATAAAATTCTGAGAGTGCCATTTCCAGCCATCTAGAAGTGAAGGAAATAAAATTGTGTACCTCAGACCCGACCATGGTGGGGATGCTGAGGTGGTCTGAACCCTCCATGTAAAATTTACTTTCTAGGCCCCCTCTATTTCATCTGCCACTGAAGAGGTAAGTTAAAAAAAGACTGCAGTTAAACTTGCCTAAGTCAAATCCAAAATAGCATCGAAACATTTTTCGACTGAAGTTAAATTTTGACTTACAGATCGTTAATTAATGGAAAACAAAATAATTTGGAATGTAAAATAGTTTCGACTTAGCAATTATTTGAGTTAGGCAAAGTTGACAAAGTGTACTAATTTTATTCAATACTTAGTGCTCAAGAGCTGTCTCTTATACACATCTAGATGTGTATAAGAGACAGCAATAACACCTCATTCATTACCTGTTAAATTCATCCACAAATTTAATCCCCGATGTTGGCGTATATTTTAAGTGGTCTGTCAGAATTTTAGTACGAGCAGCAACAGTCAAATACACCTTAATTGTATTTATTTTAAGCATAAAAAGCTGTGTTTTGACAGGCTACGATCGGAATGACTGTCTAGCGACTTTTATATATCAGTCGGGAAGTGATTTGTTATGTTATTTCTTGTAAGGTACAAGATGTAATCGACAACATAAATTACATTAAGTGACTCAAAAAATATCATACTAAATCAACTCTGTCAATCTGATTTTTTTTTTAGAGAAGTATAAATTTCTTTTTGAAATGTGTTCTATTTGTTTATTTTATTTAGTTTTATTCTGTTCTCACAAATTATGATAATGTAGAAATTAAATGTGAAGATTTTATATTCATCATTTCTAAAATTTAAAGAATTATTAAACCTTTAAACATGTATAATTAAATTTGGTATAATTATATTGTTGGTTTTCTTAGCAGACTTCCATTTCAAATTATTTTTCTTTTATAATGTTTATGTATTTATTGATGATTAATAGATTTCAAATGTGTCATATGCAAGAGCTGTCTCTTATACACATCTAGATGTGTATAAGAGACAGGTATTGAGAAAGAATAAATTAATAAATAAATAAATAATTTCAAATAAACCTAGTTCTGCAATTTCCAGTATTTTATTATCAGATCAGACTAGTTAGCTTGTCTATTTTTAGTGGAAGTTGTTGTCTTAATCATTTTATGGTGGGCAATTCACAATCATTTTTCTTACTAGATTTTTCACAACCTATGTTGTTTTTTGTATCTGTTGTTTTGATTATAGACCTTGATTTAAGATAGTTCTTTACATGTATTATTTATCTTGAAAGTTTAATGTGCAAAGTGAGTAAAATCAATATTGGTTTTAGACACTAATGGAATGATGATGCTAATTACCTTCATTATCCTGGACCGCTTTGTTATCTTTCTGTAAGATGTTTTGAAGGGCATTTTTGCATATATTAATTAAGTATATGACCTTAAAATGGAAGTGAATTTCGAAGTGTTTAGTTCATGAATATATTGTGGTGGTGATGTTTTTTTTTTTTTTTGTTACTGTCAGGATTGGATCCAGAGTTTCATTGGTGGAGGTCTACCAAAAAATTCAAATGGTTTGAATCAACACATGCAGTACCCTACCTCAACCCTATCATGGGAGTAATGTCCTCTAATAATAATGCAGGTGTGGCTAATATATATATATATATATATATATATATATATATATATATAAGACCAAGTAAATAGTAAGCTAATCACAAAAAACATACATGCTGATCAAATTTTATACAAAATAGAGTCGAAATGTGTTGTATATGTAGTTAATTAGAGCAAAGTGTGTTACTCAAAGATCAGCAATAACAGGTTTTTTTTTTCTGAACATGGAAACGTGCAAAATGCTTAATCCTACACCTACACCACCATGCCATCCTCTGTGTTGCAATGCTACATCAGATTTCTTTAGCACAAATGTAATACTCTGCTAGAAATACTATAAATAACACCTCATTCATTACCTGTTAAATTCATCCACAAATTTAATCCCCGATGTTGGCGTATATTTTAAGTGGTCTGTCAGAATTTTAGTACGAGCAGCAACAGTCAAATACACCTTAATTGTATTTATTTTAAGCATAAAAAGCTGTGTTTTGACAGGCTACGATCGGAATGACTGTCTAGCGACTTTTATATATCAGTCGGGAAGTGATTTGTTATGTTATTTCTTGTAAGGTACAAGATGTAATCGACAACATAAATTACATTAAGTGACTCAAAAAATATCATACTAAATCAACTCTGTCAATCTGATTTTTTTTTTAGAGAAGTATAAATTTCTTTTTGAAATGTGTTCTATTTGTTTATTTTATTTAGTTTTATTCTGTTCTCACAAATTATGATAATGTAGAAATTAAATGTGAAGATTTTATATTCATCATTTCTAAAATTTAAAGAATTATTAAACCTTTAAACATGTATAATTAAATTTGGTATAATTATATTGTTGGTTTTCTTAGCAGACTTCCATTTCAAATTATTTTTCTTTTATAATGTTTATGTATTTATTGATGATTAATAGATTTCAAATGTGTCATATGCAAGAGAATGTAGTTCAATATTTGGAAAAGAGTAGTATTGTCTCGTGGTGTGCTGCCCAATTCTTCCCAGAAGGAACCTACTGAATATTAGACTTCAGACTAGGCTGATTTTAAGGTATTTCACACAAAAGAAATCTAAGTCACTATACCAAAATTATCATTCTGGAAAATGTCGCTAATATTTAATCAGAGGAAATGCCATTGAAAAAGAATGATCTAATTCCAAAATTAGTCAACAGCATCCGTCCCCAGTTAGAGGTGTGGGGCGATAGCTAGGAGCCCTTAGCTAGCAGCCCAACCAAGAAGTGTCATATGAAATTTTAGATTGATCTTAGACAATTTTTTTCAATTAATCTGTGGAATATGTTGGTTTTCATTGCATGATTATTAAAGCATTAAGGAATTTTTTGTGTTCAAGACAGGTAAATCCTCCTATATACTTTAACCTCAAATGCAGTGGTTTTGTCATTGACAGGATCATTTGCAGATATATATAACAAAAGACACAGAAGATAAAAAACTAAATAGACATCTTATTGTTTATTTGTCAAGGAATATATGTCAACAATCCGTCAAGCGCATTGAAAATGGATTTGTTAAATCTATAATTTACCTCATTGGTTTCTTGGTGTTCCACCATACAATAAGAACATATGATGTAAAGTGCAGATAAATCCCTTCTACTATTCATATCCAATTCTTTTAATAAGACTTTACAAAACGGGTCAATCTGATAACAAAGGTCAATAGAAAATTTAACTTAAATGACTAATTCAGTTGACACAACCTTATTTTGAAACGGAAGTTAGAGTCCATCCACTGCTTTTATCGTTCCTTTTTAAAGGAACAACGAGTTGTTGTCAAGCATTTTCTATTTATTATTATTAAACATTAATAATGGAAACTGTGTCACATTGTGCTGGTTGTGTCTAAGTTCATTTTAGTATTTTAAAATAAAAATTGAAAGATGAATAAAAAAAGAATTATTACAGATTCATAGAAAATCTCTTCATTGAACATGCTTCAAAACAAGCAGTAAAACAACTCTATAAAATCGTTTTAACTGTCTGCATAATTGATGCAATTTTTCCTTATTCCCCAGAATTGCTTAATAAAGTAACGTTAACAATACAGTAGCGAAGACGACTCTTCCTTTTTATAGTCAGTAGTGGTTTATCGATTTTTAGGAAATGGATTGTGTGTAATATCGTAAATTTCTTATGGGAAGCAATAAAATGGTGTTACAATAATAATAATAGTGTAGATTTGTATAGAGCTAATATCCATCAAAAAAGGTGCTCATGGCGCTTGATATGTGGACTAGTAACTCCGTCAATTACTTTCTTCACCTTTAAAGGCCCCTTCGTGTATTTGCTACCCACTACCTGCAAATGTCATCATCCACCACAGGGGCTGTCTGTACCAGTACACTGGGGTATCCCCTACTCCCCTCAAATGATGTAATGGGTTCTTTTTAGTGCATATGAGCCGTTGCGTGCACTGAGAATACGGTTTATAATCCAGATCTTATGACAGCTTCATTATATACAAAATTTTATATGCCGATGTACTTGGTTTATTACTCACTGCACCCAACACCGCCACAACGCGCACGCAACAGATGACTTTTAATGACGATCCATCCAGATTGTCACCTCAATCAGTAGACTGCGTCACGTTGTCTAGTGCTCACAGAGAGCAGAGTTGGGTTCATCGTACAAAGGTCATATGATGTAGTGAGTGCCCGGCATTAGACAAAAAAAAAAACACTTTTGTGTTGCCCGTTCCCAAACAACTCAAAATTTGTCGAAATGGAGGATTTGTTTTCTGAAACAGAAATGTATTTTTCTTTACCAGTATGCAGTACTTGAATGTTGTATTAAAGACCATTTAGGGCCTACTTTTCAAGCCCTGTGGTCAGTGGCGTATCTTGGGGTGCACACCCCCCTCCCCCAAAAAAACAACTTTTGGGCCCCTCCCCAGTCGCTCTGCTATAAAACACGCTAAAGTAGTTAAATATCAAAGTAGTTAAAAATGACCTCAAATCACCTTATTTTGTGAGTAGCATCCACTCATCATTGAGGTCCCACATTTCATCTTTGGGGCCCCTTCCCTCCTTTCCCCCCCCCCCTCAATTTCAAGACCCCTAGATACACCTGTGGTTACCATCTAACCAAATGTCTGCATTGACTGATGGTTGGCAATGTTCCTAAGAATTAAGCCTAGACCTATAGTAAGTATTGTAGATTTAGCTGATTTCTAAATTTAACTACTTGGCACCACAAGTAAAGTATTTTTGCTGTATTATTGCAGTATTGAAATAACATTAGTAAAGCATGTCATAGGATGTACCATCACACCTAGAATGAAATTATAGGAAAGTGATTGAGTTAAATATGAGAGGACAACTTAATCCCCCCTCCCACCCTACCCTCTTCCCCTTGAACTTATGTAAAATTCTAAATGAGCGCTAAACTACCATATCCTGTCAAATTTATTTGTGAAGGTTGAATTTAGGAATAAAATGTTATTTATAGAAATCCTGTGAAATGTTATGAAAAAGTATCATGTATGTTGTCTATGATGTATCCAATACACGCACAAGAGATATGTAGCACTTTAAGAATGTTGTGATATATCATTCATGTACCACATGACTTCACTACATATTTTACAAGTTCCAGACCAATCTGGTCACATTTCTTAGGCAAGACACTTTACCTGCATTTTTCCTTTCTTCATTCAGGATTATAAATGGTACTTAGTAGGAGGTGAATTATTCACATTAAAATGGGTAATTCTGAATTACACACTTGACTAGAAATACTCTGCAGGGAGCAGTAGCGGAGGTTGCACTGTCGTTGGTTGAATCTGTGTCTAATGACCAGGGAAAAGGCACCTGGAGCACTTTTTCTTAAAGGAATATGTGCGATATATAAATCCTTTAAAATAAAATAATAAACCACCCTCTTATTGCAACAAATACGGTAGAACCCCTTTTAAGGATACGCCTTCTGGACAACAAAAAAAAGTCCTCTTAATACTAATAGGGTCGTCCTTTGAAAAGGTGTTGGCCGTAGTGTTAAAAGATATACTATTCTTTGCTTCATTGCCAAAAAAGTGTCCCCTTAATAAATAGTGGTGCCTCTTAATAGAAGTGTCCCAAAGGATGTTAGTGAAATTCACCATTTTACCAAAAGATGATAGTGAAATTTACCATTTACATTCTACAATGCTTCAGGGGAATTTCCCCTGACTGACAACAGCCTTTCCTTTCAAATTTACTAGGGTAACTAGATTCCCTAGACCTCTGACTTCTCTTTATATTTCAGTAGAAAATTAAATCTAAAAAAATATTTCCTTGCCTGTTAAAAGATATAATGCCATTTATTTTTGGCATTATGAACGATTGAATTTGTTGGTCTGTAAATTTTATGTCGTTTGTCACCTTCATCATGTTAAAAAAAAACAGATGTACAATATACAGTTTTAGATACCTGTAACTTAATTGAGCATAAAACCTGGCTTTAAATACTATTGCTTAGTGTAAAGGCATTCAGTTATTGTTCATTTTATAGACCTCTTGCAATTTAAAATGGTTTATTTTTATCATTTCCTTCTCAAAATTCATAGGGTATGATTCCTGAAGTACCCCTAAAACCCGATATATTGTGACATAAAGCATGAATCCTTTTAAATACCATCAGAGCATGATATTATATATCCTTAATGGGTTAGAACTATAGATTGTGTGGTGATAATTACGCTCTACTGACTCCTTCTTTCCCCTGTCTGTATCAATATCAAAATCGGTTCTGGGCATAACTTTGCATTGGTCCAAACTTGATAGTTGCATTTTTTGTTTTCTTTGTTCTATTTTTAATTAGATTCAGTGCAGGGTTTCAGTAACATCCTCAAATAAATCTACTTGCCCCTGTGGGTCCTTTTGTTAATTACTTAAAAAAACACCTCATATCATTGTAATTTCTAACCATAATGGTCAATGCAAACAAGTAAGCACCTATACTCCTGCAAATCAGGGACATTTAGCTGAAATGTTAATCATTAGATTCATTTGCATCTTAAGTCCTCCAGATTATCAAATTTTATTTGACAAAAAAAAAAAGGTAAAGTTGGGAGAATAACCCATAACTCGCAGCATAAAATTGTGCTGAATTGCATATTGGTGTGGCCAGTGATTCCTCAGTTGCCATAAAGAGGCGCTTATTGTAGCTACACTGGACCTACATTTAAGTCCTTATCTGAGGCTTGGTTCTACCAAACAAAATCTGGGCGAAGAGTGGCTAAAACCGGCGCTAATGTTCAGTAGTAACTTACTGCTAGGCTACTCGAATCGCACAAAAAGTTGTATGCACATATATAGTCATGATGTGCCTATATATGTCATCATGACCATATTTAGGCATGTCACCATGACCATATTTATTCAAGTCACATGTTTTTGTCAAATACAGTTTTATAGTGTGGACAGAGGCCTGAAATAACTTGTACCTTGAATTCAATATGTTGAGTTGCACAATGGTCTAATTCATCAGTTACGCTTGTTAACTGCTTCAGCACTGTGTGACGCCCTCTACCTGTTCGTCATCAGTATTGTTCGGGTTATTGGTTTGTTAGGTCGTCTTTATTAACCTTTTTTCCCTGCTGACATTCTTTTATCACTATTTCTGATAGTAAATCTTGGATGTCATATAGCCATTTCTTCATTCATTTATTAATTTCTTGCCATTTTCTATTGCATTTGCACAGTTTAATTTTCACAATTTTTTCCCAGTAATAGTCAGTTGTATTATGTATTAAAATCCACAAGATTCTGCATGGCCAGATCAATTTAATTCAATTCAAATCTTTTTTTTTATTTTTTCATTACTTTTTCAATACATGAGGCCAAGTAAAATTTAAAAAATAGTTTCTCTTCCTAATATTTTGAAGAAAGAAGAATGAGAGCACTTTTTTTTTTACTCCGAGATGGCAAATCCAAGATGGCCGATGGGAAACACCTACTACTTTCTCACATTTTTACCAAGTAGACACATTGAAAGCAAATAAAAAAAGTGCTAGACATGATTAATACCATATGTATCTCAACCATGAATGATCGAATGAGGAATTTTACTGATGCGAGTTAGCCAGATTTTTGTAAATTTTGTAAAATAAAGGAAATAATTAAAAAAAATAAAATAAATAAAAATTGGTGAGGAAAGAAAAAGGATATGCGAGAGGACGAGAAACTAGTAATTTTTTTTATTTGGCCTAAAGTACTGGTCTCCCAAGAGGTCCAAATTTAACAGTAAAACAATCAAGCAACAAAATATATTTTCACAATTATCAACATGTTCACAAGTGTACAAACAGTACTCTTTTTCAGTACCCCCTCTCTCCCCTCTGAAAGTGTACAAAAACATGTTGATTTTGCAAAACCATTCTCCATTTTTTTTTAAGTCAACTAAAGCAATGTACTTGGTTGCTTGAAAATTAATATTATATCCTTGGTTACATTATAATTTTACCATTATTTTACATATTGCATGTATTGTTATTTTGAATCAACATTTTTATGCATATGTAAAAGTGTACATATTTGCCTAACCACCACCACCCCACCCTCATCCCCCAGAATACTGTTTGTACACTTTTGAAAATGTTGAATGACCCCTAAAATCAAGATAGAATTTAGTAGTAGTTAATTGATTAACCATGGAACAGTGCCCTCAACTAATTTTAACACTTAACAGACTTTTGACTAAAGTCTTTTAATTTTGAGTACTGTAATCTCTAAATCGACTATTATATATTTTGAAATTAAAACTGGTATTAACACTATACACGTGTCACCCAGGTGCTTACAAAAAGAAGTCGCACTTTTCATTTATTGTAATCCCCTATTTGAAAAAGCCTATTATTATACCAAATCAAAAACTATTATTTATTCAGTTTTATTTTCAATCTTTTCATTGTTAGTTGTCACTTATGTGCGTCACTAGTTCTTTGATGCCACCTTAGAATCCAAACTACTAGGGAGGCATCAAAAGACCAGTGACGTGCACAATCCTAAAGTGACGCAGGAATTAATTCCCAGACGACATTTGTTTAATTATACAAATGATTTTAAGTGTCTTTCCGGTTTAATGCATAATTGATTGAAAGATTGTCTCCTGTGAAGCGTGTTTGCAACTATTTGTAACAATAATGGCAATGAGGCAAAAGATTACCAGGTTTATATGTGGTGTGTAACACCAATATGAAAACTTTAGCCCGATTGTCAGCATAAATGTGTTGTCCCATTTTTTGGTACCTCAAGGGATTGGCCTGTCCTCCCCCTACCCCATTTTCTGCCTTTGCCACCACTGTCCTGAGAGTATTGTGATTCGCTGAGTGATTTACATCATCTATGAATGTAATTGTAGTGGCGCCCTTAGGGAAGTCCATAACACATTTTTAAGCCTGTGTATTTGGTGAGAAGGACAAATTTGATATGACTTGTGGGAACATAATGTATAGTAGCTATTTTTATGATAACTTTCACAGTTCAGAATTTTATTTTATAAACAAGCTAAAATTTTAAAAATTACCCTTAACTTGGACTTCCAAAAAATTACAACTTCATCTTAACTCGGCCACATGTCTAATTAAACTCATTCTAAGGTCACAGAGCATCACGCTAATACTCAAAAACCTACATTGGCTTCCAGTTCGACAGCTTATCAAAATTCTTCTTGTGTATAAATTGCTCCGTAACATATCACCCACGTAATGCAAGATCTTCTCAGACTACGCTCATTTACTTGTTCCCAAGCACTCAGATTAACCACAAGTTCATTAACTTTGTCCGTGGGTGCCTTAAAAAAATGTGGAATACACTACCCTTTGAAGTCTGCATCGATTGACATCTTTAAGAAGCGACTCAATACTTTCCTTCTCTGTTTCACCTCGCTAGACGCAGGGGTCCCGGAACGCCGCCCTCAGCGGCGATTGCGAAGCACAAATCAGGGCCAAAAGTGGAACGTGAAATTTGGATATGGTTTCGTAGTCAGATTTGCGAGAAAATCTGACATTTCCGGTCACACATTACTCTCCATAACACAGCACCCCCTAGTTCCGTCACCTCTGGATAATGTTGTTTGGTCCAGGTTAGGAGGCACCTGATCCCAGAAAAGATAAAGACATAACCAATGCTAACCAGAGTACATAAACAAGGATCTCCGGTTGTTGGTGATGGTGTAACCCCATACTTCGGTTTGGGTGCTAGCTTGGTGTTTATTGTTTTGTTTTTTATGTTTTTATTTTTATTTTTTTCATTGTTTTCTTGTCTGCAATATTGTCGAATGCATAGAGACCTCGTTTATTTGCGCTGTATAAATCCATCTATTATTAATCAATATTATCACTGAAAATAATTAGTTATGGAACAAAAAGATTCTTACCCAAATTGCATATAGCTGAGGTGTGGTGGTATGAAAATAGTAATAATATTTATAAGACTATAATAAGAAAATGCAGGAAATATGTAAATATGATTAAATGTTTATTGAATGGATTTCATCTTCTGCCCACCTGTTTGATGCATGTGTGTTTATGCATAGTTCCCATGTGGTAGGGCCAACACCAGGTGGCATCTGATGTTTACAAGGGTAATACTCCATCGGCCTGAGGCTTACTGGTTTTAAACATTTTTATCTGGGAAAACTAACAAGTTCTAGGCTTATCAACTGGCACACTGAGTTTCCTTTGATATGTCTTCTAGGCAGGATTAGTTAAGTTAGCTATGTTAGAACACTAAACAATGGATCTATAATTTTCAAGAGTTTAACATCACAGGTAACTGGGAAAGTGTATTAGAGAATCGTTGGAAGAATAACAATTATGACTGATCTTTCTGATGTAACAATGTAACAGGCAAATTAATTGAAAAACTTGTTTCGTAACCAGAGATTAGTAATTCATAGTCTGTACAAACCTCCTGGGTTCCATTTTGTCAATTCTCTTAATTTTATTTTGGTTTTTTTGTTGTGTGCAGTAAATGTGGCAAATGATTTTTTGTAGGTCTACTACATGTATTGGCTTTATGATTTGATCAGTATAGATCTTAGATTGTTTAAGTTTAGGTGCATTCCTATGCAGACACCAGGGATCTTTTCGATTGCACGACGACGCTAGGACCTAGAACTTCATAGCATCACTAAGATATCATCGCCACTTGCAAGAATGTTGCGTTCCCCTTGTCGTCTGGATTCTGTGACGCAATTTAGCCCAAATCTATGTTTAACAAAGAACGAAGGATGGTCACTAATGAGTAAATCCGTTTTAACATTATGTCGTCATCCAAATCGGAAGTTACCCAACTGTCAAACCAAATAAACTGTAGCATGGCTTGAAAATGACCAGGTTCCAAAAAGTGTGGGTCACAAATTTCTGTCACCCAGTCACAAAAGACATCTCAAGGACCGTAGGCCCTGCCAATATAAAATATAGAACTATTTTTTGTCATATTCCAAAATTACATTTCCAACCCCATTAAGATTTAGACACCAGCCACCTTAACAATATTCTGATCTTCCCTCTCCTTTGCTTTCCCCCATGGTTCATAATGTTCCTAATAATCGGAAAGTAGCAGCCAAGGTATTGCATCAGTTTTATGGCAGTGGTACCAGTTCCCAAACTTCTCCTTGATAATGAACTTCAGAGATTGCCTGTCAATTATCAATGGTATATTCAATCAACTCATGAATCATACATAATTAATGACTTCCCAATGCCAAGGTCATGATTACTAGTCAGCCCGAACCACCAATGTTTTACTGTTACCATCTGCTAAAAACATCTTTTGTAAATTGGCAGAGGAATGTAGGTACGGTAAGCCTTGTTCTACTGCTATTTAAAAACATTGGTATTTTAATATGAATCATGTTTTTTAGAGAGTGTATCATCTTGGTAGTCAACTACATACTGTAAAAATACGTTTTCAAAACAGTGTTTTCAACACAATGAAAAATGTCCCCGAACCTGCTCCTTGGATCCGCAGCTGACTCTGCCAATGGTTAGAAAACCCGTCATATCAGCTCCCCTTACAGTGGCGGATTCAAGGGCGATCTTCCCCCACCCCTCTATTTCAAATTCCTGGATCCGCCACTGCCTTACTTTATCCTTTATCCTCATCAGTTCCCCCACCCCACTCTATGTTACTTGAGACAGTCAGACTCTTGCTAATGCCAGAGTAGGTGGTTGTGTTTCTTTTAACAGAAAACATTTTCTTTACTACTGAAAATCAACGAGAAAATTTATTTATTTTTAGCAATATCACACATGCTGGATCAAAATCTTTGGAGGCCGGGAGTTTGCCTGTGGGCCAGGGGTTGAATATTGGGGGTATATACCTATATGAAAGCTGTATGAAACATTACTATATTAAGCTAAAGCGTGAAGATGACGGTTATTAGAAATTTCTTGGGTATAAAATATAGCAAGGGTCTATATTGTAACATTTTGGGTAGGCCATTTAAGTACAAGTTAAGTGTTATTATTAGACAGGACCCTACCCTTACAGTAACAGATAAAGCTGTGAACTTTTTACCTTCTACAGACTTTTGTTTTTTATTTCTTTACTCTAGTCCAGGTATTGTGTATCGTACTGTCAACAAGGATTTATCATTGGATTCAGATAGATTAGTGGGATTTATGCAATACAGAAATCCTATTCATTTCATTGTTGTCTTACTTTGCATGATAGGCATTTACACCCACCAAGTGGCTAAGACCGAGGGCTGAGAGACCTACATCCAAGATGCGTTTCATTCAAGCACTCAACAAGGCACGACCCTTAATAAGCCTGGCTGAATAACTGCATTTATGTGTACAAAGCATTGACGTGTAGCCCCCATTGTGACCGGAGGTTGATACCCAGACTTCATTGATTATTGCCAGCATATCATTGACTTCCCTTAGGATGTGTAATCCTAAATAAATAAACATGACAGTTCACAATCAGTAGATATTTGTTTAGAAGTCTACCAATTAGCAAACATTATCTTCATTTACCTTCAAACTATACAAATGAAAAGTACTATCTAGTTGAATAGATTTCCACTTCCATTGTCCCTACAGTATACCCTCTGTTATGTTTGTATTCCAATACTATGTTGTCATTTTTCTCCCTAGGCGTTCTGTGTCTACATACAGTTGAATTGAGTTTATTTTTTTGCCTCCATGTTTTTTTAACACATTGCTTACTGTAATTTGTCTCTTATTTTATCTCTTTCGGCTCTTTTTCTGATTTATTTATTCTTCATTTCATCTAAAATGCACATTAATTTAATTACATACTACAAGTTATGAAAGGATAAACAATTTAAATTGATTAAAATTTAAAAAAGATTTGTGGTCTAAAATTTAATATATTTTAAGATAGTTCTAAATGAGATCCCAACTTTCCATGTGTTTTTCTTTGTTTTTATGTAAGCCTACATTGCATGCTTCTTTCCTAGACCTTGGCTGTATGTACATATTACAGCTATGGCACTAATTATTAAACCAATTATTTAATTAACAGCCAATTGAAAGTAAATACTGTAGATATGAAGAAGCAGCTATAATAGCCTTCAATTCAAGTTCGGTCAAAGTTTTATCAACAATTAGTGTAGAAATAGGTCAAGAAACCAAGATGGTGTTTGGCCTTGGAAGCATCATAGTTGAGAAAAAGTACACCTGGACAGGTAATGTCATTCATAACCAGGTGTTTGTCTTTATATATATATATATATATATATAAAATTAAAACGGAACAGTAGAGAAAAT